>NC_092104.1:40817449-41168449 GCF_045679555.1 Salvelinus alpinus
GATCCAGAGGGGACTGGTGAGTTCTATCTATGCTATAATCACTCTCACATTGGCCTCATTTACAACTACCACTTGCCCACTTAACAGTGTGTGAATGTGATTAATGTAGCATCTTATTTGATGGGACTAACAGCTGTAATCTTCCAGGTGAAACTGTTGACATTGGTGTGGAGAGGCCAGAGGATTCCTCCAGGACAGCCATGGAGAGTAGGGGAGTCAGTCAGGAATCAGAGGCAGGAAAAAGACAGCCTAACCCCCCCTCTGTGACACCCACTGGGGCCAAGGGGAAGAAGGCTCTGAGTGCTAAATCGCAGGTCAACAAAAAAGCTAAAGCCAAGATGACATCCGTTCATGGCTCTCACTGGCTCCAATGGTTTTATTGTGCATAAAAAAAAAGCAAGAGCAGACCCTCAAAGGACAGGTGGTTCAGCCCATAAACTGACCAAAACCCCTCATACCCCTGCAGACAATGGTAGAGAAGCTGTTGCAGCAGGGATCTCAGATTTACAAACTCATACCTCTCCATCTGAGGACTCTCCAGCCAGGACACGGTGTGCATGGAAGACTATGGGCAAACCTGCCTCCAATCCAGCAGTACTGAAGGTAATGTTCATCTTAACCCAGAACATGAAATGTTGTCCTTTTAAATTATGACTGGTCTCCGATCTCATTAGAGTCTGTTCTAAAGCTTTTTAACGGGGACGGAGCAGAGTTGAGCATGGCAGGCATGTGGATGGAAAACACAATGGCCCCCTCCCACATGAAGCTACCTCCGAGCCTTAAAATAAATAATATTGTCTCTACCAAGTCACATCCAGGTTAGTCATCTTCCTTCCTGGGAAGACTGTTCTTCTACGCTGTCTCTGATGTCCACTTTATTTAGTGATGACATACTGTGCCAGCTTGAACCACCATCTGCCACTTCTCCGTCCGTATGTGTCTGCAGGGTCTAGGAAAAGGAAGAGGAAGATGGGAATGTACAACTTTGTCCCCAAGAAGAATACCAAAGTGTTGAAGGTAAGAGACCCATCCCATCTACTCTATTGTAAATATTTGTGTAGAAATGCACTGTGGCTGAACTTTGATTCTCTATAATAGTGTCTGAATGATTCTCCTCTTCTCCCTGCAGAAAGACAGCCTAGCTACGAAGGCGGAAAAGCAAGAAAGTGTCAGAAAGAAGAGAGAAGATCTGACACACAGAGAGATTTGTGAAATGTAAGAAAGCCATGCACTGTTAGCCAAGCAGTGTGTAGAAAATGGATTTAATCAAAGGAAGATTTAACCAAAGGAAACAAAACGGAGAAAGAGGACAACAGCAGTAAGCAGGAATCCCTTTAATTCACTTTGGAATCGCTACATCTGAAAGCCCAAGATGAGCTGTTGTCTCCTCCTCTCTCAGGTAACAGTTTACCTAGAGATGAGTTAAACATTTCATCATGAGTTATGAAATGATACTTGTACAATACATTAATATGCTGTATATTAAATCTGTTTTGTTGACCTGGATGTTGATTTGTGTTATTTTGCATGCTTTCCAGTTGATGGTGAGGTGACAGAGACGGACCTGTCTGAAGAGCTCCCTCTGTGCTGCTGTCGCATGGAGACCCCATGCAGTGGGGAGAGCCTATTCCAGACTGAGCACACCTGCATGGCCACAGAGAGGGTGGATGGTCTGGTGAGTCTGACCTGCTCTGAAGCAACATTTCCCTAGTCTTGCGCACCAAATATCCTCCCCAAAGTTTGAAATAGCCTGGGGGCGAAGTTAACCTTTACCCAGCCTTTGTGTGTTGAGCTAATGTCTAAACAACCCTTATTTCTCTGCTTCTTTCTATTTATGTCTCCGTTCATCTCCTCCATACAGGTGAGTCGATGTCAGAGGAATGTTGTGAAGCCTGAGATGATGCGTCCGTCCAACACAGTGCATCTGCTAGTTCTGTGTGAGGACCACAGGTCAAGCACCAGTGATGCCCTGCCTGTGGCCTCTTCTGCAGGGCGGTGAGTGGAGGAATACAGCAGGGATAAACCAAGATAGACCTGATAGGCTGACACACCTGTCCCATTACTTTATTGTGGTTGTTAATTCTTAAAGCACTCTGCTTTGCCTTTAATATGAATATTTGACTAATCATGTATGTGTTATGCAGGGGACCTTCATGGTGTGCAGACCGTATGGCAGCATCTCTCACCGTTTCCACAGTGGCTGTGCCTCAGTCATCAAGGCCCAGAGCTTTTATCCCCACTGTGGGAAGGATGCCACCGGGGCCCAGGAAGTCACTGTCCCCAAACCTGAGCCCGTACTTCCTCTTGTGCCAGCTGTTTCCCCTGTGGCCCCTGTTCCTGCTGTGTCCACCTGGCCCCTCATTCACAGGCCTAAGAAGACCACTGAGCTTGAGAGGACTCTGGACACCTCCCCCAACAACAGGTTATTTAGACTTTACTCTTCCATTCTTAATTTGATTCCCTCTATCCTAATTTGTGTCTCTTTCTCTCTGCATTAGTGCTAGCATTGATCATTTGCTTGGGTATTTAGCTTAATATGTAATGGTAATGATTGCTGTATGCTGTCTTGTACTAGCCTGAAGAGACAGCCTTTAGGTGATGGAGAGAAATCAGCTAAAACGTCACTGGAGAGCATCCTGATGGCCCTGGATGAGGTAAAGTAAGGTTAAAATTTTGCTATTTTTAAAGTCATTACTTATTAGACTTTTAGCAGTTTGGATGAGATAATACAATATAATGAACACATAGTAGGTCCGTAGTCATTACTGTTTCATGTCAATGTGGACCGTAATAGGCACTCTTACAGATGTTTCTGCTGCATACCAAGTGATGTACTGGAGCTAGATTTCTCTTTTTGGTATTTAGTATGAGGCCAAAGAAAGTGAAATATCACACGAAGCAACTGTACATCACTGCCCATCACGGGGAGCTCCAGAAAGTCATCCATCTGCTGGGTAAGAACATGCCACATCTCTCCAGGTTTCATTTGTATGCCTAGTTCGTTCCTCTTGGAGCAATCCTCTTCTAATATTTTAACTTGAATGAAAAAGTAAACAACTTGTTGATTTTATTTTATTTTCACGATATACTCTATTGTCCCCGAGGGGAAAGTTGTCAACATGACTCAAAAGGTAATTTACCTCTTTGTTCCAGTGGATGGAAAAGACCCCAACACCCTGATGGACCGTCAGAACAAGAGGACCCCTCTACATGCTGCAGCAGCTGAAGGACACCAGGAGGTCTGTTGCATGCTTGTCCAGGTGAGGAGATGTACTCTGACGTATAGCAGGTATTGGCTCTCTCTTCACATTATAATCACTTGGCATACAAGTGTAGCAGATGACTAAGTTAGCAGCTCTGCTGCATTCCTGTCCCTCACGCCAAGTAAAATGTATTTGCTTTTCGGGGTCAATATTGACAGTGCTTCTTGAGTACGTTGTGTTTACAGTGCAAAGGGTTGTGAGTTTCACTCTATTATACAGTGCAAGCATACAGGTGTAAAAGGTTTCTGATTCCCCATCCCGCTTAGGCTGGAGCTAACCTGGACATTATTGATGAGGAGCAGAGAACCCCCCTGATGGACGCCTGTGACAACAACCATCTGGACACGGTCAAGTACCTGCTGAGGGCCGGGGCAGCGGTCAGCTATAATGTCAGTGTGTGGAGCAGAGTTCATTGATCCCCCCCATAGATAGGCCATGATCTTCTGTCAACCCCACAAGCTGTGTTACCGTTCATAAGACAAGACTTTCGCAAAATGAGCTGGACCTCTGGTGTACTGTAGATGTAAAGTGATCAAGCTGTTTTATGTCCATGACACGTTCATGTCTTAAACTATTAACCACATGCTGTAGCAGCTCAAGGTCTGTGTTTTGGGCCTCCCGAGTGGCACAGCGGTCTAAGGCACTGCATTGCAGTGCTTGAGGCGTCACTACAGACCCGGGTTCGAGTGTATGTGTAGCAGTGTAGCAGTGTATGTGTCAAGAAGCAGTGCGGCTTGACAGGGTCGTGTTTCGGAGGACGCATTGCTCTCGACCTTCACCTCTCCCGAGTCCATAGGGGAGTTGCGGCGATGGGACAAGATTGTAACTACCAATTGGATATCACAAATTTGGGGAGAAAAAGTGGTAAACATTCTTTTAAGTTGGTGTTTTTTTAAACAGCCATGAACAAAACCAGTGAATAACATTTTGATCTTCATCTCCTCTCAGGATATCAAGGGCTCCACCTGTCTGCATTTGGCAGCTAAACTGGGACATTACACCATAGTGGATAATCTCCTGTCCAAGACATCCAAACAGGTCAACTGTCAGGTAGTTACCCATCCATGCTCTGCTCCTTCTTCTACTAACAGGTCCAGTTGAAATGTTAACAGCTTTATTGAAATCGTCTATCCATAATTTACGCGTACTATCAGCTAGGCTTTGGCAGGGTGAGTTGGAGGTCAGTGCTGTTGGAAGACAGTTTAACAGTCTGCCTATTAGGATGTTCAATATATTGTGGGTGATATTAAATGGATTGTAAAACTCCTGACCTTAATGGGAAAGCTAGAGACTGAAATTGCTCCTCACTGTTGTCATGATTCCAGGTGATTTACCATGTTTTGCCTTGCATTGTTATGCCTTCAAACTGTAAGTAAGTAATGCCCTATCAACATTGTGTGCAATAAGATACTCCAAAGCAGAGGTTTCAAACCCTTTTTCACGGAGTAACTACAATGTTGTTGATCCATTCTCAGTTTTCTCCTATCACAGCCATAAACTCTGTAACTGTTTTAAAATCACCATTGGTCTCATGGTGAAATCCTTGAGCGGTTTCCTTCCTCTCGGGTAACTGGATTAGGAAGGATGCCTGTTTATTTGTAGTGACTGGGTGTATTGATACACCCTCCAAATTCACCATGCTCAAAGGGATATTCATGTTGTTGCACATGAAATAAATATATTGAGGCAAAAATGAGCAATGAGCAAAAATAAATCGATCAATTGAATATTAAATTGATTTCAATATGATTGAAATATGTAGGCCTATACTATTTATCTTTTATTGCAGTCATCTTGATTTTTGTCCTTCGCTTGTTTGTAACAATTTCAAAGACATTGGCAACCTTGTATTTGTAGTCAACTTTGTTCTGAAGTTATCATTGGTAAAAGAGAGACTGATAACATCTTGATTCTGTGTTTAGCGGAGATCTTCTGTGTATAAAGTGAAGCGGAAGGGCAAAAAAGCCTTTAACAATGCACTTAGCTGTTGTGTTCATCTCAATGACGTGTTCGAGCGGATCACACAGTCCACCTTGCCGTGCTGCTGCTCCAGTTTCAACTGTTCTGCCTGCGGCTATGGAACCCTGGCCTGTTCACCGGACGTGCTACCTGTCCCAGACCTGCTGTTTTCAACTCTCTAGAGACCGCAGGAGCGGTAGAGAAACTCTGAATGATCGGCTATGAAAAGCCAACTGACATTTACTCCTGAGGTGCTGACCTGCTGCACCCTCGCCAATCACTGTGATTATTATTATTTGACCCTGCTGGTCATCTATGAACATTTGAACATCTTGGCCATGTTCTGTTATAAACTCCACCCGGCACAGCCAGAAGAGGACTGGCCACCCCTCATAGCCTGATTCCTCTCTAGGTTTCTTCCTAGGTTCTGGCGTTCTGGCCACCGTGCTTCTAAACCTGCATTGCTTGCTGTTTGGGGTTTTGTACAGCACTTTGAGATATCAGCTGATGTAAGAAGGGCTTTATAAATACATTTGATTTGATTTGACTTTTGTCAAGTCGATCGCTGCCTTTCACAGTGTGTTGCATTCTGAACTTGACCAAAGACATGACTAAAACAGGAACCAATTAATGATTTATGTGTTCAGTGGATGTATACAAATCAATGTGATATTTGAGTCTCTCTGTCACTAATTGTTTGTACAATGTACACGCAATATTATATTATGATTTCAGTTTGTGAGTATGTAATACGGGAATGTGAATATGTGAATTTCGACATTCTAAATAATTGGATGTTCTAATTTGACAGCCATGTCTAAACTACATCAGGAGATCATTTTTGTCGTCCGGGAAAAATTTAAGAAATTGTTTGCAAAGTTTGCAAAACAAATGGCCACTGGATTGATGCAAATAATCATGATATCATTCTGCCAGGTAAGCATAGGCTATTCGTAGTTAACATTTAATTGAGATGGGTTTTGGGGAAACCTTTTCAGCTTTCAATATATGTAGTTGATTTCCTACTAAGTTCAATACATTTTTTAATATTGTTGAATTTCGTTTTAATGTCTGGATTCCATGGTTCCGTCCGCATTCTCTGCAACGCAGAATTTATAGGGCCCTATTTAGCCTTACCACTCAAATGCACCCAATATCTGCGGTGCTGCTTGTGGCAACATCATCTCACTGAATCTACCTTTAAATTATAAAGTTAATCTCAATTTGACCCGCCAGATTCACAAGCTTCAAAACCCCATTAGGAAAAAAAGCTTTTTGCCCCCCCAAAAAACAAACTGAACGGTTAGTTTTATTTTGGAGACAAATAATAGTTTCAGTATAGTTTTAGTTTTTCACACGGGTTTTGTTAATTATTTTATTTCAGTTTACTTGTTTTTTTCATTATTCATTTTAGTTTCAATTTAAGTTTACTTTAATGAACTTGATTGGTTGTGCTTGGTTTCAGGATGATGATGGGTGGACCCCTATCACCTGGGCTAGAGTACAAGCACAGAGAGCTGGTCTTACTGCTGCTCTCCAAAGGGGCTGATGTTAACATCCGAGACAAGGTCAGTACTGTATAGGATGCATGCTGTTCACCCTACTGTACATCCCATCACCTTTACGTACCTTCTGTTCTCACAGCCTGAGGAGGGGCGGGGAGGCTAGACACAGGCAAGGTTACAGTGGGATGGATCCCATGGGGTGCATAATGTTCCGGTCTGCACGTTTCACCTACAGTACATGGTGTAATCCAAGTTAAATGGATGCTTCAGAATGTCACCTTGGGCGCATACAACAAGAAGTCAACTTACTTCTTTGAGGAATTAACAACTTAAGTCATAACTGCAGTATTTTTTGTAAAGGAGAACATATCAATTGGTCTGTGTGAGTATGATTTCTTCCTCAAATGTTTGTATAGTGTATATGACATACTGTATGCTGATACACTTGACATAAATGGCCCAAAAATATAACAATGTATCTTCAAGATACAGTAGCCTTTAGATGCAAGGTTGTTTCTGTGGTGTGTGGGGAAGGTGTTGGTCCTGGGTGTGTTTTCCATGTTGACTTGTGATCCCTGTTCAGGAGGAGAACATTGGCCTCCACTGGGCAGCCCTGTCTGTCTCCGATGACATTGCTCAGATCCTGCTTGATGCCAGATGTGACCTCAATGCAGTCAACATCCATGGGGACTCACCTCTACATATCGCTGCCAGGGAGAACCAACTGGAATGTGTGACGTGAGAATTAAGACAGTCTCCATTCTCCCAGAGCTGCAGCATGACACCAGGTTGTTCTTGAAAAATAGGTTTTGTTATCAATAGCCTATCCCACCTGGATTTTTAAAAATATTATCATAAGCGCACTAACCTGCAATGAGACCAGTTGTAGGTATATAGCCTAGATACATTTATGGAAGGAACCTGTCCACACATAGATGCACACATCCAGAGACAGTGGCTGCGCTAGACTGGCCAGTGGGTGGCAGTCATGCTGCTGACCATAGCCATGCTGGGGATGTGAGAGAGAGCCCAGCCACATCCAGTATGATGTCTACTCCTCCAGACTGCTTCTGTCCCGAGAAGCAGACGTGAACCTGAGGAACAGAGAGGGGGAGACTCCTCTGGACTGCTGTATCTACAACTCCAAGGTGTGGGCGGCCCTGAACACCAATAAGAAGCTGACAGATGCTAGGAGAATCAGGGACAGTCATGGAGAGAAGGTCCTTAGCAGGTATAACAGCATGGTGTACCTTAGGGAGGTGAGAGGGAACATGAAGGGATACAATTTTGTCTGATTACTGTAAATGTGTCGATTATTTGTCATCCTCTCTGTCCTCTTCAGGGACATCTCTCGGGGGTATGAGGCAGTCCCCATCACCTGTGTGAGTTGGGTGGACAGTGACTCCTGTCCTGATAACTACAAATAAGTCCCTGACAGCTGTGTCACCTCCCCAATTATTATAGACAAGGACATCACTCATTTACAGGTGAACCTCCAGTGCTCTGTGAAACACATAGTCATAGTCCAATCCCATCTTGTTCTGCTTCGTTAGTTACTGTGGGCCAGACAAAGTCACACAATTTCTCTCGATAAGTGTTGTTTAATGAAATCTCACTCTCCTTCTATTTCAGCATTGCGGATGTACAGATGACTGCTCTTCAAATACCTGCATGTGTGTCCAGCTCAGCCTGCGCTGTTGGTGTAACAAAGTAAGTACATAACTACACCAAGGAAAAGTTCACATTACAAGGTGAAGTTAATGCTTTCATGTATTTCAAATGGATATTATGGACTCCCATATGTGATGTGTTATATGACCTGTAAAGTGTGTTGCTTGGGGTTGTTCAGGAGGGGCTTCTGCCTCTGGAATTCTGTCAGAAGGAGCCTCCGGTCCTGTTTGAGTGTTCAGAATGGAATCCCGGTAACTGGACCTCCCTACCCCACCATCATCTGATCAATCAATCAATCACATTTTATTTGTCACATGCGGCGAATAAAATGGGTGTATACTTTACCATCAAATGCTTACTTACGAGTCCTTTCCCAACAACGCAGAGTTAAAAAGTAAGAAAAGGAGCAAATAAAATGTCTATCTTTTTGTTATACAGTTTCAGCCAACCATTAAAATATCAGTTTCTCTGAACACTTGATCAACTATGGCTGCACTGTCTGTCTTTTCAGTTAGTTGGACTGGATGTATGTCTTCTCTTGTCTGTTTTCAGGGCTTGGCTGCAGCTCTATAAAACCCAGAGGATGGGCTGGGGTGTGAGAGCACTGCAGGATATTCCTCAAGGAACTTTTATTTCCGAGTGAGGCCCTGAATGTTATGGAAGACATTTTATTGAGTGTTTGGAAAACTGCCCAACCATAACTATGATAATGTCTTGGTATACAAATGACATGAGCCAATTGTGATGTCATGAACAGATAATGTTAAAACAGGATTTGTAATTTTCAGTTCTTCATTTCAATGTTGTGATTACACAGATTATATACAGCAGTCTCTCTTTATTGTGCAGGTATGTGGGTGAAATCATTAATGATGCAGAGGCAGATGGCAGGGAAAATGACTCATTCCTTTTCACCCTGGACAATAAGGTGATTTTAAATTACATCTAGGAGAATCTCACATTGTTATTGGTCAATGGTGTATTCCGAATGTAGTATTGTTAATGTGGCATCATTTTTATACTTTTGTATACCAACGGGCGGTGCTGAAGAGCACACAATGCCAATGTCAGAGACAACGTTCTTTTGATACATGTTCCTCTTACAGCACGCATCTGCTGCATCAGCTTTTAGTTTGCTTGATGGCTATTTGGTATACTAAAGCATATTGAAAAATGGACTATTTCATGACTGTCTATGCTACCTCCTCACAGGAGGGCTCAACATATCAGCCTTTACTAATTGTATTAATTGAGTGAATGATTGGAGGCATGGCATTTTACTTTGATGCAGTAGATTTTACAATCTTATGTACTGCACTTGCTTTATGCAGGCCTACTTTTAATGTACGATGTCTTTGAGTACCCTGAAAGGCGTCTGCCAAATAAAATGTATTATAATTGTATTTATTGCTTCATCTACTGTTGTGCAGGTGGGTGATGTGCACTGTATTGATGCGCGACTCTTTGGCAACATTGGCTGGTTTATAAACCACCTGCTAGCAGTCCGAGTGTTCACCATGCAACAGGACCTGCGGTTCCCGCGCATTGCCTTCTTCTCCAGCAAGCCCATTCAGTCAGGTGATCAGATTGAGTGAGAGGCACAAAACATATAAGACAATCATTGAATAGATTGTGTCTTTTCTATGTGGTATTAATGTTGTGCTATATAATCAATCAAAAAGCTCAAGGAAAAGGCTCCAGTACATGAACACGTGCTTTGATGGCTACCCTGTGTTCCCCCACTCAGGTTTGATTATGGCGATCACTTCTGGAAGGTCAAGAGCAAGTATTACCGCTGCCAGTGCTGTTCCCCAACGTGTAGACACTCGTCAGCCGCCATAGCCCAGGGAGCTCAGATCTTAAAGAGGGTGGCCAGCCCATCCCCAGCCCAACAGTCAAGTTCCCATTCTGCCAAAACACAATCATAACACCCCCATGCCACCTCTGTCCTCCCTCAGCCACCGTGGGGGTCTCTCACTCTCCCCTGACCACCACTATGTCTCCTTTTTTAAATGGAGACTGATATAAAATGTATTTTTAGTAGATTTGCGGACAGAAATCAAATGCTAAGGGTAGCCCTAGACTGTAACAAATTCTCACCTTTTCCATGTCTCCTTTTTTATTAAGTGCACAGTAAAGTAATAAAGTACATTTTAAAACATGATTTATTTCTCATATTTGTTGATGAGTATTCCAGTTTACAAGAAAGCTAGGCCTAGCAAATGCCAAATAATGATGGCCTATAGTAGCCTAGGATACGGTCTAGTTTTGTGTTATGTTATTTAACATGCCTAATTCTCTATTTTAACCATGAATAATATGTAGTATATGTTATTCTAGCTATTGAACAGTTTTGACACCAGCAACGATGATAGAGATACAGGTAGGCTATAGGCTAGTATTGAATTTGATGCAACCCTCACCCCACCCATTTAGCTGTATAGCACCACGCAAGACAATAAGCAGCTGTTCATTTTTGCATATTGAAAAATAATAATAATTTCAGCTCAGTGTTTAGCATTTACCAAAGAATAAACATCAGTCATATTCTGCTGTAGCCTCGGCTACCCCACCCGGTCATGATAACCCAAAACGCAGCAATACTTGAGAGGGAGGGAGGATGCCCAGGACCACAACATCTCAGGAGATTGCGGATGCTATTGAATGAAAAAAATGAATAATTATTAATTTTGTTGTCCTTCATGATTTCTACATTTGCATTGTTTGATGCGATTTATCAAGCAATTTCGGTGATTATTCTGCTCAGGGGGAAAAAAACGAGAGAGAAGCTGCTTCCCTCTTTCTCCCTGGTGCTATGGATACAGAGACGATACAGGTGGAGCCTGGCGTCTTTTTAGTCACGTGTGCCGATTCATAAGGAGCAGTGGCTGGAGAAAGTGGTTACATTATACATTGCCTGAGAGCGATTTAGCGGAAGCAGAGGTGCCAACCTTGTGTTTTCTCGTTACACCGTGCCCGAATTAATAGGAAGATTATTGGAACGGATCATGTGAGGCACCTCGTTTTCATAAGGAACGTGGGGTAAGGTAATACAAAAGAAAAACTTAAACGCGCAATGGCAAATCAATCGAGGAGGATAAACCAGATAAATGCATCTATTTTATTTGGAGCTTAATTGTAAGTGAGCTATGCAGTCATAGCCCGCCTTATGGCATGCGTTATGCGAATGGTGCGAATTGTTATTGCTCGACATTTGTACATGTTAAACTGGCTGTTTTTAAAGCTTAGCCCAGTGAAAAGGGATAGGCTATAGGCTACGTATATATGGCCATTCAGCCAGAAGAAGACCCATGGACAAATATTTGACATGGAAATATAAACTTTCTCCTTCAGGTTTCATTACATTTGAAAATCTTGACAATTGAAAGCATGGGAAGTAACAAGGCGGGGACCAGTCAACAGAATATCTGAAGAAAAATACATTTTATTTTTGAATGTTTGTTGAATATTCTCTTGAACATTACACACACCGAAAGGAACTCGTGGCTGGAACAACTGTGTGTTGTGATGCTTTTTCTCTATCTTTTATCTAGTCTAAGTTTTGATTTTTTCAGTAAGATCTGTGCGATTGTAGAATGGCTCGATTCGAAGAGGAACTATCCAACCGGCGTGGAGGGGTCTGTCAAGCGGGCCCACCAAGGGGGGCAGGTCGGCCAGCAGGCCCCCCAAGCGGCCCTAGGGTGTACAAACAATCAATGGCCCAAAGAGCCAGGACAATGGCCATTTACAACCCCATCCCTGTCAAGCAGAGCTGTCTTACTGTCAACCGGTCTCTCTTCATCTTTAGTGAGGATTGTATCATACGGAAATATGCCAAAAAGATTACAGAATGGCCATATCCTTTGTTGCTTTAAACAACCTAGCCTATTTCTCGTACCATTACATTATTTTATTATAACATTATAGGCCTACTTGGGTTTTAATGGCTTGACGTTATTAAGCACAGGGGGCAAGGTTCCAGACTACAGCGCATGATTATCTAAGTTAATTTACTGTAGCCAATGAGAAGATATGGCATGGAGGACAACCAGTTGTTGACTGGACTTTGTAGTACAGTATAACCACTCTCAGTAGGACTGTATAGCCATATCCACTCTCTCAGACCTACTACAATAGGTTATTGTAGGTGATATTGTTTAGTTTTTTGGCAAGATTCCTGTTTTCTCCAGCTTTTGGCATCCTCTCTCTGGTAGGCCTACATGCAGCTAAGTTGCCTACCAAGAACCTGTCAGATTGGTGTTTCTAATTCGTGGCTACAGAACAATTAACATGAAGGCTGGAGGTGTATTATTTATTTATTTTTCTCTCTTTTTCAACCCAAATGGCAGTGCAGTGAAAATCTTGTCAGCAGGATAATTTGATTGGTTTTGTAAAGCACCATAAATTATAGGTGAGGCCTATACTCATTTTACTTTCTACTTGCCTAATGTATTTGATTCCGGTATATAACCCTTTAAACAAGCTTGTGTGATAGTCTGCTCAGGGGACTATGCCACTGTTAGGCTACATATCAAATAACTGCTGTATCGATCAGTTTGTTTCTCAGACCAAGTCTCTCCTAGCAACGTTTCTGCACAAGCGCTCTCCAAGGTGCTGAATCTACCCATGTGCAAAATGCTGCTCAACAGTAGGCCTAAATGGCAAGCTAGCGGGAAGGTTGTCTAATAAACAGATACAGTCTATTCTGCATGCGTGTCCCATCAAAACAATAAGCCATGAGAATAAATGGAAATGAGTTGTGCATTTAGCGTAGTTTACAAAACCAATTTGTTTCTTTGAAGGCAAAATGTATCATTATTGTCGTTTATGTCCCATAAAATGCTAGGTAGAAGTATATTGAAAAAAATGATGGCAGCCACCTGTTGATATGAGATATTTTGTATAATTTACCAAATGAGGGATATCCTCTGCAGCTTGTGAAACCTGTGCATCAGTGGAGGCTGCTAACAGGAGGACTGCTCATAATAATGGTAGGAACGGGGCAAATGGAATGGCATCAAACACCTGGAAACCATGTGTTTGATGTATTTGATACCATTCCACTGATTGCCACCAACCTCTTTGTGCTGTGCTTAGGCCTCCTAGAGAAACAGTCAACCCTGAAGCATGTTTCATGAGATCGGGTTAATGAACCTGTGAGGTATTGCAATTCATTTACATTCATTTGTGTAATCGCATCCATTACTTAACTCTGGTGCTGTGTAAACACTTCTCAACCTTTAGCTTACCTGTGCATTTCCAAGCCACTTTCACAGTAGTTTTCCCCCTTAAGTTAAGATTTTAGGTTCATGGGAGCCATTGTAGCAAGAAAGTCCTGAGCTGCCCTAAGCCAGTGAATTATGTGTTTTTATCTGTTGATGTACTGTAGCCCATTGCCTGAGGTAAGACCCTAGTCCTCTGTGCGTCACAGTCTCCAGAGGAGATAGCCTCCATAAACAACCATGCGATGACATGGACAGCAGCAACTGAGACATCGTGTAAGTCAGCAACTGATAAATCACTCAGTTCGCTCAGTCATGTTTAGTGTTGAGATCCAGTTCAACTGATAAATCACTGAGTTCCCTCAGTCATGTTTAGTGTTGAGATCCAGTTCAACTGATAAATCATTCAGTTCCCACAGTCATGTTTAGTGTTGAGATCCAGTTCAACTGATAAATCACTCAGTTCCCTCAGTCATGTTTAGTGTTGAGATCCAGTTCAACTGATAAATCACTCAGTTCCCTCAGTCATATTTAGTGTTGAGATCCAGTTCAACTGATAAATCACTCAGTTCCCTCAGTCATGTTTAGTGTTGAGATCCAGTTCAACTGATAAATCACTCAGTTCCCTCAGTCATGTTTAGTGTTGAGATCCAGTTCAACTGATAAATCACTCAGTTCCCTCAGTCATGTTTAGTGTTGAGATCCAGTTCAACTGATAAATCACTCAGTTCCCTCAGTCATGTTTAGTGTTGAGATCCAGTTCAACTGATAAATCACTCAGTTCCCTCAGTCATGTTTAGTGTTGAGATCCAGTTCAACTGATAAATCACTCAGTTCCCTCAGTCATGTTTAGTGTTGAGATCCAGTTCAACTGATAAATCACTCAGTTCCCTCAGTCATGTTTAGTGTTGAGATCCAGTTCAACTGATAAATCACATTTTGGAAAAAAGGTGCTATCTAGAACCAAAAAGGGTTATTTGGCTGTTCCCATAAGATAACCCTTTAAAGAACGCCTTTTGGTTCCAGGTAGAAGCCTTTTGGATGTCATGTAGAACCCTTTCCACAGAGGGTTCTGCATGGAACCCAAAATAGTTCTACCTGGAACCAAAAGGCGTTCTTTAAAGGCTTCTCCTATGGGAACAGCCGCAGAACCTTTTTGGAACCCTTTTTTCTAAAAGTGTAACTTATACCTGTGTGTATGCTTTGCCATTAGGCTTCAGCTCTTGTATAATTTAGGTTAACCTACCTACTGTTGAGGAGCTTTTTAATATGGTAATTTTACTTCCTCTAGGTCCCATTCTTCTGTTTCTTCCTCCTCCTCTTCCTCCTTCTCCTCCTCCTCATCTTCTTCCTCTGTTAGAATATATTGCAGATCGTAGGTACTGTATGCCTAACATTACACAGTATGTTTTTCTTAATTGTCTCACTCCATTTGAATACCTGATCCTGGCCACCATTATAGCCAACTGCATCGTCCTTGCCTTGGAGCAGCACCTACCAGCCGGCGACAAGACCCCCATGTCAGAGCGCTTGGTAAGTGACCATTGCATGGGTCATATGTGCCATACCAATATTATATCATATTTGATTATTGGTTAACTACACTCTTCTCTCCAAGTGAAAAATAGGTGTCAGTCATTATATTCTCACATACAGGAATAATATATATATATATACAGTGGCTGGCGAAAGTATTCACCCCCCACTTTTCCTATTTTGTTGCCTTACAACCTGGAATTAAAATTGATTTTTGGGGGGGTTTGTATCATTTGATTTACACAACATGCCAACCACTTTGAAGATGCAAAATACTTTTTTTGTAAAACAAACAAGAAATAAGACAAAAAAAAACTGAAAACTTGAGTGTGCATAACTATTCACCGCCAAAGTCAATACTTTGTAGAGCCACCTTTTGCAGCAATTGCAGCTGCAAGTCTCTTGGGGTATGTCTCTATAAGCTTGTAACATCTAGCCACTGAGATTTTTGCCCATTATTCAAGGCAAAACTGCTCAAGCTCCTTCAAGTTGGATGGGTTCCGCTGATGTACAGCAATCTTTAAGTCATACCACAGATTCTCAATTGGATTGAGGTCTGGGCTTTGACTAGGCCATTCCAATACATTTAAATGTTTCCCCTTACACCACTCAGGTGTTGCTTTAGCAGTATGCATAGGGTCATTGTCCTGCTGGAAGGTGAACCTCTGTCCCAATCTCAAATCTCTTGAAGACTGAAAAAAGGTTTCTCTCAAGAATTTCCCTGTATTTAGCGCCATCCATCATTCTTTCAATTCTGACCAGTTTCCCAGTCCCTGCCAATGAAAAACAAACCCACAACATGATGCTGCCACCACCATGCTTCACTGTGGGGATGATGTTCTTGGGGTGATGAAAAGTGTTGGGTTTGCACCAGACATAGCGTTTTCCTTGATGGCCAAAAGCTGAATTTTAGTCTCATCTAACCAGAGTTCCTTCTTCCATATGTTTGGGGAGTCTTACATGCATTTTGGCGAACACCAAATGTGTTTGTTAATTCTCACTTTAACCTGTTATGGCTGCAGCCCGACGTCAGCCCGACGCCGGTACACCTATGACAACATCCAGCTCAAGTGCACGGCGCGAAATCCAAAATCTATTTTTTTTAAATATTTAACTTTCACACATTAACAAGTCCAATACAGCATTTGAAAGATAAACATCTTGTCAATCCAGCCAACATGTCCGATTTTTTAAATGTTTTACAGAGAAAACACCACATATATTTATGTTAGCTCACCACCAAATAAAAAAGGAGGACAGACATTTTTCACAGCACAAGTAGGATGCAAGTAGCATGCACAAGCCAACCTAACTAACCTAGAACCAACCTAAATAACCTACAAAAAACTACCTCAGATGACAGTCCTATAACATGTTACACAATAAATCTATGTTTTGTTCAAAAAATGTGCATATTTTAGCTATAAATCAGTTTTACATTACTGCTACCATCATAGCTACAGTCAGAAATCGCACGGGAGTAGCCAGAGAAAATACAGACACCAACGTCAACTACTAATTACACATCATAAAACATTTCAGAGAAATATATGGTGGATAGCTAATGAAAGAGAAAGATCTTGTGAATATAGCCAATATTTCCGATTTTTGAAGTGTTTTACAGCGAAAACACAATATATCGTCATATTAGCTTACTACAATAGCTAACATCACAACAGCATTGACTCAAGGCAAACGGTAGCATAGCACAGTTCGACAGATATATGAAAAAGCATCCCAAATTGGGTCCTTATCTTTGTTGATCTTCCATCAGAATGTTCTCCAAGGGGTCCTTTGTTCAGAAATGTCTTTATTTCGATCCAGAACGAACAATTTCACTCTTGAATTAGCAAGCACACTGGCAGTGCGACGCTAACCTCTCCATCTTGAAAAAATTCTTGCGTCGCATCACGTCTAAAGTCCAGAATACATTTCAATAATATAATTAAACTATATTGAAATAACATACTTTAGGATGATATTGTGACATGTATCAAATAAAATCGAAGCCAGAGATCATATTCACCTTTACAGAGTGTTTTCCAGGAGCCGAGTCCAGGTCCTACTTCGCGCCCAGAAAGAAAAATAAACTGCGCAACACTCACTCCAAGAGGTTGTGTTCAAATACAGGACGAGATAATCAAGTGATTTCTTCTCTCACTTCCGCATGACACCCAGAGAAAGGCGTATGACGTGTTTCTACAGTCCTAAGTGACATGCCCTTTTATAGACAAGGGCTTGAAGAGCGACATCGATTTTGGAAATCTCACTTCCGGATAGGAAATGGTCTGTAAAAATAGTTCTGTTCCACTTAGAGAAATAATTAAAACGGTTTTAGAAACTAGAGACTGTTTTCTATCCAATAGTAATAATAATATGCATATTGTAAGAGCAAAAATTGATTAAGAGGCCGTTTGAAAACTTGCACATATTTTCCAGTTTTTCAATACGCCCCCTGCAGCCATAACAAGTTAAGCAATGGCTTTTTTTCTGGCCTCTATTCCATAAAGCCCAACTCTGTGGAGTGTACGGCTTAAAGTGGTCCTATGGACAGATACTCCAATCTCCGCTGTGGAGCTTTGCAGCTCCTTCAGGGTTATCTTTGGTCTCTGTGTTGCCTCTCTGATTAATGCCCTCCTTGCCTGGTCCGTGAGTTTTGGTGGGCGGCCCTCTCTTGGCAGGTTTGTTGTGGTGCCATATTCTTTCCATTTTTTGAATTTGAATTTAATGGTGCTCCGTGGGATGTTCAAAGTTTCTGATATTTTATATAACCCAACCCTGATCTGTACTTCTCCACAACTTTGTCCCTGATCTGATTGGAGAGTTCCTTGGTCTTCATGGTGGCGCTTGCTTGGTGGTGCCCCTTGCTTAGTGGTGTTGCAGACTCTGGGGCCTTTCAGAACAGGTGTATATCCTGTTTGGGCTAGGCATCCCGCTAGCCGGACAACTTCCGGTGAAACTGGAGGGCGTGCAATTCATGTAAATAATCATAAAAATTATGGTTATTAAACATTTAGGTACATACAAGTGTCTTATATCGGTTGAAAGCTTAAATTCTTGTTAATATAAATGCACTGTACGATTTACAGTAGCCATTACAGCAAAGCATACCATGCGATTGTTTGAGGACGGCGCCCCACATCAAAATATTTTTCCACCGGCACAGGTTTCATAAATTCACAAATAGCAATTAAATATTCACAAACTTTTTGAAAATCTTCCTCTGATTTGTCATCCAAAGGGTCCCAGCTATAACATGTAGTGTCATTTTGTTAGATAAAATCATTTCTTATATCCCAAAAAGTCTAATTAGTTGGCGCCATCGATTTTAGTAATCCACTCGTTCAACATGCAGAGAAACGAATCCGAAAATCTACCGCTAAACTTTCTTTCAACAAGTCAAAATACATTTCTATTTACTCGTCAGATACCCTAAAATGTAATCAAACTATAACATTTATTACAGAAAGAAGTATGTTCAATAGGAAACCGATTTTAGCAGGTGCGTCTTGTCTTCATCGCGCGCCCAAACACGAATTCCCAAGACTGTGTCCCTGTACTAAAACTCATATTTCTTATTTGTTTTGGAAGTTACAAGCCTGAAACCTTGCACATGGAATGCTGACACCCTTTGGAAGCCATAGGAATTGCATCCTGGGAGCTGGAATTCAGAATGCCCCTATACTTTCCATTGTATGAGCTTGGTCTCTCAAAAACAAAAAGATTCCGGTTGGTTTTTCTTTGGATTTTCTCCTACCATATCTATTGTGTTATAGTCTCCTACATTATTTTAACATTTCTACAAACTCAGGGCCTGAGCAACAGGCAGTTTACTTTGGGCACATCAGTCAGGCGGAAATTGAGAAAAAAGAAGCCCTAAGAAGATATCTACTGAGATCATGTGACAGATCATGTGACACTTAGATTGCACACAGGTGGACTTTATTTAACTAATTATGTGACTTCTGAAGGTAATTGGTTCCACCAGATCTTATTTAGGGGCTATTTTTTTTAGGAGTTATTTTTTTAAATGTCACTTCACCAATTTGTGCAATTTTGAGTATGTCCATTACATGAAATCCAAATAAGAATCAATTTAAATTACAGGTTGTAATGCAATAAAGTAGGAAAAATGCCAAGGGGGGTGAATACTTTTGCAAGGCACTGTACAGTACTAGTATTACAGATTTGAATGACACAACCCATCAGCAGGTTCATTGGGGGGGGGTCACCCATGATGGCAGCTGGGGTTTCTCACCAGTTGTGCTCAGTCAGCTAACCAGTATCACACAGAGGTGACTTTGATCCCCCTGCTTACAGACACTTTAGGCTCCCTATTGAACTCTGTTGTTAAGTCGTGCCATTAAAAGGGTCATTGCTGTGAGCTCCTCCACCCAGTCAAATAGACTTAGCTGGTTGGGGCACGCTGGTTGTTTTAAGAATGAAATGTCACTCCCTTCAGGCAAAGTGCCTCACAGCTGCACCCACTAATTGATCCGCTCCCCCAGATAGACCAAGGCTCTGTCTGAAATATTGACGTGACTCACTCCATCATGATATTAACCCATCAAATTGCTTTTTAACTCACATTCAGCCCAAAAATCACATTATAAACTAATGATGATGGATATCAATGGTCACTTACATTCTCAGACCCTCTTGTCTTAACAGGACGACACAGAGCCCTATTTTATTGGAATATTTTGTTTTGAAGCTGGCATTAAGATCATCGCCCTTGGCTTTGCGTTTCACAAAGGCTCCTATCTCCGGAATGGCTGGAATGTAATGGACTTTGTGGTGGTGCTAACAGGGTGAGTACTGAGCTAATGGCTCATGCTAAATGTTCACACTGCTTTAAAATGACAGACCTGATCCTGAGTAGATTAATGAGAAAGCACAATGTTAATGTGTGTGGTGTGTGTGTTGTGTGTTTCATTTAACATTTCTTATGATCATGATGAATTGTGATGCACTGGAGACACTGGGAATGGTTGAAATTCATTGGATCGATCATCCTCTTCTTTTAGACATAACTGTATATATGCATGAGAATGGTAACCAATTGTGACCAATTGTGCTATTGTGTATGTTTTTTCACGTTATTTGTAACTTATTTTGTACATAATGTTTCTGCCACCGTGTCTTATGACCGAAAATAGCTTCTATATATCAGGACAGCGATTACTCACCTCGTACTGGAGGAATACTTTTTCATCAACGAGACGGATGGGAAGGATTTAATTCAGACGCCCAACAAGGCCCTCATCCCCGTCATTCGCAGGAGAAAGAGACGGAGGTATCGTGGACGAAGGTCTGGGTGCCTTGTAAGGATCCGTAGCCAAGAGGGTAATCTACCTCTACCATCGGTCCTATTAGCCAACGAACAATCAAACGATAAAAAAATAGACAAACTACGATCACGTATATCCTACCAACGGGACATTAAAAACTGTAATATCTTATGTTTCACTGAGTCGTGGCTAAACGACAACATGAATAACATACAGCTGGCGGGTTTTATTTTTTTTCCGGCAGGATAGAACAGTGGCGTCTGGTAAAGACAAGGGGTGACGGTCTATGTATATTTGTAAACAACAGGTGGTGCACGAAATCTAAGGAAGTCTCAAGGTTTTGCTCGCCTGAGGTAGAGTATCTTATCATAAACTGTAGAGCACACAATTCACCAAGAGAGTTTTCATCTTTATTTTTAGTAGCTGTCTATATACCACCACAAACCGATGCTGGCACTAAGACCGCACTCAATGAGCTGTATACGGCCATAAGCAAACAGGAAAACGCTCATCCAGAGGCGGCGCTCCTAGTGGCCGGGGACTTTAATGCAGGGAAACTCAAATCCGTTTTACCTAATTTCTACCAACATGTTAAATGTGCAACCAGAGGGGTGAGAACAACTCTAGATCACCTTTACTCCACACACAGAGATGCTTACAAAGCTCTCCCTCAACTTCCATTTGGCAAATCTGACCATAATTCTATCCTGATTCCTGTTTACAAGCAAAAACTAAAGCAGGAAGCACCAGTGACTCGGTCAATAAGAAAGTGGTCAGATGAAGCAGATGCTAAGCTACAGGACTGTTTTTCTAGCTCAGACTGGAGTATGTTCCCGGATTATTCCGATGGCATTGAAGAGTACACCACATCATTCACTGGCTTCATCAATAAGTGCATCGATGACGTCGTCCCCACAGTGACTGTATTTGCATACCCAAACCAGAAGCCATGGATTACAGGCAACATCCGCACTGAGCTAAAGGGTAGAGCTGCCGATTTCAAGGAGTGGGACTCTAACCCGGAAGCTTATATGAAATCCTGCTATGCCCTCAGACGAACCATCAAACAGGCAAAACGTCAATAGAGGATTAAGATTGAATCGTACTCCACCGGCTCCGATGCTCGTCGGATGTGGCAGGGCTTGCAAACTATTACAGACTACAAAGGGAAGCAAAGCCGCGAGCTGCCCAATGACACGAGTCTACCAGATGAGCTAAATTACTTCAATGCTTGCTTCGAGGCAAGTAACACTGAAACATGCGTGAGAGCATCAGCTGTTCCGGACGACTGTGTGATCACGCTCTCCATAGCCGATGTGAGTAAGACCTTTAAACAGGTCAACATTCACAAGGCCGCAGGGCTAGACGGATTATCAGGATGTATACGCCGAGCATGACCTGACAACTGGCAAGTGTCTTCACTGACATTTTCAACCTGTCCCTGATTGAGTCTGTAATACCAACATGTTTCAAGCAGACCACCATAGTCCCTGTGCCCAAGAACACTAAGGTAACCTGCGTAAATGACTACCGACCCGTCGCACTCATGTCTGTTGCCATGAAGTGCTTTGAAAGGCTGGTCATGGCTCACATCAACACCATTATCCCAGAAACCCAAGACCCACTCCAATTTGCATACCGCCCCAACAGATCCACAAATGATGCAATCTCTATTGCACTCAACACTGCCCTTTCCCACCTGGACAAAAGGAACACCTACAGTTGAAGTCGGAAGTTTACATACACTTAGGATGGAGTCATTAGAACAATTGAACAATTGTTTACAGACAGATTATTTCACTTATAATTCACTGTATCACAATTCCAGTTGATCAGAAGTTTACATAAACTAAGTTGACTGTGCCTTTAAACAGCTTGGAAAATTCCTGAAAATGATGTATTGGCTTTAGAAGCTTCTGATAGGCTAATTTACATCATTTGAGTCAATTGGAGGTGTACCTGTGGATGTATTTCAAGGCCTACCTTCAAACTCAGTGCCTCTGC
This sequence comes from Salvelinus alpinus, assembly GCF_045679555.1. Lineage (NCBI taxonomy): Eukaryota > Metazoa > Chordata > Actinopteri > Salmoniformes > Salmonidae > Salvelinus > Salvelinus alpinus. Next base: position 40,839,901 of record NC_092104.1, read on the forward strand.
TTGACATCATGGGAAAATCAAAATAAATCAGCCAAGACCTCAGAAAAACAATTCTAGACCTCCACAAGTCTGGTTCATCCTTGGGAGCAATTTATAAATGCCTGAAGGTACCACGTTCATCTGTACAAACAATAGTATGCAAGAATAAATACCATGGCGTCATACTGCTCAGGAAGGAGACGCGTTCTGTCTCCTAGATATATGAACATACTTTGGTGCGAAAAGTAAAAATAAATCCCAGAACAACAGCAAAGGACCTTGTGAAGCAGCTGGAAGAAACAGGTACAAAGGTATCTGTATCCACAGTAAAACGAGTCCTATATTGACATAACTTGAAAGGCCGTTCAGCAAGGAAGAAGCCACTGCTCCAAAACTGCCATTAAAAAGCCAGACTACAGTTTGCAACTGCACATGGGGAAGAAGATCGTACTTTTTGGAGAAATGTCCTCTGGTCTGATGAAACAAAAATATAACGATTTGGCCATAATGACCATTGTTATGTTGGGAGGAAAAAGGGGGACGCTTGCAAGACGAAGAACACCATCCCAACTGTGAAGCACGGGGGTGGCAGCATCATGTTGTGGGGGTGCTTTACTGCAGGAGGGACTGGTACAGTTCACAAAACAGATGGCATCATGAGGAATTGAAATTATGTGGATATATTGAAGCAACATCTCAAGACATCAGTCAGGAAGTTAAAGCTTGGTCGCAAATGGGTCTTCCAAATGGACAATGACCCCAAGCATACTTCCAAAGTTGTGGCAAAATGGCTTAATTAAGGACAACAAAGTCAAGGTATTGGAGTGACCATCACAAAGCCCTGACCTCAATCCTATAGAAAATTTGTGGGCAGAACTGAAATAGCGTGTGTGAGCAAGGAGGCCTACAAACCTGACTCAGTTACACCAGTTCTGTCAGGAGGAATGTGCCAAAATTCACCCAACTTATTGTGGGAAGCTTGTGGAAGGCTACCTGAAACGTTTGACCCAAGTTAAACAATGTAAAGGCAATGCTACCAAATACTAATTGAAACTTCTGACCGACTGGGAATGTGATGAAAGAAATAAAAGCTGAAAGAAATAATTATCTTGTCACGCCCTGACCTGAGATATCTCTGTTTTCTTTATATTTTGGTTAGGTCAGGGTGTGACTAGGGTGGATTACGCTAGTTTTAAGAATTGTCTATGGGTTTTGTATTGTGTAGGGTTTTTGTATGTCTAGGGTTTTGTAGGTCTAGGTATTTGTATGTTTATGGTGGCCTGATATGGATCCCAATCAGAGGCAGCTGTTTATCGTTGTCTCTGATTGGGGATCCTATTTAGGTAGCCATTTACCCTTTGGTGTTGGTGGGTTCTTATTCTATGTTTAGTTGCCTGTCTGCACTATTTCATATAGCTTCACGTTTCGTTCGTTTTGTTATTTTGTTAGTTTGTTCAGTGTTCTTTCTGTAATAAAGAAGAATGTACACACACCATGCTGCACCTTGGTCCGGTTCATACGACGAACGTGACATCTCTCTACTATTATTCTGACATTTCACACTCTTAAAATAAAGTGGTGATCCTAACTGACCTAAGACAGGGAATTTCTACTAGGATTAAATGTCAGGAATTGTGAAAAGCTGAGTTTGAATGTATTTGGCTAAGGTGTATGTAAACTTCCGACATCAACTGTATGTGAGAATGCCATTCTTTGACTACAGCTCAGCTTTCAACACAATAGTGCCCTCAAAGCTCATCACTAATCTAAGGACCCTGGGACTAAAGACCTCCCTCTGCAACTGGATCCTGGACTTCCTGACCTGCCGCACCCAGGTGGTAAGGGTAGGTAACAACATCCATCACGCTGATCCTCAATACAGAGGCCCCTCAGGGGTGCGTGCTCAGTCCCCTCCTGTACTCCCTGTTCACTCATGACTGCATTTCAAGGCACGACGCCAACACCATCATCAAGTTTGCCGATGACACAACAGTGGTAGGCCTGATCACCAACAACGATGAGATAGCCTACAGGGAGGAGGTCAGAGACCGTGTGGTGCCAGGACAACAACCTCTCCCTCAACGTGATCAAGAAAAAGGAGATGATTGTGGACTACAGGAAAAAGACGACCGAGCACGCCCCCATTCTCATTGACGGAGCTGCAGTGGCGCAGGTTGAGAGCTTCAAGTTCCTTGGTGTCCACATCACATCAAAAGGTTTTACAGCTGCACCATCGAGAGCATCCTGACTGGTTGCATCACTGCCTGGTATGGCAACTGTTCGTCCTCCGACCGCGTACGGTCCTGTATATCACTGGGGCCAAGCTTCCTGCCATTCTGGACCTCTATACCAGGCGGTGTCAGAGGCTTCTTAACAGATTCTACCCCTAAGCCATAAGACCCCTGAACAGCTAATCAAAGGGCTACCCAGACCCCTCTTTTACGCTGCTGCTACTCTCTGTTTATTATCTATGCATAGTCACTTTAACTCTACCTATATGTACATATTTCCTCGACTACCCGGTGCCCTCCTGTATATAGCCTTGTTATTGTTATTTTACTGCTGCAGTTTAATTATTTGTTACTTTTATTTTCACATTTTTACAATATCTAGTTTTTGCTCAACACTTTTTTAAAAGCATTATTGGTTAAGGGCTTGTAAGTTAGCATTTCACTGTTGTATGACAAATAACATTTTATTTTATTTGCAGTGGTTTAACACATATTGTCTGGAATAGATATTCAGGGCAACAATACAGGATGCAATGGTAAACTATACCATAGAACGGCAGTATATTTGCAAAAAAAGAAGAGGGCCACAAAAGTAGAAGCGCTTGCACTTTGCGTGTTGTAGCTAGAATATCAGTGAGACAATAGGAGTGGAACTACGGGTGGGAGAGGAGCATGAGGTAACTACCGTAGGCTTTCAGTGAGGAACCATGAGGGAAAAGATGAAGGGGACGAGGAGAGAGTGGAGGAGACTGGAGGAGGGGTAATGACGAAGATGCTGTTACGCTGGAGAGAGTCCTCGGGGAGTTGCTCGCATCACCAGGGAGTGTCCTGGCTTGCTGTACCTATTGACTCTGACATTTATTTGGCCCATCTATTGGGGCTTACATCAGCTTTGACACCTAATTGCAATAAACCAATTCTCTGGGAGCCCTACTCCACCCACTTGGAAGTCAATCTCAGTGTTCCAACCTTTTGTTCTTCCTCAGTGGACGTACGGGGAACCAACCAGGGGCAATGTAATACGACCAATTCCTGGAACTGGTCTTGTTTCAGAGTAACCGTCACACAAAGCCGTGTGTGAGAGAGAGCTGTAGAGACAAAGGCAGCGAGCGGTCTGTCTGTCAATACAGTGTGTTGTTAGGGAAAGGTTAGGGCTATTGACAGCTTGTCACAGCCTCTACATGGACCTGTCACCATCACTGAACACACAGGGCATCATTCTGCTCTGCTTCCATATTCACTGCCACTACTTGTGGATAGGGCTGCATGGGGAGGAAGGAGGGGAGGCAGGGCTGATTGAAATTGGGGCAGAGCAGCCTGACATGATAACCATAACTGAAGGGCTGTGGTGGATGAAAGCCTTTACAGGAGCAGTCTGGCCCTGTTATCAGTGCCATGCTACAGTGAGTGATTGATCCATGGTGTCAGTCTCTGACAGCTATTGGATCACCATGTGCTGCATGCACATCAAAGCGCTGCATGCTATCCCTATGGCTGTAACTACAGGGTGTGCCTAGCAGGAAACCAATCGCCATAGTAATTACCATTGCTGCCTCACTGATTATTAATGAAACCCATTCTTACCATTCCCTGGGATATGAGTACTTGAAGCAGGTATAAAGTCAATACCAAGGACGTCATACATTTCAGATCAGCTACAGCTACCGTATAAGTAAAAGCAGTGATTGTGTACCATAACGTTAGGTGTGACTTTTCTATTTGTAACAGTATTGTGTACAGTGTACAGTGTTCCGTTAATGGTGATGAATTTATTAAGAAGATGAAGATCTTGCACACGTTTGGCCCCAGGACACGCGTGGGTCATGTTTCATGAGCTGGTGCTGATGGTAATCAGATGTGGGGGTCTGTGAATGAATGGGCTTGTATTGAGCTCCCACAGGCAGGGCCAGCCCTGTAAATCAAATCAAATGTTCCAATAAGACGTTGGGTGTTGCTAATAAGAGCATACAGTGGGGTCCGGAATTATTGGGTCCCTTAATGGGAAAATTATATTATTTTATACTAATACAATTGCTCAGAGAAGATTTATTTTTAACAAGTAATTAAAAAAAATCCTGACAAGATAGGGGTCAAAATGATTGGATCTCCAGTTTTCAATACACCAGCACCCTCCCCTTGCGAGGATAACAGCACTGAGCCTTTTTCTAAAATGTTTTATGAGATTGGAGAACGCTTGGGGAGGGATCTTAGACCATTCCTCTATACAGAATCTTTCCCGATCCTTGATATCCTTTGTCTGCACTCTTCAATTCAAACCACAGGTTTTCAATGGGGTTCAACTGCGGAGTCTGAGATCTGATTTTGTGGTCAATTAACCATTTTTTTGTGGATTTTGATGTGTGCTTGGGGTTATTGTCTTTCTGGAAAATGTACTTTTGTATTCGAACGGTTGTAACGGTGACTGTGGTCATTTGGCTGGCCAATTACCATCATCCAAAATTCCATGACTTGTCACAGCCCTACTGTTCACTTCTGCCAGCAATATATCAGTTGTCACGCTCAAATGTCCACCAGTTATTCAGACTGCTTACCCACTGTCTCTCAGACATCTGGGAAATATTGTGTACAGTGCAGTACTATACACTACATGCACATACACTACTAGTCAAACACTTCTACACTCAAGACCTAGACATGATAAGTTACATTTAAAAATGGCTCTAAAAGTTTTTATAATAGTCATTTTACAACTACAGCCATGATAGACTGGTTCATAAAGCTTCCCAACACATCCCAATGGTACATCACATTTCACAGAGATTGATTCAATCCAATGACTTCGACCAGTATTGACAAGTAAAGGTCCATTGAGGATCCAACAGCAACGTAATATACTCCCCAAGGTCTTTAAACAGAGCAGGATAGAGAAACCAGGAGATTGGTTCAGGAAGTGCAACTGCTGCAAAAAAATCTATTTCGTTGGCAGGAAAATAGAACAGCCACAATGCAAGATTGTAAAACAGCAACAAAAGAACTTAGGCAACTTGAACACAATGATAGCTAAATACTAAATAGCAATGGATGGAGCGATGCCACTGTGACTGTCCTCATTTAACAAGTCCGCTGGTAATGTGCCTTGTACAATGGGGCAGATGTTTATTTATAAAAAAAAAAAATCATATTGTGAAACAAAAGAGTAATCAACTAACCACCTCCAATTCCCATCAGATGGTGACAATAGTTTTTTGTTGTTGAGAGAAACCTTATCTTGATTCTGCTGTTTGTTAGGGCTCGAGACAGCTCGTTACAGATAATTAATTGGGAGAATGCTGGGCAGACAGTCGGGGTTGCAACATCAACAACATTCTACAATCCAACTAACACCTGCACTAACCTCCAACACACTCCGTCTGCTGGGGGCACTCTGCTTCAACACTTCTCCTCCGCTCCTGACTGCATGTGCTGCCATAGGAATAGAATGAATAGAATGGGCGTCCCCATTCAAGTCAATGATGGCATAATGGTTGGACTGGCAGCCATTGCAATTGTACCCATAGGAGCAAAACAGGAAGTAAAATATGTGCTAAAATATGTGCTGTGATTTGTTGATTCAACTCAAATGACATTACAAAAAATACATTCCATTGCATGAGTTACATCAGTTAACATCATTTGGATGAACCTTCTACATTACCAAATACCAGGCAGCCATTGCAAGTGCCACCATGAGTTTACCAGTCAAATTGCCAGGGTAAGAGGTTCCAAGACTGTTTTTATGACGGTTATTTTATTTCCATGATGGTCGTTATCCATAACTGTCGGTTACGGTAATTGTGCCAGCCCTAGTGAAAAGTGATGACTGAGGTTGTAGAGAGAGAGAGAGAGAGAGAGAGAAAGAGGGGAGCAGCAGTGAGCTATAGAGCTGAGGGATGTGGGGTCTGGAGAGAGAGAGAGACAGAGAGCGCGAGAGAGAGAGAGACAGAGAGCGAGAGAGAGACAGAGACAGAGAGCGAGAGAGAGAGAGAGCAAGAGAGAGACAGAGACAGAGAGCGAGAGAAAGACAGAGACAGAGAGCGAGAGAAAGAGAGAGAGAGAGACAGAGAGCGAGAGAGAGAGAGAGAGAGGTGCTTCTGTCACCAACCAAGGAGGGCCTACAGCAGCACCTAGATCTTCTGCACAGATTCTGTCAGACCTGGGCCCTGACAGTAAATCTCAGTAAGACCAAAATAATGGTGTTCCAAAAAAGGTCCAGTCACCAGGACCACAAATTCCATCTAGACACCGTTGCCCTAGAGCACACAAAAAACTATACATACCTCGGCCTAAACATCAGCACCACAGGTAACTTCCACAAAGCTGTGAACGATCTGAGAGACAAGGCAAGAAGGGCCTTCTATGCCATCAAAAGGAACATAAATTTCAACATACCAATTAGGATCTGGCTAAAAATACTTGAATCAGTCATAGAGCCCATTGCCCTTTATGGTTGTGAGGTCTGGGGTCCGCTCACCAACCAAGATTTCACAAAATGGGACAAACACCAAATTGAGACTCTGCATGCAGAATTCTGCAAAAATATCCTCCGTGTACAACGTAGAACACCAAATAATGCATGCAGAGCAGAATTAGGCCGATACCCACTAATTATCAAAATCCAGAAAAGAGCCGTTAAATTCTACAACCACCTAAAAGGAAGCGATTCCCAAACCTTCCATAACAAAGCCATCACCTACAGAGAGATGAACCTGGAGAAGAGTCCCCTAAGCAAGCTGGTCCTAGGGCTCTGTTCACAAACACAAACACACCCCACAGAGCCCCAGGACAACAGCACAATTAGACCCAACCAAATCATGAGAAAACAAAAAGATAATTACTTGACACATTGGAAAGAATTAACAAAAAAACAGAGCAAACTAGAATGCTATTTGGCCCTAAACAGAGAGTACACAGTGGCAGAATACCTGACCACTGTGACTGACCCAAACTTAAGGAAAGCTTTGACTATGTACAGACTCAGTGAGCATAGCCTTGCTATTGAGAAAGGCCGCCGTAGGCAGACATGGCTCTCAAGAGAAGACAGGCTATGTGCACACTGCCCACAAAATGAGGTGGAAACTGAGCTGCACTTCCTAACCTCCTGCCCAATGTATGACCATATTAGAGAGACATATTTCCCTCAGATTACACAGATCCACAAAGAATTCGAAAACAAATCCAATTTTGATAAACTCCCATATCTACTGGGTGAAATTCCACAGTGTGCCATCACAGCAGCAAGATTTGTGACCTGTTGCCACAAGAAAAGGGCAACCAGTGAAGAACAAACACCACTGTAAATACAACCCATATTTATGTTTATTTATTTTAACTTGTGTGCTTTAACCATTTGTACATTGTTACAACACTGCATATATATAATATGACATTTGTAATGTCTTTATTGTTTTGAAACTTCTGTATGTGTAATGTTTACTGTTCATTTTTATTGTTTATTTGACTTTTGTATATTACCTACCTCACTTGCTTTGGCAATGTTAACACATGTTTCCCATGCCAATAAAGCCCCTTGAATTGAATTGAATTGAGAGAGAGAGAGAGAGAGAGAGAGACAGAGAGCGAGAGAGAGGAAGGGAGCAGTGAGCAGTAGAGCTGAGGGATGTGGGGTCTGTAGAGAGAGAGAGACAGAGAGCACAAGAGAGAGAGAGAGAGAGACAGAGAGCGAGAGAGAGGAAGGGAGCAGTGAGCAGTAGAGCTGAGGGATGTGGGGTATGTAGAGAGAGAGAGAGAGAGAGAGAGAGAGAGAGAGAGAGAGAGAGAGAGAGAGAGAGAGAGAGAGAGAGAGAGCGAGAGAAAGACAGAGACAGAGAGCGAGAGAAAGAGAGAGAGAGAGACAGAGAGCGAGAGAGAGAGAGAGAGAGACAGAGAGCGAGAGAGAGGAAGGGAGCAGTGAGCAGTAGAGCTGAGGGATGTGGGGTCTGTAGAGAGAGAGAGACAGAGAGCACAAGAGAGAGAGAGAGAGAGACAGAGAGCGAGAGAGAGGAAGGGAGCAGTGAGCAGTAGAGCTGAGGGATGTGGGGTATGTAGAGAGAGAGAGAGAGAGAGAGAGAGAGAGAGAGAGAGAGAGAGAGAGAGAGAGAGAGAGAGAGAGAGAGAGAGAGAGAGAGAGAGAGAGAGAGAGAGAGAGAGAGAGAGAGAGAGAGAGAGAGAGAGAGAGGGAGGGAGGGAGGGAGGGAGGGAGGGAGGGAGGGAGGGAGGGAGGGAGCAGTGAGCAGTAGAGCTGAGGGATGTGGGGTATGTAGAGAGAGAGAGACAGAGAGAGAGGGAAGGGAGCAGTGAGCAGTAGAGCAGTAGAGCTGAGGGATGTGGGCTCTCCAGTGAGCTGTGAAGGTCTTAACCAACTTCAGCTCTTCTCCACCACCATCATCCCTTCTGCCATGATGCTCTCTGATGCTCTCAATTAGTAATGCCTCAAATTTATGTCCCCATTTTCCTTATTTAGAACACTGCTTCTTCTTCTATTGTTGTGTCAGTGTAAGCTAGGACATATTGTTTGATGGATTCACCACTGGACTGTGCTGAGTGTGCTCGTCAGAATTGTCTTGAATGGACACTGTCTGTTTTTAGAGAAGAGGGCCTTTCCTGTTTCCCAATGTACCTGATTCTGTGTGTTCCCTATTATTGGTTGTTTGATATCGATTCATGCATTTTAAAGCATGTGTTTTGACAGTGAAAAATGTGCTTATTTTTACCTGTATACCCTATTTGCCTTGTTGTGTACAGTCAGAACCTTGCAGGAATATTGCTATGTGATAAACAGAGGTGTGTTTGCTGGGTAAATGCTATGCAATTATCAAGGGAGCTTCACCCTCTACAGTCTCCCTCCTCCAGTACTAACACTAGGAATAGATGTGCTATGGTTTTCTTCACACTCCCCAACAGCACCAGCAGTAGTAACAACCGATTCACTTCTAGATGTGTGATACATCATGTAAGGGTTTTGACACATTGTGACGTTGTGCTGAGAATCGAGCAATATCATAAACCTAGCAAGAGATGAGATGGGATAGGAGATGGGGTCGTTCTGTGGTTGGAGCTAATGCAGAAGAGGGCCAGATATTCATCAAATGAGCGGTGGGATTGTACTGTGAGGTTGTGTTCTAATCAGCAAGCCACTCTCCCAAAGAACAGCAATGGAACAAACAGCTGAATTATTAATCGTGTTTCCCTGTGTGGAGGAATCAGCCTAGTTAGTTGGAGTGTGCTTTTTATCCACTGTGAAAAGGTTAAGCACATGTTTTATATACCTATGAATATTACAGAACATATTATCAAGTTATATCAAAAGGCTGTAAAGAAGTTCTAAGCGGTGGAAATAATTTTAGTAGCGCAGATGTAGATTTTAGATATACCATCTTAGTTACCATCTTTAGTACTTCTGCAATAGACGACTGACTGGCTCAGTGAAGTTTGAAAACGGTCGTTGCGTCTTAACCAGTGGCGTGTATTCATGCATGTCAAGTGAAGCCAGTCTTCCCCAAAACATTTACCAAGACAAAATGGAGAAAAGACATATAAAATAACGTATATTTCCTCTCTCTGTGTTTCATCATTTTCCTTCAATTCGCAAGAGGTTGAATGCATCTCACCGGAGACAGAATCAGAGCGAGCGAAACAGCACCCCTCTGTCTCTGTATGTGTAGGCCATCTACCTGATGCTGTCTGGTCAAAAAGAGTATGACATTGTTGCCGCCCGTAGTATTGGATGCAAGGGAAGCCAGCGATCATTTGGCCTCCCTTGATAAAAGAAGTATAAAATAATAGCCAGTCAGCGTTGAGCTTAACTGTGAATGGCCCTGACGCACCCCAAAAAAGTGTAAAGGGGAGCCAGTCACATTACTCCAATCACATTACATTGAGAGCAATACGTTATTAACAGAAACAACTTGAATTGTTGCATCTCGTTGTGTTGTTGTCCTCCGGTAGCTAAAATTGTCCATTTCCTTAATTAGCCATGGATGGAGATATGGATTTTAACTTGTGTTTTTATTAATTCTCTGTACTGGCCAATGATTATAAAGGTGATTCTGATCCAACCTTAAATTCATTAATTTTACATTTTTGAGAGGATGGAAGTTCAATATGTAGCTAGATGTAGAAGGCTAATGTTACCTAGCTAACGTTGCCCATGAAAGGAAGTTAGGCTAGCGTGCAAGCATTTTAGCCAGCTAGCCTAGGATGACAAAAGCTAAAAGCGTGTACTGAATGACAGAGTGATTTGTTTTGTCAACATGGAAGAGAGGAGGATGGCATTGGCGTTTCTCTACAAGTAGAGTCAACCAATTTTATTCTACTTGCACGAACACACACACACACACACACACACACACACACACACACACACACACACACACACACACACACACACACACACACACACACACACACACACACACACACACACACACACACACACACACACACACACACACACACACACACACACACACACACACACACACACACACACACACACACACACACACACACACACACCAGAACCATGGGCAGCCACATCATATTTAGCTTACGTTGATTGGACTAAATCGTTTTTGGTATCTTTTAGTTGTCACTGCATTAGACTAAGCAGAGGTGATTTGATGATGTTGAAGTGGTGCTGGAATAGTGGAGGCAGGTCCTGTTTTCTTTGAGACTTTCGGTAACTCTCTGTGGTTGTAAATCAATAGTCATTTAGTGGTCCGAAAATGTCGGAAACATTAACTTGCTTGACCATGCTGTAGGTCATGTAGAGATTTGTTACATGCAATATGCTTTGTGGACTTCACCAGACAGTGGTTGCCACTGTGTCTTCTTGTTGTCTCTGCCTTTATCCCTACTGTATGTACAGTATTACGGTGGCAAAGGATATGAACTAACAGGTTATAGAGCAAACAACACAATTATCACAACACATATGTTGTAATATGGCTTTTTTTCTGGCTTGGCTTCCCCGATGATTTTACCCACACACCACTACTGGTCTTAAGTGCTCTTGACCCGCCTTTCTCAGAGCCACTTTGCTCTTGTCCTCAGCTCAACTCAGCTCAATTTGAAGGTGTGATGATGAGGCTCTTAACTCAATTTTGTTCTGCTGGCTGCACTGGTGGCATTACCATCCTGTGACTGCTAATGGTAGAGATGAGATAAGATGGGGGGAGGAGGAGGAGGCTCTCATTGCTTTGTGCAGAATAGCGGTGAAGGACCTGGTTGAGATGGAGTGCTTGACTGGCAGGCAGCTTTGTTCCACGAATGGCGTTAGGTGCCATTTATTAAAATGGTTGTTATTTCAGGAAAACAAGCTATTACTCACCAATGTCAATTGTGCAATGACCCCATGGGCTATGTGAGATTGGTTGTGTTATCACGCACTCTCCCCTTGAATACTGAAATCAGGTAGAGGCACTCTTGCCTCCCGTGCTGTACTGCAGGTGGGAATCATTCCCCATGGGGAGAATGCAAAACAACTCTATTTGTTTTCTCAATAGAGATATATTTTTTGTTCTTTATTTAGTCAGGGACGTCACATTGGGATTGGTATCTCTTTTTCAAGTGAGCCCAGGAGTGGATTAATTATACACGTGATTAACAGATGTAGGTGTAACGGCTTTCTTCGTCTGAGGAGGAGTAGGAAATATCGGACCAATGTGCAGCGTGGTACGTATCCATAATATCTTTTAATAGAATGAATACAAAAATACAAAAAAAGAACAAGAGAATCAAAATGAAAACCGAAACAGTCCCGAATGGTGCAAACACTGAAACGGAAAACAGGAAACAAACACCCACAACCAAAATGGGGAAAACAGGCTACCTAAATATGATTCTCAAACAGAGACAACGACCGACAGCTGCCTCTGATTGAGAACCATATCAGGCCAGACATAGAAATACAACAACATAGAAAACAGAACATAGACTACCCATCCCAACTCACGCCCTGACCAACCTAACACAAAGACATAAAAAGAAACTAAGGTCAGAACGTGACAGTAGGATCATAATTTTATCAGTCTTTTGTTGCTGAGAATTTTCCTGCTCCGCAGGAAATGCAAACGTGTAGTGTATTTGAGTTTTAAAAAGGCTTCTAAAGTTTGCAGTTTCTACTTAGAAATTTCAGACTTGATTTTCCCTAACAAACCTCTACAAAAATGTCCTTTAATTATAATACACATTTCCTGTTGCTGCAGGATTATTTTTCTGCTGTAGCAAACTGGTTCAATTTAAGATCCTACATCTGTAGGCTCCATTTTGGTGTAATAAGAAAGGTTAAGAAATTAAACAGTTTCATTTTCATTGTAATACTCCTATGTGTAACAGCTGTCCTCCTCCTCTTCATCCGAAGAGGAGGAGCAGGGATTGAACCAAGGTGCAGCGGGTTGTGAATACATAATGAATTTATTGACAAGACGAAAAACGAACACGAACTACACTTGAAATGATACAAAATAACAAACGACGTAGACTGACCTAAACATGAGAACTTACATAGACACGAAGAACGCACGAACAGGAACAGACTACATACACACCGAAACAGTCCCGTGTGGTACGAAATAACATACAGACACGGAAGACACCCACCCACAACGAACACTGTGAAACAACCTACCTAAATATGACTCAATTAGAGGAACGCCAAACACCTGCCTCTAATTGAGAGCCATACCAGGCAACCCTTAAACCAACATAGAAACAGACAACATAGAATGCCCACCCAAACTCACGTCCTGACCAACTAACACATACAACAAACTAACAGAAATAGGTCAGGAACGTGACATAACCCCCCCCTTAAGGTGCGAACTCCGGGCGCACCAGCACAAAGTCTAGGGGAGGGTCTGGGTGGGCATCTGACCACGGTGGTGGCTCAGGCTCCGGACGCTGTCCCCACACCACCATAGTCACTCCCCGCTTCTGTATCCCCCTCCCAATGACCACCCTCCAACTAAACCCACCTAAATGAAGGGGCAGCATCGGGATAAGGGGCAGCACCGGGATAAGGGGCAGCAGCTCCGGGCTGAGGGACTCTGGCAGGTCCTGGCTGAGGGACTCTGGCAGGTCCTGGCTGAGGGACTCTGGCAGGTCCTGGCTGAGGGACTCTGGCAGGTCCTGGCTGAGGGACTCTGGCAGGTCCTGGCTGAGGGACTCTGGCAGGTCCTGGCTGAGGGGCTCTGGCAGGTCCTGGCTGAGGGGCTCTGGCAGGTCCTGGCTGAGGGGCTCTGGCAGGTCCTGGCTGGACGGCTCTGAAGGCTGGTCCTGGCTGGACGGCTCTGAAGGCTGGTCCTGGCTGGACGGCTCTGAAGGCTGGTCCTGGCTGGACGGCTCTGAAGGCTGGTCCTGGCTGGACGGCTCTGAAGGCTGGTCCTGGCTGGACGGCTCTGAAGGCTGGTCCGGTCTGGCGGAAGGCTCTGGCTGATCCGATCTGGCGGAAGGCTCTGGCTGATCCGATCTGGCGGAAGGCTCTGGCTGATCCGGTCTGGCGGAAGGCTCTGGCTGATCCGGTCTGGCGGAAGGCTCTGGCTGATCCGGTCTGGCGGAAGGCTCTGGCTGATCCGGTCTGGCGGAAGGCTCTGGCTGATCCGGTCTGGCGGAAGGCTCTGGCTGATCCGGTCTGGCGGAAGGCTCTGGCTGATCCGGTCTGGCGGAAGGCTCTAGCTGATCCGGTCTGGCGGACGGCTCTAGCGGCTCCTGTCTGGCGGACGGCTCTGTAGGCTCTTGGCAGACGGGCGGCTTTGCAGGCTCATGGCAGACGGGCAGCTTTGCAGGCTCATGGCAGACGGGCAGTTCAGGCGCCGTTGGGCAGACGGGCAGTTCAGGCGCCATTGGGCAGACGGGCAGTTCAGGTGCCGCTGGGCAGACGGGCAGTTCAGGCGCCGCTGGGCAGACGGGCAGTTCAGGCGCCGCTGGGCAGACGGGCAGTTCAGGCGCCGCTGGGCAGACGGGCACACCTGTAGGGAGGAGACGGAGAGACAGCCTGGTGCGTGGGGCTGCCACAGGACCCACCAGGCTGGAGAGACCTACAGGAGGCTTGATGTTAAGAGGCACCTGAAGGACCGGGCTGTGGGGGAGTACTGGAGCTCTGGTGCGCAGCCTTGGCACCCCTCCCCCAGGCTGGAATACTACACCAGCCCGTACCCTCCAGAGTGCAGGCACAGGTTGAACCGGGCTGTGGATGAGCACTGGAGATCTAGTGCCTACTACGCGCACTTCTCTCTTAGGCTCCACTACCACATTTGCCCGGTACGAGCGGAGCGTAGGCATAGGACGCACTGCACCCTCCCAGCGCTCCGGAGACACAGCACGCAGAGCCGGCGCAGGATACCCTGGACCGAAACTGCGTACCGGAGACCAGACGCGCTGAGCAGGCACAATACGCCCCGGCTGGATGCCCACACTCACATGACACTTTCGGGGGGCTGCTCTATAGCGCACCGGGCTATGGGCACGCACTGGCGACACCGTGCGCTTAACCGCATAACACGGTGCCTGACCAGTGACGCGTTGCTTATAATAAGCACGAGGAGTGCGCTCAGGTCTGCTACCTGGCTTAGCCACACTCCTCTCTAGCCCCCCCCCAAAAAAATTCTGGGGTTGCCTCTCGTACCTGTCCCGCTGCCGTGCTGCCTCCTCATATCGCCGCCGCTCAGCTTTCGCTTCCTCCAGCTCAGCTTTGGGGCGGCGATACTCCCCAGCCTGTGCCCAGGGTCCTTCTCCGTTCAAGATCTCCTCCCATGTCCATGAATCCTGGGATCTCTGCGGTTGCTGTCGCTGCCCTTTTCCCCGCTGCTTGGTTCTGGTAATAAGGTGGGTGGTTCTGTAACGCGCTTCCTCCTTCTCCTCATCAGAAGAGGAGTAGCATGGATTTGACCCAAGGTGCAGCGGGTTGTGAATACATAATGAATTTATTGACAAGACGAAAAACGAACACGAACTACACTTGAAATGATACAAAATAACAAACGACGTAGACTGACCTAAACATGAGAACTTACATAGACACGAAGAACGCACGAACAGGAACAGACTACATACACACCGAAACAGTCCCGTGTGGTACGAAATAACATACAGACACGGAAGACACCCACCCACAACGAACACTGTGAAACAACCTACCTAAATATGACTCTCAATTAGAGGAACGCCAAACACCTGCCTCTAATTGAGAGCCATACCAGGCAACCCTTAAACCAACATAGAAACAGACAACATAGAATGCCCACCCAAACTCACGTCCTGACCAACTAACACATACAACAAACTAACAGAAATAGGTCAGGAACGTGACACTATGCATATTAGAAATATCCCTTTACTGCTGTCATATTCCCTTCTCAGCACAAAAAACAGAATTTAGCTTCTCCTTTAAATAGGTTTGAATTTATGAAGGCCTCAAATAAAGATTATCAGCACTTTTCTTGTCTTTTCACTTTTCTAGTGGTATTCGAGTTGTCAGTGTGTTGTTAACATCATGAAGGAACTATTTTAGTGCTTTATTTCTACATAGTCTGCTCTTCTACGATTTGAATAACGATAATGTTTCATTGCAACGACTTTGGAATTGCATGGAACTGAGCTTGATCTATATAATTCATTCCTACGGAAGGCAAGAGAGAACCTGATCTAAGCATTTTGTGATGAAGACCTATGAGCAGGAATATAATCATGGCATAGCAGCATTTCCTTCAGTACGGATGACTGAGGAGTGTTCTGTCTTAACCATGGCTTAATATAATAAATGTCTTCTACTGGACTGACAAATTCTGACATTTTCTATATTATGTTAAGGTACGGTTGAATATCCCCCAGATCAATTGTGCTTGCAGTTACTTCAGGGTCCTTGCGCAATTCTTCGTAAGCAACATTTATATCTGGGAGTCGCAGTCTTTCCTGACTAGTGAGCCTTGATGCAGTCTTCCAACGAATCCACCACGCATGGCATGATCAGCATAGTCACTGGGGTGGAAAGAAAACCAGCTATCTTACTTCATTCATTCAGCCTTCTACAACAGAGCCGTGCTCCACCACCTACTGAGTACTGTGTGTTGGTTTCATCCAGTATTTATTGGAGTGGCATGACATGCTGTATTTCAGAGAAAGCTGGTGGCATGTGGGCCAGCTGGCTGAGACTGTCCTGCTGAGTGGAGCTCCCATGGGACCCGTGCCACTGCCACCTCTCAGCTGTGCTCTGTGTCTGATGGAACGGAGCCGTCCTCTATGTGTGTTAGTGTGTGTGTGTGTGTGCACGCGGGCGCGATGGGTGTCTTCACAGGTACGTACCTGTAGATATCTTAGTCTGGTTTCTGAAGCAGTATTGATAGTAGTGAACATGATGACAATGAGAGCCGAATAGGTAAAGTTCCTATATTACATGATCTGTGCTCTCTTGACCTTTCAAGTTATGAGGGTTGACCTTTTTTTCTTTTTTTTCTTTTCTTTTTTTTTTACAATCATGTTCTTTCGATTTTATGACTGAGCCCTTGAATTTATACTCTTAGCGAAATTGTGTACAGGGCCTGTGTTTGTGTGTGTCCATGAGGATGTTTTATTGGCCAAATAATAGGAGTTAATGTCTCTCCTCCCCTCACACCCCTCATTTTGAGGGAGCAGCTTTATACCAGGAAGTGAGGCGGACCCATCCAGGAAGTCATTATGCATTAACGCTATTAACAAGTTGAGTTGGAAAAGAGACCATTTTATAAGTGACTTTGTCTGAGATCTGACAACCAAGTGTGACCACCATTATTCATGGTGGTTCTTTTAAATGTTTCACAGAAACACATCAGTAACCACCTGACCAGTGAGGACTCTAATCAATTCTGATAGGAGTTGGGACACTCAGGTCCTGAGCATTTCCAGACAGGCTTTTCATTACCCAACACAAATTACTGGCCACTGGACAAGAATAGCTGTTTTTTTGGTCACTTTCACTTCTTCAAATGTCACAGGAAATGGAAGAAGTTGAATCAGAGATGAGAGTGAGAGGGGGGGTGCTGTAATGGAGAGGGCTCCTGGACTCCCACTCAGACAGGGACAGAGGATCGATGTCTGGGGGATGGGGGTGTCTCTCTGGCTGGCTGGCTCTCCCTCCTTGGGGAAGGTGATTGATCTAAAAGCTTTTTGTTGTCAGGGAGTGGTGGGACCCTGTGTATGTGTGCGTGTCTGTGTGTGTGCATGCGTGCGTGTGCGGTGCTGACGTGCATGTGGTGTGTGTGTCGTCAAGGAGTGGTGTGAGCCACTGCCTGTTTCAGAGACTGACTGGAGTGTCCCTCCACAGGCCTCCTTGCTATCATCATTTCTTAGCGAGTGACTAGCACAAGACCTTCTGGGAAAAGCAGCTTGTCCAGTCACACTGCAGATGCGTTTTCACCAGATGCCCCTCTCCCTTATGGAAACGATGATGAACTGTTGTAGACGGTGTTAGTTTGACCCGTTTAGCTAGGTTAGCCCTCTGTCTACCTGCCAGATAGTAATGACTGCAGTTTTATTGAGCAGAGCTGTCAGTATGTTAAGCTGATATCCATTACATGAGTCCTGGATTTGGCCCCAACATCATTGATCTGCACTTACTGTCCATCACACAGATGGCCTGAGTTGCATGCTATACTGGTACTACAGTAGTGAAGGCCCAGACATTACTGTGCTGTGATATGCAGAACTGTGTGGCGATTTCATTTGAAACATGGCTAATCTCATGAAACTGATTTGCATTTTTACAGTTTCTAAAACAAATAGTTTTGTGATTAAGAGGAGTGTATGGTTGGTTTCAGGCTGCCAGGCTAACTACAGTGTGGGTGGCAGGTGACTGGCACACACCTGGGTAGGTTGACTTACCTGGGGCACAACTTGTGACTATGTTGGTTGACCTGTGGCTAGACAGGTGTATTGACTTTTCTTATATTTCCTTTGTCTATCTCCAACTTATTGTCATTTCCTTTGCATTGTCTCTTGTCTTTCTCTGACATGCCTTGTCATTGACTCTGTTTTCAGACCTGCTCAGTCACATCCGTAGGCCTCTGGAGCGGTGCACCGTGTTGTCAAACACATCTCATGCTCACTGAGCCAAGTCTAATCACAACCATGTTCCATAATTGAGAAAACCATAAACAGCTAAATGATGTGATTCCATTTCCTAGGGCCCTATTACTGTAACAATATTTTGCCAATTTACTTTGATGGAAAGATAGTTCAACTCGACATTAGAATGTACATAACATATGTCAAAGACATTACATCTGCACTTCATCATTCTGAGCTCATGGTCCCTTCGCTCGTTTATGATCATTATTGGTTGCTATGGAGACAAGCTTACCATGGCGTTGTCTTCAAATCGTCTCTTGATCAGATTCAGAGTTTGGGGATTGGGGACATGGAGCATGGAAATATCAAGGGTCTTTTACATATTATGGTATTATCAAAACAAATGATTTACTGACTACCTTGGACAACATTGTGTGTGAACATTGTGTTCCACTGTCATCCATGGAGTCGTCTCGTTATCTGCTCCACATGTCCAGCTTTATTAGGGGAAATCCCTCTGTTGTTAGCTTAGATTCAATTACACAGAGAACATTTGATCTCAGCAGCTTCTGTATTACAGTACCTCAGTTTGCTTTTCCACATATGTATTTACACGGCCATGCACAGACAATAGGCATACACCTTCTCAAAGCAAACTGCTTGAGATCTGTCCTCTTCCAACTTTTATTTGGTCTTCTTTTGATACTTTCTGAAGAGAAACACTTCATTTTGTCATTGTTGCTATGCAACAATAAAGGCCCAATACAGACTGAGTCAACAGAAATATCTTCATGTTATTGCTTTGCTTTCTGTTGGCAAACAAACACAACTCCTTTATTTTCTCTCGTCTCTGGCTTCATCCTTCTCTCAGTGTTGCTTTTCACTCCCAGAACCCCTGTCTCCTGGCTGCTGTTGTCTAATGAGATCAGTGGAGCCTCCTTTGTTTCTATGGTGACGCCTCCAGTTGTCTCCAGTGTGGCTTTCCCTCCCCGTGCAGCCAATATAGTCTCTCTCTCCCTCTCGCTAATTCTATCTCTACCAATATAGTCTCATCCACACTGCTATAGCTGGGGGAGCCCTCTCTCTCTGTATCTCTTTCTTTTCTCTCTCTCGCTCACTCACTCGCACTCTTTCTCCCTTTCGCTACTTCTCTCTCTCTTTGTTGCTTTCTCTCTCTTGCTTTCTCTCTCTCGCTACTTCTCTCTCACTACTTCTCTCTCTCTCTCTTTCTCTCTCTCTCTCTCTCTCGCTCTCTCTCTCTCTCTCTCTCTCCCTCTCTCCCTACTTCTCTCTCTCTCTCTCCCTCTCTCCCTACTTCTATCTCTCTCTCTCTTTCTCTCTATCCCTCATCCCCTCTCTCTTTATCTCCCTTGTTTCTATCTCCCCTTCTCGGTCCTCTCAGCTGTGAAGTGAGTAAGAAACAATAGATCAGTGTGATGATGGGATCACTAAACTATATGTAAAAAATCGACCTTTTTTCTGAGTACTTCACTGTAAGGAAACGAAGACCATGTAATATGATTTGTAATGGAATTTGAACCTCAGTCAGACTTAAACTTGGCCCAGAGCCGTGTTGGAAAAAATATTGCCTCACATGAATATCAAACAGATTTAGATGCATTGCATGTTCAGTCGCTAGTTCTGAGAGCATCACAGCATATTTCAGGAAGAATCAGATTTTTTTTTTGAAGACTCCCAACCCCAGCAATCCACCAAGGAGCGTGTTCCTCTCCTTTACAGTGTTTGCCAGCATTGAGGCCAGGCTTGTCACCCTCGGCATCCTCAGCTGTAGATATATGAATAAAACAGGAGCAGGGGCTTTTTGCCAGCTCTCATCCACTGGGGCAAATTGCACAGGACAGGATGCTCTCTTCATGCTACTTCCTCAGAGCACGTTTTCCACATCTCTTCATCATTATTTAGGCCCAATCCCAAGCTAGCTACTGGGATGGATCTCACATCATATGGCTGTATAAAATGCCTATTACAAAGAAGACATTGTTGAGATATCAAACGTCCATGAGAATATGAAGCGAGTGTGTTATTTGTGAAATGTCAAGTTCTCACGATGATTATGTCATTCAATATCTACGATAGACAGACTACAGAGAGACAGGCAGACTGACTTGCAAGAGAGACAGACCGACTGACTTTCAGGCAGGCTGACTTAGGCAGACAGAAAGACAGACAAGATAGAGACAGTAAGACAGACAGACTAAAATAGAGACAGACAAACAGACAGAGGAGGCATCATGCTCGGAGGGTTGGCTTCAGACCAACACAGTGTAACCAATGCCCTGCCTGCTGAGTGTGAGTATACATCCAGACAGCCCATCCTCCATGCATAATGGGCTCTTTTCCACTTCACCTGCGCTAGACTGGGGCTAATGGGCCTCCCTGGTTTATGCAAGATGATGCTGCTGGGCTGACTATGTGATGTTTTACTCCAGTGGCAGGGTGAGACACTGATCTATTTCAGCCTCTGCTACTCCATACTGCTGGGTGCTGGGAGAGGGAACTGGCTGAGGTGGAGTGTGTGCTGCGTGCTGTGTGCTGTGCATGGGGGATATGTCTAGAGTGCTCAGCCGTGTTCCACGCTGTGTAATTACCGAGTCGCTGAGCGTCTCGTCGAACTGCAAATAATAGAGTTGTAGCGCATGTTGAAGGAGTTGTTGTGCAAACTGGGCGGATGTGACATGTGCGCTACGTTGAGCATTCCGCTTCTGGGGGTTATGGAGTGAGTCCTATTGTATGCAGAGTGTCTAAACATTATTAGAGGTAAAGGCCACTAGAAACAGGTTTAATGGATTTTAGATGAACCGTGCTCTCTTCCCGTTTCTATTGTGGAGAATATACGGCTGGCTCTATGCTAGCTCTCTGATGTGAGGTGAATGGGGTGATATTTTCCTTCTCCATTCAGATCATTTCCATGGCTCTTGCTGACCTGCGTACACAGTATACTTCCCAGATGTCGATGGTCAGGTTGCTGTTGTTTCCACCTGAAAACTGAGAAAAGAAGTGCTACCATTGAAATTGGCTCACACAAAGACCGGCATAGCAAAGTAGGTCTCTGTGTTCAGGCAGCGTGTTCAGTAAGACCCCGCTACACACCCAGGCAGTGTGCTCACGAATTATAAGCCCACAACACACAAATGTGTGATTCCTGCACAGAAGGACTATCAGACCGCGCAGAGAGGCACGAGATTGAACTTCAATCAACTTTCTAGACTTTTTCCCCCTTAGTTAACACTATCAACGTTTCCCTTTACTGTGGGAATTGTGATCGAATCAACACAATATTAGCCACTTTCAATGCAACATACCGAAACAAAATGAACTATGCAAGTCTTATTATGCAAAACGAACTATGCAAGAGATTTTGTTGTAGGCGGAACGCATCAGAGCAGGATTCTATTGCATTGACACTCATGACTCGGCCCGTACTCTACACCGACCAGTGCGGCATAACTAATCAGAGCTGCTGTAGACCTATATGCAAATAGACCATTGCCATATATGGATCTGTGCCATTCACTTTGAACTGGACTGTGTTTACGGCATGAGCGGTCATGAGTAGATGCGCTTGGTTTGAGATCAAAGCCACGTGTGCACATTTGTTCCTTTCCTTTGCTAGTTAGTGAGTTATTAGCACAATTATAGATAATCTGTAGTCAGCAATGGGGGAAAGCGAGTCAGATGAAAAGCTTTTTTTTGTCTTAAAGGAGCAGTGTTGTATTTTGAGACAGGCTTGAATAAGCTAAGTAGCCAATAGGCAGCAGAGGGTAGCAAAATTTGTCTGATTCTCTGTAATAATGGTATGGGAATAATAATATATTTTATTTTGTAAAATGGTTTCTTGCATTAAACAACACAACAACATTTTCAGTGACCTCCTTCTCTGAAGGACAAGTGGATAAACAGGTTAATGTCAAGCACAGGGGGTTGGTGGCATCTTAATTGGGGAGGATGGGCTTGGGGTAATGGCTGGATCGGAATCAGTGGAATGGTATCAAATGCATCAAACATATGGTTTCCATGTGGTTGATGCCATTCCATTTGCTCCATTACAGCCATTATTATGAGTCGTCCTCCCCTCAGAGGAGGAGCCCTGCATGTTGTTTTCAAAAGTCAATTCAATTCAATTCAATTTTATTTTTTTATATAGCCCTTCGTACATCAGCTAATATCTCGAAGTGCTGTACAGACACCCAGCCTAAAACCCCAAACAGCTAGTAATGCAGGTGTAGAAGCACGGTGGCTAGGAAAAACTCTTATGAAATGTAGGCCTGTGGCGGTCGGTGCTGTTTAAGATGAGGGAGTACCATTTTTTTCTCTCATGAGAATATCCTTATTTCTATTACAGCATGTTGGACGACTGTCATTCATATTCCATTCACCCAGTTCAATGTAACATCGATAGGTTTAGGCTACTACATGATACTAAAATTGTCCCTATACCCATCATGAGGTTACTACACCATAGCCTATGAATGAAAGTTTACAACGTAGGTGCACACAGGTGGAGAGGTGACAGACTATGACCCATGGGCAGACAGTGACACATTCAACACACTCTTGCCTGCATGTTGTAAGATGACGCCGGAGAAGATGGCAGATGTTTTACGTGCCCTCAGCCGATTAGGTTATTTTCTTAGCTTATTTGCAACGTATTTTTTAACCCATTTTGTACATAATTTGTCCACTACCGTCTCTTATGACCGAAAATAACTTCTAGACCTCAGGACTGCGATTACTCACCACGGACTGGCACAATCCTCTTTTTCCTTTCACGACTCTGATGAGCCCGACGTGAAGGATACGCTGCTTCCTCAGGAACAGGCCCCGATCCCCGTGATCTGCGTGAAGAGGAGGCGGAGAAAGAGGGACCGAAGGTCCGGCTGCCTTCTGAGTATTCGCAGGCGATCTAATAAACCCCCACTTCCCTCCATTCTGCTAGCAAACATGCAATCTTTGGACAATAAAATCGACAAGTTACGCAGAAGATTAAACTACCAACGGGACATTAAAAACTGTCACGGAGACGTGGCTGAACGACGCCAACATCAACATACAGCTAGCTGGTTATACAATGTACCGGCAGGATAGAACAGCGACGTCTGGTAAGACAAGGGGCGGCGGTCTATGTATTTTTGTAAACAACAGCTGGTGCATGATATCTAAGGAAGTCTCGAGCTATTGCTCCCCTGAGGTAGAGTTTCTTATGATAAGTTGTAGACCACACTACCTACCGAGAGAGTTTTCATCTGTATTCTTTGTAGCTGTTTTACATACCACCACAGTCAGAGGCTGGCACTAAGACAGCATTGAAGGAGCTGTATTCCGTCATAAGCAAACAAGAAAACGCTCACCCAGAGGCGGCACTCCAAGTAGCCGGGGACTTTAATGCAGGGAAACTTAAATCCGTTCAAATCTGACTGTAATTCTATCCTTCTGATTCCTGCTTACAAGCAAAAATTAAAGCAGGAAGCACCAGTGACTACATCAATAAAAAAGTGGTCAGATGAAGCAGATGCTAAGCTACAGGACTGTTTTGCTAGCACAGAGTGGAATATGTTCCGAGATTCCTCGATTGGCATTGAGGAGTACACCACATCAGTCATTGGCTTCATCAATAAGTGCATCGATGACGTCGTCCCCACAGTGACTGTACGTACATACCCCAACCAGAAGCCATGGATTACAGGCAGCATCTGCACTGAGCTAAAGGCTAGAACTGCCACTTTCAAGTAGTGGGACTCTAACCCGGAAGCTTATAAGAAATCCCGCTATGCCCTCCGACGAACCGTCAAACAGGCAAAGCATCAATACAGGACTTAGTTCAAGTAGTACTACACCGGCTCTGACGCTCGTTGGATGTGGCAGGGCTTGCAAACCATTACAGACTACAAGGGGTAACACAGCCGCGAGCTGCCCAGTGACACAATTCTACCAGACGAGCTAAACTACTTCTATGTTCGCTTTGAGGCAAATAACACTGAAACATGCATGACAGCACCAGCTGTCCGCAGCCGATGTGAGTAAGACCTTTAAACAAGTCAACATTCATAAGGCCGCAGGGCCAGACAGATTACCAGGACGTGTACATGCGCTGACCAACTGGCAACTGTCTTCACTGACATTTTCAACCTCTCCCTGTCCGAGTCTGTAATACCAACATGTTTTAAGCAGGCCACCATAGTCCCTGTGCCCAAGAACACTAAGGTAACCTGCCTAAATGACTACCGACCCGTAGCACTCACGTCTGTAGCCATAAAATGCCTTGAAAGGCTGGTCATGGCTCACATCAACGCCATCATCCCAGAAACCCAAGACCACTCCAATTTGCATACACCGCAACAGATCCACAGATTATGCAATTTATTTTGCACTCCACACTGCCCCTTCACACCTGGACAAAAGGAACACCTATGTGAGAATGCTATTCATTGACTGCAGCTCAGCGTTCAACACCATAGTGCCCTCAAAGCTCATCACTAAGCTAAGGACCTTGGGACTAAACACCTCCCTCTTCAACTGGATCCTGGACTTCCTGACGGGCCGCCCCCAGTTGGTAAGGGTAGGTAACAACACATCCGCCATGCTGATCCTCAACACAGAGGCCCCTCAGGGGTGCGTGCTCAGTCCCCTCCTGTACTCCCTGTTCACTCATGACTGCACGGCCAGGCACGACTCCAACACCATCATTAAATTTGTCGATGACACAACAGTGGTCAGCCACAGCCTATAGGGAGGAGGTCAGAGACCTGGCAGTGTGGTGCCAGGACAACAACCTCTCCCTCAACATGATCAAGACAAAGGAGATGATTGTGGACTACAGGAAAAAAACAACCGAGCAGGCCCCCATTCTCATCGACGGGGCTGCAGTGGAGCAGGTTGAGAGCTTCAAGTTCCAATAAACTAACATGGTCCAAGCACACCAAGACAGTCGTGAAGAGGGCACGACAAAACCTATTCCCCCTCAGAAGACTGAAAAGATTTGGCATGGGTCCTCAGACCCTCAAAAGGTTCTACAGCTGCACCATCGAGAGCATTCTGACTGTTTGCATCACTGCCTGGTATGGTAACTGCTCGGCCTCCAACCGCAAGGCACTACATAGGGTAGTGCGAATGGCTCAGTACATCACTGGGCCCAAGCTTCCTGCCATCCAGGACCTCTATACCAGGCGGTGTCAGAGAAAGGCTTTAAAAATTGTCAAAGACTCCAGCCATCCTAGTCATAGACTGTTCTCTCTGCTACCGCATGGCAAGCGGTAC
Source organism: Salvelinus alpinus (assembly GCF_045679555.1). Classification (NCBI taxonomy): domain Eukaryota; kingdom Metazoa; phylum Chordata; class Actinopteri; order Salmoniformes; family Salmonidae; genus Salvelinus; species Salvelinus alpinus. Next base: position 40,865,424 of record NC_092104.1, read on the forward strand.
CGGAGCGCCATGTCTAGGTTCAAGAGGCTTCTAAACAGCATCTTCCTCCAAGCCCTAAGACTCCTGAACATCTTGTCAGATGGCTACCCAGACTATTTGCAGTGCCCCCCCCCCCCCATTTACACTACTGCTACTCTCTGTTGTCATCTATGCATAGTCACTTTAATAACTCTACCTACATGTACATACTACCTCAAATAACCAGTGCCCCTGCACATTGACTCTGTACTGGTACCCCCCTGTATATAGTCTCGCTGTTGTTATTTCACTGCTGCTCTTTATTTACTTGTTACTTTTATCTCTAATTCTTATGTGTATTTTTTTTAACTGCATTGTTGGTTAGGGGCTCGTAAGTAAGCGTTTCACTGTAAGGTCTCCACCTGTTGTATTCGGCGCATGTGACTAATAAAATTTGATTTGATTTGATCTAGCTGATCTAGAGTGTAAATATTAGACCAGTTGGAACACACAGCCTACATCGTTGTCACCATATTAGCTAAAGTAACATCATAGTCAATATACCTAATAGAACTAACACGTTAGTAAACCTGCTACAATCATACAGTAACGTTACAGTTTATAGTCAGTAAGCAGTTTAGCAGTTACACCGGCGGGGCCCTGTAACGTTACTGTATGATTGTAGCAGGTTTACTAACGTGTTAGTTCTATTAGGTATATTGACTATGATGTTACTTTAGCTAATATGGTGACAACGATGTAGGCTGTGTGTAGGATGAGAGGGCATAGATGCGAGAAGGAATACAATGCGGCTGCTATGAAAGTGAATTGTGTTTATGTGTAATCAGGGGTGTATTCATTCTGCCGATTCTGTTGAAAAACGTTTCTTAAATGGAAGCAAACGGGGATAAGCATACCTGAATTTGTCCAATAGAAACTCTCTTTTCCAACTGGTCTAATATTTACACTCTAGATCAGCTAGATCAAATCAAATCAAATTTTATTAGTCACATGCGCCGAATACAACAGGTGGAGACCTTACAGTGAAACGCTTACTTACGAGCCCCTAACCAACAATGCAGTTAAAAAAAACGGGGATAAGCATACCCGGTGGCAATAAATTATTAAAACCAAAAGCTTACCTTGACTTCAAAAAGTTCCAGTGTTGTGTTGCATAGTATAGCCAACTAGCTTACATAGCATCCCTCTGTTTGAGCATGGTGTTTGAGTAGGCTAAACTAGCTAGCTGTATTTGCTAGCTAAGTAAGTGAAACTGAAAGTGAAAATCACTCGCTTGCTTTTTGATTAAATTAATTTGTTAAAAACTGTTAAACTATTGTATTTTTCTCTTGAGTCAACTACTCACCACATTTCATGCACTGCAGTACTAGCTAGCTGTAGCTCATGCGTTCAATACTAGACATGTCAGTTCATGCTTCTAGAGCTCTGATAGGTTGGAGGACGTCCTCTAGAAGTTGTCATAATTACTGTGTAAGTCTATGGAAGGGGGTGAGAACCATGAGCCTTCTAGGTTTTGTATTGAAGTCAATGTACCCAGAGGAGGACGGAAGCTAGCTGTCCTTTGGCTACACCATGGTGCTACTCTACAGAGTGCTGTTGAGGCTATATTTAGTATAGTTTATCTAAAAAGGATAACTTTTAAAAATGTTTTAAAATATGAATTTTTATTAAATTCAATGAGGATGGTCCTCCCCTTCCTCCTCTGAGAAGCCTCCACTGGTAGGCCTACAGTGAACACCACACATAGGCTGCTACTGTAGGCAGAATGATACAACAGCTATTTCCATGTTCAAATGTTATGGGACACATTTTCTCCATGACTTTTAATGGTAGGCCATTCTGGTAGGCCTACATTATGATCAAATAGCCACAGTAGAATACTTTAACACTTTCTGAAAGTGTAACTTAAAGTGGGTATAGCCTCAGTGTTCGAAATAAACGCACGCGCGCTGGAGGTTACACAGACTTCTCACGATGTTCAAGTTTGCGTTCAGCAGACCTGAAATTTGCTAAATGCCTAAAAAAAGATGAAGGAACATTGCAACACACACAGACAGTGTACTCAGCAAGTTCCCACTATACACCCAGGTAGTGTGCACAGTAAGAGCCCACTACACACCCAGGCAGTATGCTCAGTAAGAGCCCACTACACACCCAGGCAGTATGTTCAGTAAGAGCCCACTACACACCCAGGCAGTGTGCTCAGTAAGAGCCCACTACACACCCATGCAGTATGTTCAGTAAGAGCCCACTACACACCCAGGTAGTGTGCTCAGTAAGAGCCCACTACACACCCAGATAGTGTGCTCAGTAAGAGCCCACTACACACCCAGGCAGTGTGTTCAGTAAGAGCCCACTGCACACCCACGCAGTATGTTCAGTAAGAGCCCACTACACACCCATGCAGTATGTTCAGTAAGAGCCCACTACACACCCAGGTAGTGTGCTCAGTAAGAGCCCACTACACACCCAGATAGTGTGCTCAGTAAGAGCCCACTACACACCCAGGCAGTGTGTTCAGTAAGAGCCCACTGCACACCCACGCAGTATGTTCAGTAAGAGCCCACTACACACCCACGCAGTATGTTCAGTAAGAGCCCACTACACACCCAGGCAGTGTGTTCAGTAAGAGCCCACTACACACCCGGGCAGTCATTGGAAAAATGTATAATTCATCAGCTGGAGAAAGTTAATAAATGACATAGCAGTGACTGTGTCAATTCTCTAAAACCTCCCTCTCACATTTACTGCATTAGATTCATTGCAAAATATGCTGGCATTGCACAATTTCACCTTCTGCCGTCATCTGACATAATTTGTTTATGATTGGAGAGCTTGGCGTCCCTATGAAAAACCCCTTCACATTCACCTGTCAGTGGATGTTTTGATGAGTGCTTTGGATCCTCCCCTTTCCTGGCCATGACAGTGACGATGGACCGATTGTTCATGCTTGAGACTGATGGAGTTGAGAAGCGTTGCATTGTTCTGTGGACATAGCCATTAACATCTGCTCAAGCACTTCACTGGGAGTTGATGGGCTTTTGTAAAGGAGTACTCTGGACTGACTTGTTGCGTGCACAGTGTCTGAAGTGCCTTTTGCACTGAAGTCTTTCCCTTAGTGTTTGATGGACTGAGGCGGTTAAGCTATTTTTCATGTTCACTATTTACAATTGTCAAGCTAGTCCTCCATGAAAGCAATTCAGTTTGTCCTTCTCGCAGAAACCTGATCCTTCAACACAACTCTCGTTGAATAGTCAAACAACTGGAAGCTCTCTGAGAGAGCAAACTAAATTGCTTTCATGAAGGACTGGCTTCAATTGTGAGGTTGGCCACACAATTTATTTTATCATGAGCAAAAGCCATTGTTTTTCTACCCAAAGTTGCAAAGAAAATGTTGTGATCCATTTAATAAACATGAGACCAGAAACATTTATAAAAGGGTTAGCAGGAAGAGCGGCATCTCGTGGGCAAAACCTGGTACTTTTACACACATTTATGGTAAATAATGCAAGCGACTCTAATTGGCAATTTCTTTGAATAGGGGGAAAAAAAACATCACCAGATTCACAGGAAATACATTACAAACGATGAAGAAGCAATACTCCAAGCCGCAGCTCTGTACTGCTTGTCAGACATAGAGAACCGATACTGTATACTGGTTGTTCGGGTGGGATTGCTGTGGGGTGTGGGGTGTCCGTGGGTGGCTTTTGATCACTTTATTGAAATCCTCATGTCTTACTCATTGGCAGGAAGAGTTATGGTCCAAATCGGATGTCCGGTACTATATTTATTGAAGATGATATTAATCTTATGAATTAAAATAGTCCATTTGGGTGCAATCAATTAACTTAATTTACCTGAGATCAAATTATATTTTAACAAAATAATGTTTCAAGAATGCTAATCTTATATGTTTCTAACTACAGAAATGATTTCAGCACAATCTGAGATGGTGGGTGTCAAAAACCCTGTTTCTTGTTTCTTTCGAGGTGGAACGACCCTCCGTTCGCTCTCATACAAACCAAAGTGCGTAGAAGGTTCTGACCTGTTTGCTTGATCCTATTCATGAAAGGCACATTGAAAGGCATATTGTGTTGTACTAGGCCTCTCAGGGCTGAAATGAATGTGTTCTCCTCAGAGTCCAATGACTGCTGTGTTTCCCCTCTCTCTCACCCGTCCCTATCAGGCCCCTCACATGGTTCCGCCTGTCATTTACAGAACAGGAGAGGGAGGCAGGTCATTATGCTGCTAAGCCTCACATCCCATACTGTACAGTCAGCCAGACAGACAGGCATGCAGGTAGGCAGACAGACAGATAGACAGGGTATGTCTGATATGCTGCTACTTGCCTGTCAGTGAGATAGAACCAGAGAACATGTGAGCAGAGAAGTATTCCCAATAAAGCCTGGCTCAGAATTCTCCATGTTCTGAAAAATACTGCACCCCTGGCATCTTGCATTACTTACACCTAACATGGCTGGTTGTGTTACGCCTGGGCTTGTATTTTATTAGAATATGTGAGCAGAAATATCCCCCCTGTTATGTCTTATACTGCAACCCTGGCATGCTGTATCACTTACACTCCACATGGATGTGTTACTCCAGACAAAGCTTCTAACTGAGTTAGTTGTCTACTATATTTCCCTGCCTTTGGAGGAGCGGAATTAGATTCTCTTCACAGTCTTTTCCTGGGAGGTGCTGTAAACAAACATGGTTGACTAATTGATAATCAAGCTAATGTGTTTGACTTCTAGACTCTTTCATGTCAGCTGAGTTTATGTATGCGAGGAGCAAAACACATTATACAGCTCCCCCAGGCATAGGATATGATAAATGCCTTCGCTACATTGCAGTGTGCTTCCATGTCCCCTAAAGAATTATCTAGCAATTTTCAAAATGATTAATTTCATTATTCAGGCTTATCAGCTACAGTCACTGTGTGATGCTATGTTCCACACTTTGTTGTGTTTACTTGCATTCATTTGCCAAATTATTTTTTGGAAAGAATACAGAACAAAAACAAGCATACAATAATAACACAGGTAAAAGTGTCGGTAGTTTATTTAGATTAGATGGTCATAAAGTAGCCGTAGTAACAGATGCTAGTTCTGCTATTGAAAACAGAGAGGATGGTGTTTCTCCACTATCTGAAGGTCCATTAAGTAACTCATCTTGTGGTGCGTGTCTCTGCTGGGATGGAGATGGGGCTTTTCTCCTGCATTGGCCAGATGTTGTTTGGTGAGGAGGGACCAGCTAATGCAGCATGTTCCACAGAGCGCCACAATCCCTTCACACACACAACACTTAGGTGTGATGTGAAAACAACAACTAACTAATTCCGTCTCAAAGAGCTCAGGCACTATAGAAACAGCAATGATGCGAAGACATGGTATACAATGCTTGGATGGATGCCTTATCAGTGCTGTAGAGATGAAATCCCAGGACACAGGCACGCACGGTTAGTCACATACATGCCATCGCCAACAGCAAATAGTTACATCATTTAGGTATTGCAGCCGAGAGGAAAACAACTATGACATAATGAAGTAAATGTTATATTTGTATTTTCTGCATTTTGGGGCGTACTGCCATTCATTTGGAGACCTGCTTACCTACTGTCAATGTAGTTAATTGAATGGAAAGTAAGTTGACTAACAATGTAGCCTCTATATTCCTACTGAAGAAAGACATCTGACACGGTATACCTCTTACAGCAGCTTAGTGTAGGCCTACATTAAGGACAACTTCCTAATATTGAGTTGCATCCCCCCCTTTTGGCCTCAGAACAGCCTCAATTCATCAGGGCTTGGACTCTACAAGGTGTCAAAAGCGTTCCACAGGGATGCTGGCCCATGTTGAATCCAATGCTTCCCACAATTGTGTCAAGTTGGCTGGATGTCCTTTTGGTGGTGGACTATTCTTGATACACACGGCAAACTGTTGAGCGTGAAAAACCCAGCAGCGTTGCAGGTCTTGACACACCTACTTCTACACCCTGTTCAAAGGCACTTCAATATTTTGTCTTGCCCATTCACCTTCTGAATAATGGCACACATACACAATCCATGTCTCAATTGTCTCAAGGCTTAAAACTCCTTCTTTAACCTGTCTGCTACCCATCATCTACACTGATTATAGTGGATTTATCAAGTGACATCAATAAGGGAACATATCTTGCACGTGGATTCACCTGGTCAGTCTATGTCATGGACAAAGCAGGTGTCCTTAATGTTTTGTACACTCAGTGTATACTTAAGAGACTAGTGTTTTATAGTCTCACTCTGCAATGTTGGGGTAACATGTTAATGCTGTCCTCGCTCTAGTCCCTTAAGTATAGTCCTATAGCAGATGCCTGCGTGTTCAGTGCCCTCACCGTGACCCCGCTGTCTGCTCTGTCTGCTTCCAGGGTGGGATAGAGAGATGGCAGAGAAAGTCTCTGACCAGCCTTATTAAAGCCCACTGGGAGCCGTCCAATGTGGGCCTCCTCCTCTGAGCAATACTGGCCACTTTGGAGATGGGAAACACACCTGTTCTTTCCTTTCTGGTGGCTGAAACAGTGACACAGCCTGGGTTTAAAAGCCAGTGATGTCAGATTCAGACAGGTCCTGGTTGGGTTGGTGTTGAACTCCAGCCAATCCAGTCCATGGTTAGCTTTCCCTTCCCATCATTTCGTTCAAGGAGCTTGAAAAAACTAAACGTAACCCAGATAATTGGTTTGCCAATATCTCCTCTGTGTAACTGAATTCCATTCGGTTTTGAATTGTCATAGTTTTGTATCTCAACCCTATTTTGGTCATGTTAAAGGAATATATTTATATTTATATAAAGCTAAAATATAAGCCCAGAAAACGAGAAGATCAGGGACCTCTGATCTGTATTTGTATGCAGAGTTTTGCCTCATGTTGAGACTGGTTCAGTCAGGAGTATGTACGAGGACCTGAGGCTTTCTCTTTTTTCTGTAGGGATAAACAACGGCAGGTTGGGAGGCAGGCAAGCAGAGAGGCAGGGAGGGAGGCAGGCAGGGACGCAGGCAGGCAGGGAGGGAGGCAGGCAAGCAGAGAGGCAGGGAGGGAGGCAGGCAGGGACGCAGGCAGGCAGGGAGGGAGGCAGGCAAGCAGAAAGGCAGGGAGGGAGGCAGGCAGGGACGCAGGCAGGCAGGGAGGGAGGCAGGCAAGCAGAGAGGCAGGGAGGGAGGCAGGCAGGGACGCAGGCAGGCAGGGAGGGAGGCAGGCAAGCAGAGAGGCAGGGAGGGAGGCAGGCAGGCAGGGACGCAGGCAGGGAGGGAGAGAAGCAGAGTGCTCATTTCACTGAGGATACAGTAAGTGATGTATATTTCAGAATGCCAGCTGCAGTCTGGAACATTAGAATAGCATGGCAGATCATGATGGGAGACGGGGTTATCTCACTGGGATAGACAAAAGCAGGAAATTATAGCCCTCTGCCAACGTACTGTATATTACTTAGAGTCTGATACGCACTAGTTGATGTGGGGAAAATTTGAGTCACTTCATTTCCTCATTCTTTCCTTTCTAATGAAGGTAATCCCAGCTGGGAGTATATACTGTAAGTAGGCTGTGATTAATTAAGATCCAGTAGAAAGGAAAAATAATATCAGTTGAACCACAACAATTATTGGTTGCCTCACCCTGCAGAGACTCCTTCTACTTTCCTTATGTTAGCCTATATTCTGGGGATATCAAATCTTTGTGGCATACAGTAGATTACTAAAGTGGCATACATTTGACTGTAATCACAAAGCAATGTGTATGATTCTGGTTCATATGAAGAATACATGACTGTAATATTCTAGGAACAGAGTGATTTAGGTAATCCTTTTAGGTAATCCTCAAACCTGTCTTTTGCAATTACAACAACACAATCTCCCCCTTATGCTTTCTGCTATCCCTCCCTCCCTCCCTCCCTCCCTCCCTCCCTCCCTCCCTCCCTCCCTCCCTCCCTCCCTCCCTCCCTCCCTCCCTCCTGCTCTCAGTGCAGAGATTATACCACTCATTTCAGTGCAGCACCTCCCCAGAACCCAGTCTGTGCTTCTGCCCAGCCAGTGGATTAGATAGTGGGTGTACAATAACACTCGTCAGCCTCAGTAACATGATGCTGATCTGGCCTGTCTGTCTGTCCCCCTGGACCAGACTATTGGAGGTGGAGCTGCTCTCCACAGGCCAGCTCCATTTCCACAATAGCATTCTGCAAGAGGAAGAGGCTGTGGGCTGATTGGACAGGCTGTGAAGCTAATGCATATCCCCTTTCTCTCTCCCCTCCTCGTTTTCTCCTCTCCTCCTCCTTCCCCTCCTACCTCTCTCCACGCCACCCTTTCTCTCCCCGCCAGCCTCTTTCCACTCTCCTCTCTCCCCTCTTCCTGCTCCTCTCCTCCGTGAGACTGTGAAAGTGCAGTCAGATCCTCTAACGATGGGGGTGAAGTTTTAGGCAGAAGTGTCTTGATTATGCAGTCAGACGCCCAGGAGAATGAGGAAATGCTGCTGCTTTTCACCGGCTCAGCCTGAAACTGGCCACAAGGGAGAGGAGCACCACACATTTTAATAAGAGTACTCCTGAAATCTACAGGGAAAGTGGAGATCTGAAGTCATGTGTACTGTGCTGCTGTCCACTTTCTCTGTGTCAGTGCCCCCTCTGCATATCAACGTCCATATGAAATCATTCGCATTCTCCACACTGTCTCTCTGTCCCTGTAGATGCTTAAGATGCCGTAGTTATGTATTCTAAACCAGCCCTGCCGATACTCAATTAACACACGAGTGTCAGACACACAGCACATGACACAGCACATCCCCTGTAGTTTTAGGTAATACAAAACGTAGGACCTCATTTTCAGAGACATTTAGATTTATATCACATGCAAGTTCATCATGAATGCTGGAGAAATTGTACACTCACATGAAATGCTTGGAACTAATAATTCCTGTTTATTTTCAGGAATGTAATGTTTGGAGATGGGACATCATTTGCTATTGAAGATCTTGACTTCCCTCAATCGTTCATAATGTCAATGATATGTTGCGTGTTTATGATGGATGGTTGTACAGATTGTAGTACTGTCAGTCTGATTGTTCATCTCCAGGTCTGTTGTTGTTTGATTGTGAACAGGATGCTGGCTACAGTGGGAGCAGACTTTGACTTGAGAACTCTGCGGGCGGTACGGGTCCTGAGGCCACTGAAACTGGTGTCTGGAATCCCTAGTAAGTACAATGACTCTGGAATCACTCGAAAAAACAACAACAATGTTCTGTTTGGATATGTTTATTGTTCTAAGTTTGTCATCCAAGCATTAAAATATCTAGTTATATATTACCTTTTTGGTTATGTCGTCATATGTAATTTGGATAACAGGAAATGTTAAATAAAGGAACTTAAAGAGCCATTTGGGGTCTCTCCCATGACCAATGTTAATACTATAACATGGGAGGGAGTAAAGTGAAAACGTGTTCTATCTCAGGTCTTCAGGTGGTTCTGAAGTCCATCATGAAAGCCATGGTGCCTCTGCTGCAGATCGGTATGCTGCTCTTCTTCGCTATCCTCATGTTCGCCATCATCGGCCTGGACTTTTACATGGGCAAGTTCCACCGGACCTGTTTCAGGACTGATACAGGTATGCACAATGCACATCGCTATGAAATCTTAGTCACCCGGGTTTTGTGTAACTGCAAGAACTTGCATATTTAGAGTTGACATAAATGATGTATGTGCTGAGGTAAAGCCTACAGTATAGTTCTGGGAGCTAAAACACGTTTTTAGGTCTCATCACGCTAGTGTAGTTCAATGAACCACTTCCTTTACATGTATGCATGCCAGCATGCAGTGCTGCTGCTCTTGTCTCGCTGCCACTTAGCGAACGGAGCGCTACATTCTAGCCATGACCCAATAAAAGATACACTAACTTTACTAAGACACGTAGCTACTAACCAGCATTTAAAGCAGTTGCATAAACATGTGATTTTGAGTTTAAATTTTCGCTAAGGTTAAGAAGTCCCCTCTCAGGGAAAGGAGGAGGGCCACATCTTGGGTCTGGTATCAGAAATGGCCCTGTTAAGAGATACAATACTAAATGTATGCAGTCACTACTCTGAATAAGAGTGTCTGCTAAGTTACTTAAATGCAAGGTAACGTACATTCCTCTGTGTGTGTACCTGCGTGTGTGTGTGTGTGTGTCTCAGGTGAGCAGGCAGCAGAGTTCCCCTGTGGTATGGAGGCTCCAGCGAGGACCTGTGAGAATGGCACTGTGTGTCAGGAATACTGGATCGGCCCCAACTACGGCATCACCAACTTCGACAACATCCTCTTTGCTATTCTCACCGTCTTCCAGTGCATCACCATGGAGGGATGGGTGGACATCCTCTATAACGTGAGTTCACCCTATACATAACATTTGCCTGTGATATCGCACTGACAAAAATGCAGATTTCAAGTATGAGGGATCTCTGAACCACCCCCCCCCCATAAAAAATGTATATGTTCCTACTAGCCCTGACTTTGCTGAGAACTACTTTATTGAGTGAAAATGTGCTCGCTACGACTGTGATATGCTGTTCTCTTACCCAGCTATCTTAAGATGAATGCACTAATTGTAAGTCGCTCTGGATAAGAGCATCTGCTAAATTACTCAAATGCAAAATGTAAAAAATGGATCACTTTAACATGTTATTCACTATGGCAATACAATGCATCTCAAAGACAATGATCTCAATGCTTTTTTCCCCAGTGGAGCGAAGATTGACTATGTGTTGTGTCATCTGTTGTGAAAAAGGACTGCTGTGAGAGAAGATTTGATCATGACATGTGTATTGGTTATGTAGTGTATGGGATGTGGTACATCTCAGTTCCCAGTGCACCCTGGATACATTATTAGAGAGAGACAGAGACTCCAGTACACTTGGAACCTGCTGGATGGGGAAGGATGAGTCACGGGGCTGATTCATGTTAGAGACAGACTCAAGGTCTCCAACAAATCACAGCCTGTGACATTTGCATAAGAGTCACAATTAGATCATTAAAAAGGAAATGATTGTGTAACAACATGAAATATTGAATGGCTCTATTGGGAAGACAGTGTGCTTATTCTCCACAAAATGTGGAGCAGTGATTTTATAGTAGGCCTGTCTTCGGATTGGGATCGGATTACTCAATAGCTGTTTTGTTTCTTGAAAGCCGGAAAGGCGGGGTAGGGGGGATGCTGCCGACTTCTTTGATGTCAAATAATTGTTTCCCTGGATTTCCAGTTGGACTCTTTCTCCCAAGGCTTGTGACGCTCTCAACCAACCAGGATAGGCTTACAGTCTTATCCTGGTTGGTTGAGTCGGTGACAGTCGGTGACCATATTACCGCCACACCGGCGGTCACGAGTTATGAAGGCAGTCAAATTCCTCGTCACTGTTTAGTCACAGTATTTAGGCTTCTCCAAGCTCCGATGCTGCTGATGGTCTTTAGTAGCTTACCAAACTTGCTAACTGCCTTGTTCAGCACTCTACTGTCCCTCTAATCACTCTGACATCAATGCAAATGTAATCAAAAATCTAATCAAACACTTCATGAGAGCCCTTGAGCTCATGTTGTGCAACATTTCTATAGGCTATGCAATTGAGCCAGAAAACAGAGTGAGTGCCTCTACTAAAAAGAGGAGGATCCCATCAGCTTTCTATAGGCAAGGCCTACTATATTTATTTCTCAACTTTCCTAATATTAAGCACACTGCATATCTTTACAACAGGAGTATAGTCTACCTGGCTGGCATGAAAATGAACCATGGGAAAGCGTAACATGTATTTTTTCCCCTGCCCCCGTTTCAAGACAGGTGCATGATAAGGGTCCATTATCAATCAAAACAAATTTCACACATACAGTGCATTCGGAAAATATTGAGACCCCTTCCCCTTTTTTAAAACTTATGTAAATGTGATATTTCAGTTTTTTGTTTTCAATACATTTGCTAAAATTTCTAAAACACTATTTTCATTTTGTCATTAAGGGGGATGGTGTGTAGATTGTTGAGAAAAAACCCAATTTCATCCATTTTAGAATAAGGCTGTAACGTAACAAAATGTGTAAAAAGTCAAGGAATACTTTCCGAATGCACTGTATATTATTTAGTATATGTAAAGACAAGATTACATCAAGAATAGTCTGTATTATTAGCCTATCACTTGTGAATTATAGATTATAATTTGTGAATTATGCCCAGCATAAGGAAAGACACAACGCCTTTTAAAAATAACTTTTTCTAATCATAATTGCACACCTCATTTACCCTAGCCCATAGGCTTATATGTTTTGATATGGTTTGTATCACAACTATGAACAAATAACTTCCTAAAATTAAGCATATTAATCACCTTTACAATGGGTGTAGAGCCTATCTGGCTCTGGCATAAGCAGCGCATGAGTTTCAAGTTCGGGGAAGATCATTTTCACCATAAAAATGCACCTTTATAAAAAAGCATTACATTCATAATCACATTTGCAGTCACTTTTGACAATGGTGTTTTCCTGCTAATGAAACATGTGTGCTTATAGCCTACTGCAGTGTGCACATTGCTGCGCTTATAATGTGAAGAAATAGCCTAATAGTTTATCACATTTTAAGCTAAACGTTCTGATCTCTTGCGTCAGCCTCATTGCGATGTTTTTATATTTTTATGCTAGTGGTTGTATTAATTTGGGATCTATTGCATCCCACATCTCTCCCAGACTATGTTTGGAATATTTATTTCTCGCACAGAGTAGAATAGGTCAACATTTGTACTATGGGGGATAATATTGACATAAGCTAGTGCTTTTGCTGTTCGTTAGGCCTACACATCTTGTTGGCTGACGAAAAGTAAATGTGGACAGTTCTTCCAAATCTTCAATATACACCTTGGAATTGGATAAGGACACGCGCAGTTGCATCCCCAAAGTGTCTGTCTTCACTTGTAGCCTGTGAGAATGGCCCGATCACGTGATGGAGAACCATGTGAGTGAGAGGTGCTTCGGAGAACGGAAAAAGGCATGGATTTTTTTAGGGTGCATTACGGCCACACACAGGTGATGTCACCGGGAAATTCGAAGCATTATCAAGTGCTTGTCAAATTGTGAATGAGAGACTGATAAAGTGTGTACAGCCTGCGCAAATAAACAAAGCAGAGCTCATGCCTTTCAAGAAAATGTTTTCAAATCATCATTAAAGTTGCATCATGCAGCCTTACAATGTATTAAAAATCATCTAAACATATAGCCCAAACTTTGTAGAACAACTAAAGTTACATTAATAACTCTAAAGTAAGCATGTAGGAATACCTATTTCTTTGTTAACTGCTTAACACAGAATAGCCGCGTGTGCGCACTCCCTCAAATCATTTGGAGAAAATATCCTTTCTATTTATTCAGCTTTGTTCAATTGTATTCTTCATACTATAAAACTTCATACTATAAAACGCTCTGCTCCATTCCCACTGCTGCCATGCCTGATGGGGAGCAGCATATGCCAGTCTTCTGGCGCCCGCCGCTTTACCCTGCTTACGTCTCTCTCTTCCCTGACGCTGGCCAACGTGGTGCCAGGCTGCTGCTGTCCCAACGCTCCCCAGCTCTTCACCTCTCTATTCACAGAAATGGAGGGAGGGAGGGAGGAGGGAGGGAGGGAGGAGAAGAGGCATGCTCAGAATGCTGAGAGGGACAGACTGTCAGAGTTCATGATGGTTGATGAGATATCACATTTCTCTGTCGGCCAATTCAATAGAAGTGATACCTACTGAAGTTGATCCACTCTGTTGATTCAGTAGCAGTTTTCAATATTCTACACTGCTTGGTTCACTCCCTAATAGTACAGATTAACAACTCTGCCTACAAGTTGAGACTCCTCAGAAGAGGAAGGGGGGGGAACCATCCTCCTCACTGAATTTCATACAAATTGTCCAATAGAAACTCTCATCTGCAACTGTTGGACTAATGATTACATCCTATACAGTGCCTTGCAAAAGTATTCACCCCTTTGGCGTTTTTCCTATTTTGTTGCATTACAACCTGTAATTTTTTGTAATGGACATACACAAAATTGTCCAAATTGGTGAAGTGAAATGAAAAAAAATACTTGTTAAAAAAAAAATGGAAAAGTGGTGCGTGCATATGTATTCACCCCCTTTGCTATGAAGCCCCTGAATAAGATCTGGTGCAACCAATTACCTTCAGAAGTCACATAATTAGTTAAATAAAGTCCACCTGTGTGCAATCTAAGTGTCACATGATCTGTCCCATGATCTCAGTATATATACACCTGTTCTGAAAGGCCCCAGAGTCTGCAACACCACTAAGCAAGGGGCACCACCAAGCAAGTAGCACTATGAAGACCAATGAGCTCTCCAAACAGGTCAGGGACAAAGTTGTGGAGAAGTACGGATCTGGGTTGGGTTATAAAAAAATATCAGAAACTTTTAACATCCCACGGTGCACCATTAAATCCATTATGAAAAAATGGAAAGAATATGGCACCACATCAGAGGGCCACCCACCAAGAGAGGGCCACCCACCAAAACTCACGGACCAGACAAGGAGGGCATTAATCTGACAGGCAACAAAGAAACCAAAGATAACTCTGAAGGAGCTGCAAAGCTCCACAGCGGACATTGGAGTATCTGTCCATAGGACCACTTTAAGCCGTACACTTCACAGAGTTGGGCTTTACGGAAGAGTGGCCAGAAAAAAATAAGCAAACATGTTTGGTGTTTACCAAAAGGCATGTGGGAGACTCCCCAAACATATGGAAAAAGGTACTCTGGTCAGATGAGACAAAATGTTGCTTTTTGGCCATCAGGGACGCTAGGTCTGGCGCAAACCCAACACCTCTCATCACCCCGAGAACACCATCCCCACAGTGAAGCATGGCGGTGGTAGCATTATGTTCTGGGGATGTTTTTCATCGGCAGGGACTGGGAAACTGGTCAGAATTGAAGGAATGATGGATGGCACTAAATACAGGGAATTTGTTTCAGGTTTCTGGGAAACCTGTTTCAGTCTTCCAGAGATTTGAGACTGGGACGGAGGTTCACCTTCCAGCAGGACAATGACCCTCAGCATACTGCTAAAGCAACACCCGAGTGGTTTAAGGGGAAACATTTAAATGTCTTGGAATGGCCTAGTCAAAGCCCAGATCTCAATCAAATTGAGAATCTGTGCTTTGACATAAAGATTGATGTACATCAGCGGAACCTATCCAACTTGAAGGAGCTGGAGTAGTTTTGCCTTGAAGAATGGGCAAAAATCCCAGTGGCTAGATGTGCCAAGCTTATAGAGACACACCCCAAGAGACTTGCAGCTGCAATTTCTGCAAAAGGTGGCTCTACAAAGTATTGACTTTGGGGAGGTGAATAGTTATGCACGCTCAAGTTTTATTTCTTGTTATTTCTTGTTTGTTTCACACAAAAAATATATTTTGCATCTTCAAAGTGGTAGGCATGTTGTGTAAATCAAATGACACAAACCCCAAAAAATCCAATTTAATTCCAGGTTATAAGGCAGCAAAATAGGAAAAATGCCAAGGGGGGTGAATACTTTCGCAAGCCACTGTATCAGCTAGATGCAGGCAAGAGTGTGCAAGGCGGTATTGAATGTCACTGTCTGTCCATGTGTCACTGTTTGTGTCTTCAATTTTGTCTCTCAACTTGTGTGCACCTACTGTCACGCCCTGACCTTAGAGAGCCTTTTTATTTCTCTATCTGGTTAGGTCAGGGTGTGTTAGGGTGGGCATTCTAGTTTTTCGATTTTTATGTTGGCCTGGTATGGTTCCCAATCAGAGGCAGCTGTCTATTGTTGTCTCTGATTGGGGATCATATTTAGGCAGCCTTTTCCCACCTATTGTTTGTGGGATCTTGTTTTTGTGTAGCTGCCTGTGAGCAGCCCAGAACGTCACGTTTTGTTTTTCTTCTGTTTTGTTTGGTGAGTTTATTATTTATTAAACATGTGGAATTCTACGCACGCTGCGCCTTGGTCCAATCACTCAAACGACCGTGACACCTACTTTGTAAACTTTCAATCATGTGCTAGGTTGCAGCAACCTCGTGATTGGTATAGGGACAATTCGTGTATCATGTAGTAGCCTAAATCTATTATAAGGCGGTGACCCGTTCCTGTAGGTTCATGCTCTACAACATTCGCAGAGTACGACCCTGCCTCACGCAGGAAGCGGCGCAGGTCCTAATCCAGGCACTTGTCATCTCCCGTCTGGATTACTGCAACTCGCTGTTGGCTGGGCTCCCTGCCTGTGCCATTAAACCCCTACAACTCATCCAGAACGCCGCAGCCCGTCTGGTGTTCAACTTTCCCAAGTTCTCTCACGTCACCCCGCTCCTCCGCTCTCTCCACTGGCTTCCAGTTGAAGCTCGCATCCGCTACAAGACCATGGTGCTTGCCTACGGAGCTGTGAGGGGAACGGCACCTCCGTACCTTCAGGCTCTGATCAGGCCCTACACCCAAACAAGGGCACTGCGTTCATCCACCTCTGGCCTGCTCGCCTCCCTACCTCTGAGGAAGTACAGTTCCCGCTCAGCCCAGTCAAAACTGTTCGCTGCTCTGGCACCCCAATGGTGGAACAAACTCCCTCACGACGCCAGGTCAGCGGAGTCAATCACCACCTTCCGGAGACACCTGAAACCCCACCTCTTTAAGGAATACCTAGGATAGGATAAAGTAATCCTTCTAACCCCCCCCCCCTTAAAAGAGTTAGATGCACTATTGTAAAGTGGTTGTTCCACTGGATATCATAAGGTGAATGCACCAATTTGTAAGTCGCTCTGGATAAGAGCGTCTGCTAAATGACTTAAATGTAAAATGTAAATGTATTACTGTTACATTGAACTGGCTGAATGGAATACGAATGACAGTCATCCAATATGCTGTAAGGCCATGCTCATCATTTTTTTTTGTCCTCCCTCATCTTAAATGGTACTGACCACCACTGCTGCCTACAATATTGTGGGGCATATTTTCCACCTTTCCCCGACAGCATTAGACAGTGTCACAATTAGCATGATTAATAATCCCATTAAATTAGTGTCTGTTAATCCAAAATTAGCCTTTGAGCACAGGAGGACAGGCTAAGATCATCCTATTCATCACAAGGCTGCTCTGTCTTTGCCTGGTCTAACTGACAGCCTGGTAATGTGGCCTTCAGTTCAGGAGGTCTGCTCAAATATGAAGGCTGCTGTTTCTGATTGAGGTGTTAGGGCGGAGAGACAGCTGTCGTTGGCAAGTCTCATTTCCTGTCTGTCTGTCCACGTTAGGAACCTGTGTTCACCTCATCAGCCTCGTCATCCATCAGCCCTGATAACGGCTTCTACTACGTCTCAGTCTCAGACAGACTAGCAGATGGGACACTCAGATAGCATGGTAGAGCGGGCTCAGATTGGATGTTTCGATCCACAGAAATAAATAGTATTATATTGTATCTCTGTGGTTCAATCTTTCTGATGTCATCTTGGATAGTCAAAAAACATTTTCTCTGTTTTGTTGTTTCAATTACCCTTTCCGAGAGGGGCCTAATCATATGGATGTTTACTGCTAACATATTTTCAATTTTGTACTTACAATAACTGATTAACAATATTTAAAAAATAATAAATAATCTTGGTAACATGTTTTTTTTCTTCATCCCAAACACTTATGTAAATAATATATATATATAAACACCAGTCAAAAGTTTGGACACACCTACTCATTCAAGGGTTTTTCTTTATTTTGGCGATTTTCTACATTGTAGAATAATAGTGAAGACATCAAAACTATGAAATAACACATATGGAATCATGTAGTAACCAAAAAAGTGTTAAACAAATCAAAATATATTTTAGATTTGAGATTCTTCAAAGTAGCCACCCTTTGCCTTGATGACAGCTTTGCACACTCTTGGCACACTCAAGTTCTTCCACATCGATCTCGACAAACCATTTCTGTATGGACCTCGCTTTGTGCATGGGGACATTGTCATGCTGAAACTGTTGCCAAACTGTTGCCACAAAGTTGGAAGCACAGAATCATCTAGAATGTCATTGTATGTTGTAGCGTTAAGATTTCCCTTCACTGGAACTAAGGGGCCTAGCCCGAACCATGGAAAATAGCCCCAGACCATTATTCCTCCTCCAACAAAATGTATAGTTGGCACTATGCATTGGGGCAGGTAGCGTCCGTCGGACTGCCAGATGCTTGGCATTGTGCATGGTGATATTAGGCGTGTGTGCAGATGCTCGACCATGGAAACCCATTTCATGAAGCTCCCGACAAACAGTTTTTGTGCTGACATTGCTTCCAGAGGCAGTTTGGAACTCGGTAGTGAGTGTTGCAACCTCAGACAGACGATTTGTATGCTCTACGAGCTTCAGCATTCGGCGGTCCGGTTCTGTGAGTGTTATACGTAATGACATTTAGGCCTACAGTACGTGTGCACACAGAGACTTATGCTCATGGAACGAGAGATGCGATTTATGATATCATGAATCTGGCACTATCCTATTAAGACATTTTGTTGTTGTAAAAATAAAACGAATTGCTTGTTTTTTTTTGTTTTGATTACAAACCAAACTTCTAAGAATGATTGACCATCCTTTGGCTTTGTGAGAACGTCCATGGCTCACATGCAATTGTGGAACCGTCTGCTAAATCTGTAGAAGTTAGAATGAGATCTGTAAAGGTTCCTTGATGTTTATAAAATATTACATTTGGGAGCAGTAGAACGGTGAGTGGACATTCCCCATTTCTCTTTACATTGGATCTTTGTCCAGCTTTGGTGAAACGTTTGGATGTGCCTAAAACCCTCCATAGTCTACATTGCTTTAATATTACATGCCCATGGGGAGCAATTACGGTTCATGTAGCTATATTTAGACATAGCCTTTGGATTAGAATTTGATTCAAATTATTCACTGTCTTTTTAAGCCTTATCAGTAGTGAATAGTGCTTAATTCTAGAGCTACAGGACGCCTGATATCTCCAGGAGTGATAAGTATAATTTTTGTCTTTATCTGCTGTTGTCTAGTACTGTCTTTTTGCTAGCGCAGGCCAACTACTTTAAGTGCTGTCTGTCTTCCCAGTAGCCTACTTGGTGTGTGAACTGCTGACTGCTATTAACTTGCAAATGATTGTTGACAGATCAACCAGGATTAAGGGGCAGGGCAATTTGTGACTGTTGTTGTTTTGGTAATCAGTGGCTGTATTGGATGTGGAGTGGTTTCTCCACTCCCAGGCAATCAGCAATTAGTACCGGGAGGTGTGCTCTTCATCTTTTCAAGGCAATTAGCAATTAGTACTAGTACTTAATTCTCCCCTGTTTTGTCAGCGGTGGTCTCATCGCAAAACTAACACGGTTCTGCGGAGTTGTTCTGCGGAGTTGTTCGAGGAAGGAAAGAGAGGAAGTCGCCATACCACTCTCTCACTTCAGTATCTCTTACCTTGTTATTTTCAGATGATCTCATTTTGCTCATTTGTAGCTTTGGGAACTATGTGTGTGTTTTCTATACCTGTTCACTTCTCTCCCTGTAGGCTATACAGATGCTCCCCACCCTTGGCTGCAACCCTTCTAATTTAGTGTACCCTGCGCGCACAACCCATGTGGAATTCCGTGTCTCTGGCAGCGTTTGGAATTGCTGAGCTGCGGTCAAGAACCCCAATTTAATCTCAGTTTATACTGCCCTTCAGCTACTTGACTTTTTGGTCCTGACAGAGACATGGATCACCCCAGAGAACACTGCTACTCCAGCTGCTCTCTCTTCATTTGACTACGTTTTGTCTCATAGTCCGAGAGCATCTGGTCGTCGCAGTGGTGGCACAGGTCTACTCTTTTCTCCCTCTCTCACCTGTCCATCTCCTCATTTGAATTTCATGATGTCACTGTCACTTGACCACTCAAGCTTAACATTGTTGCCATCTATCGCCCACCAGGTGCCCTTAGAGAGTTCCTCAATGAGCTAGACACCTTGATAAACTCATTTCCTGATGATGGTTCACCGCTCTTCGTACTTGGTGACTTCAACCTCCTGACGTCTGCCTCCTATTCATTTCTTTCCAACTCTCTCTTTCGCCTCCTTGACTCTTTTGACCTCACCCTGTTCCCAGTCCCTTCCCACTCACAAGGCAGGCAATATGCTTGACCTCATCTTCACTAGAGGCTGCTCGCCTTCTAATCTCACTGCAACCCCCGTCCAGGTCTTTGATCCCTACTTTGTTTCCTTTTTTGATTCACTTTCCTCCAACCCTAGCCACTCAGCCCTTACCCAGATGGTCATGCGCCGTCACAATCTTCTCTCTCTCTTGCCTACTACACTCTCCTCTTCTATCCTATCATCTCTCCCTTCTGCTAAATCCTTCTCCGGTCTCCTGATTCTGCCTCTCTCCTCCCTTTCCGAATCCTATGACTTGCACTGTCCCCTTTCCTCCTGGCGGGCTCGGCCCTCCCCTCTTTCTCCGTGGCCGAGTGACTCATTGCGAGCTTTGCAGGGCTGTGGGCAGCTGAGCGAACCTGGAGGAAAACGAAACTTCCGCAGGACCTATCATCCTTCCACCCTCTTCTCTTCTGTATCTGCTGTAGCCACTTTCTATCACTCTAAATTTCAAGCTTCTGCCTCTAACCCTAAGAATCTCTTCCACCTTCTCCTCCCTCCTTAGTGCTCCACCCCCCCCCCCCCTCCTCCCTCTCTGAGGACGACTTTGTCAACCACTTTGAAAAGAATGTTGACGACATCTGCTCATCATTCTCTTAGCCTATTGGGGCAGCAGGTAGCCTAGTGATTAGAGCATTTGGCCAGTAACACCTAAAGGTTGCTGGATCGAATCCCTGAGCTGACATGGTAAAAATCTTCCGTTCTGGCCCTGAACAAGGCAGTTAACCCACTAGCGTCGTCCGGGTTAGGGAGGGTTTGGCCGGTAGGGATATCCTTGTCTCATAGCGCACAAGCGACTCCTGTGGCGGGCCGGGCGCAGTGCATGCTGACCAGGTCGCTAGGTATACAGTGTTTCCTCCAACACATTGGTGCGGCTGGCTTCCGGGTTGGATGCGCGCGAAGCAGTGTGGCTTGGTTGGGTTGTGTTTCGGAGGACGCATGGCTCTCGACCTTCGTCTCTCCCGAGCCCGTACGGGAGTTGTAGCGATGAGACAAGACAGTAACTACTAACAATTGGATACCACGAAAAAGGGGGGTAAAAAAATAAATAAGCATGTATGGATATAGAAGGATCATAAATATTTATGCTTTTTTTATGACATTTAGCATACACAAATCTAGCATATTTCCAATAGATAGCAAAATCACACAGCCTACATCACAAGACTACTAAACTGACACTCAATTATCTTTTTCGTGTTCCCTTCTCTCCCTATTAATCCCATCAATCCTCTGCTCTCCTGGTGATAAATATCCTTCTCTGTGGGCTTATGAGCAGAAAAGATGAGCAGTTTTCTATGTAGTGTTAGGTTCTAATTATCAGAGTAAGAACTCGACGGACACTATGAAAGCTTAAACCAAGTTTATTCTTCCCAAAGGATCGAACAGCTGAACCGACAAAAACATGTTTACTATTGTGGTGGTATATGTACCTCACTTTGGGTGGAGTTTCCTCCTTCTCGCTTAACATTGTATCTTTATTGCTAGGCTGGAAACTAAGTGATACGGGCAATAAATTGTTCCTTTTCCCTTAACGGGACCTGACCTGACCTCAACCCCCTTCCTCACTAATCCATGGCTCTCTCCCCTTACCAATGCCTGCCACATGTGATCGTTTTCCCTACACTCAGTACATTCCAAGCTTAATTGCACCCACCCATATACCTTCCTCCTACAGCTATCCATTCACTTCTGGTGTAGACCCTCGGCTATGGCACCGCTCGTGTCTCTAATATAACTAATGATGAATAATATTTAAAGTTCAGAAATCAAAAGCCATCAGTAGTACCGGTAAATAGAATTAAAAGGTCCCTGATACAATAGCAGTAGCACAGTGCTGTTTTGGCCCTATCAAAGGGCAGTGCAGCAGAGAGAGAGAGTCCTTGCTGTGTTTACAGGCCTGGCTCTCTCAGATGAACACAATTGTTTTCCTCTGTGTACAGTACCTCCAGCCTGATGTAAAGTGATACCATGCTATTGCCTGCTCCCTTCTCCCTAGTGGGGAGACTGGGCCGATGTGTGTGTTAGCTCTAAAATGTCAAGGGTGACAGGGCAGTGTTTTACTGTAGCTTTTCTCTGCAAGACAAAATACATGCTCAACATGTGAAAAATGGGTCTAAAATGTCTTCCATCCATTGTATATTTCCTTGATTTCCCTCCTGTGAGGTCCAGTGCAGTCTAGTCCAGTCTAGTCCAGATAGAGAAAGGTCAGGTAGCGGCTTGGCCCGGGAGAGAGGGACCTAGCCCAGCACAGCACTGGGCTCCATGGGACTCAGATATATATATTCCAAACCACCTGTAAAAAGAGGGCTCTCTTCCAGTTCCTCCGATGGAATCCTGGCAACGGATAACACTGTGTTTACAACGCAGGCGGAGGGAGGGAGGAGGCAGAGGGGAGGAGGGGATAGATGCACTCCATCTAGATGCACTCCATCTAGATCTGTCTGTCACCAGATTTGTCCTCTCTCAATCTCCGTTGCCATGTTTTCACAAGAAATGCCAATTCTTTCAACATTTTCAGTTGTCCTGTTTACCCTCACTGATGAGAACAGATCAGATTTTCCTGATGTTTTCCCCGGTTTTAAGCCATTCAATGCATTTGCTGCCACGCTCTGAATGACCACTGTCCTCAATGCTGTGATGTGTTCACCGTTAAAATCACGCTAACTCCCCTGGATTGATGGCTGCTTTTGGGGTGACGGCTTTAGGTGAAGCTCATGAGTTTATGGGTTTCCTGTTGCCTCTATTCCCTCTCTTCTTTAAGCCAAAGTCCACATCTCTGTTTATCTGTCACCAGCTGCTGTTGTGACACATGTATGTGTTTAGCCTCTGTCATGGGGGGGAGAACATTTCAAGGAATGATATAATAAGTAGCCTAGACTCTACTAGTATGTGATTATTTAGTAACTTTACGTGTGTTCCTTTAGTTCGCTGGACATATGAACCTGTTGGGAGGGTGTTGGTTGTAAACTGTTGAGTCTGTGTAAATAGAAGGCCAGTCAGTATTCTGTGCAGTTGTGTCACCCAGCCTGCTGCTCCTTGTTTTGCTAGTCACATTGCTGTATTGATTAATCACTGGTTAAATGATTAGAAATAGCCCCTCAGGGAGCAGAGATGGATGAAGATGCAACAGAGAGCCCCGTCTGTCTGGGTGGGTTAGCTAGCTACTGCACTGGGGCAGCAGTGACAAAATCATTTGTAGAAGAACGGAATAGTCTCCTCCTGACTCTTTCATAGACTGCAAGCAATGATGGGAAAACAAAATGATAGGAAAACAAACATAGCCAAATATTTTATGTCCATGGTGCTGAAATCTAAAATGACCCCATGCAACAGAGAGGGTGTGTTAGTTAGCTCGTTGGTGCAACAGCAGCCGGTAACAAAAGACAGAGTGAGAAAGACGGCAGGATTGGGAGAGACATGGCTTCACGTGTCTCTGTCCATGGTGCTGAAATGTAAAAGTCACAACTTCCAATGCATGTTTACAATGAAAATTGTCTTTGCTCTGTATGGGCTCTTGAATTCTGTAACAGGGTGTTCCTTGCCCTCGCCTATATTAGAGAGAGACACACACTACTCCGGCTGTATGAAATGGTATTCCCATTCGGTCTATTGCTCTGCTGCTCTCTCTCTGGGGGACCTGATGAGAAAGAATGGAGCTGAGAAGAGGGAAGGCGAGCGTTAGCTGCAGGAGACCAGGGGATAATGGGAAACAAATGCTCCTCTCCTCCAGCCTGCCTGTCAGACCCCGGCTCTGCTCTCTCCAACATAATCCTGTTATCCTGAACACAAGGAGAACTTTGGGTCAATATGCCTCTGCTCCCATCTGTCCATGGGCCAGAACCCACACTCGAATTTAACAGCCCAAATGTACTGCTGCTACCACATCAACAATGGTATATAGATGATAGATATCATCACGAGTGTGGTTCGATGCAGTCTTTGTCGTGGTTGGATTTCTACGATGTAAAATAGGACAGTAGTAAAATGGCTGTCTGTCTGGTGTGCTACAGTACAGTAGCTGGCTGCTCTTTCCCAGACTCGTCATCAGGCGTGCTCAGCATGTTATCCTCTCGTCAGGCATGTCCACATTAACCCAGCACATATTGTCTCTGTGCTCATTCAGTCAGTGGCAGTGCATTGGGGTAGCTGGAAATGGTTCAGTACATACAGTGATGTACAGCCTCATCTGGAGAGGTTTGATTTGATTGGGAAGAAGTGAAACACCTTTATATACCCATAGAAAGGATTTTCTCTTTGTAGTACAGTGTCTTTCCTGCCTGTTTTGCTCCTGTCAATGTAATCCACAGGGGGAGCATGCTTGTCTTACATGCCTGTGGTGGAGTTTAGCATGTGTAAGCATCTCACAGGCAATCCTTCAATGCCTTTCAGCAGGAAGAGAAAGCATGTCCGTGTTTGATCAGGGGAGTGTATACTGTATATCCCATCTCTGGGTAGATATCAATGGGATCTGAACAGGGATCTGTATATTACATGACTGCTGGAGAAATAACGTACCTTACTGCACCTCTTCATTTGTAAAAGCTGCTAAGTAGGCTTCTGATCAGAGCGGCAGCATTATGTTATTCAGAGTTTATTGACTAAACATCTATGCAGTGCCTTTTAGCAGAAAAAAACCACCATCACAGATTATTATCTTCTGCTTACGTCTCAGCTAATTCTCAGCGATGGAATTGCCCTCAGCAGTAGACTTCTTCACATAGAAAATAATAATAATTTTTACTGTGCCGTAAACATGGAGAAAGAAATATATTTTAATGCTGAAATAAGGTTTAATAATTGATGAGGAGCCTCCACAAAGGCTCTCTGCTTTTCTCACAGGGGTCATGAAAACAATATGGGCCCTAGATCTCTTATGTGGAGAAATTACAGAATAAGCATTGTTGCAGTGGGGGTTTGGATGTCACTATGACATACAGATCCAATTCACCACAGGAGGCCACAGAAACCAGCGATGACTTCAGCTCCAGCTTCCTCAGTCCCCAACCCCTCTCCCCTCGCTCCCCCACCTTCCCTTCTACCCTCCCCCCCTCGCTCCCCCTACCCTTCTCCCCCCCTCGCTCCCCCTACCTTCCCTTCTCCCCCCCTCGCTCCCCTAACTTCCCTTCTCCCCTCCCTCCTCCCTCGCTCCCCCTACCTTCCCTTCTCCCCCTCCCTCGCTCCCCCTACCTTCCCTTCACCCCCCCCTCCCTCGCTCCCCCTACCTTCCCTTCTCCCCCCCTCGCTCCCCCTACCTTCCCTTCTCCCCCCCTCGCTCCCCCTACCTTCCCTTCTCCCCCCTCGCTCCTCCTACCTTCCCTTCTCCCCCCCTCGCTCCCTCTACCTTCCCTTCTCCCCCCCTCGCTCCCCCTACCTTCCCTTCTCCCCTCCCACCCTCCTCCCCCTAACTTCCCTTCTCCCCCCCTCGCTCCCCCTCCCCCTACCTTCTCTTCCCCCCCTACCTTCCCTTCTCCCCCCCTCGCTCCCCTACCTTCCCCTATCTCCCCCCCTCGCTCCCCCTACCTTCTCCCCTCCCCCCCTTGCTCCCCCTACCTTCCCTGCTCCCCCTACCTTCCCCTATCTCCCCCCCTCGCTCCCCCTACCTTCACTTCTCCCCTCCCCCCTCGCTCCCCCTACTTTCCCTTCTCACCCCCTCGCTCCCCTACCTTCCCCTACCTTCCCCCCTCGCTCCCCCTACCCTTCTCCCCCCCTCGCTCCCCCTACCTTCCCTTCTCCCCCCCTCGCTCCCCTACCTTCCCTTCTCCCCTCCCTCCTCCCTCGCTCCCCCTACCTTCCCTTCTCCCCCTCCCTCGCTCCCCCTACCTTCCCTTCACCCCCACTCCTTCGCTCCCCTACCTTCCCTTCTCCCCCCCTCGCTCCCCCTACCTTCCCTTCTCCCCCCTTGCTCCCCCTACCTTCCCTTCTCCCCCCTCGCTCCTCCTACCTTCCCTTCTCCCCCCCTCGCTCCCTCTACCTTCCCTTCTCCCCCTACCTTCCCTTCTCCCCTCCCCCCCTCCTCCCCCTAACTTCCCTTCTCCCCCCCTCGCTCCCCCTAACTTCCCCTCGCCCCCCCTACCTTCCCTTCTCACCCCCTCGCTCCCCTACCTTCCCCTATCTCCCCCCTCGCTCCCCCTACCTTCTCCCCTCCCCCCTTGCTCCCCCTACCTTCCCTGCTCCCCTACCTTCCCCTATCTCCCCCCCTCGCTCCCCCTACCTTCCCCTATCTCCCCCCCTCGCTCCCCCTACCTTCCCTTCTCCCCCCCTCGCTCCCCCTACCTTCCCCTATCTCCCCCCCTCGCTCCCCCTACCTTCACTTCTCCCCTCCCCCCTCGCTCCCCCTACCTTCCCCTATCTGCCCCCTTCGCTCCCCCTATCTTCCCTCCCCCCTCGCTCCCCCTACCTTCCCTTCTCCCCCCCTCGCTCCCCCTACCTTCCCCTATCTTCCCCCCTCGCTCCCCCTACCTTCCCTTCTCCCCTCCCCCCTCGCTCCCCCTCGCTCCCCCTACCTTCCCCCCTCGCTCCCCCTACCTTCCCTTCTCCCCCCCTCGCTCCCCCTACCTTCCCTTCTCCCCCCCTCGCTCCCCCTACCTTCCCCTCTCCCCCCCTCGCTCCCCCTACCTTCCCCTATCACCCCCCCCTCGCTCCCCCTACCTTCTCCCCTCCCCCCCTTGCTCCCCCTACCTTCCCTGCTCCCCTACCTTCCCCTATCTCCCCCCCTCGCTCCCCCTACCTTCCCCTATCTCCCCCCCTCGCTCCCCCTACCTTCCCTTCTCCCCTCCCCCCCTCGCTCCCCCTACCTTCCCTTCTCCCCCCCCTCGCTCCCCCTACCTTCACTTCTCCCCTCCCCCCTCGCTCCCCCTACCTTCCCCTATCTGCCCCCTTCGCTCCCCCTACCTTCCCTCCCCCCCTCGCTCCCCTACCTTCCCTTCTCCCCCCCTCGCTCCCCCTACCTTCCCCTATCTTCCCCCCTCGCTCCCCCTACCTTCCCTTCTCCCCTCCCCCCTCGCTCCCCCTCACTCCCCCTACCTTCCCCCCTCGCTCCCCCTACCTTCCCTTCTCCCCCCCTCGCTCCCCCTACCTTCCCTTCTCCCCCCCTCGCTCCCCCTACCTTCCCCTCTCCCCCCCTCGCTCCCCCTACCTTCCCCTATCACCCCCCCCTCGCTCCCCCTACCTTCTCCCCTCCCCCCCTCGCTCTCCCTACCTTCCCTTCTCCCCCCCCTCGCTCTCTCTACCTTCCCTTCTCCCCTCCCCCCCTCGCTCTCTCTACCTTCCCTTCTCCCCTCCCCCCTCGCTCCCCCTACCTTCCCTTCTCCATTCCTTTCCCTCGAAGCTCATAAAGCTTTTATTGGCTGTATTTCCAATGGGACCCATTGATTTCTTCTGAGATAGGTGTGGATTGTGTCCATTACAGCAGTAAAGCTATCATTTCTCCATTAAGCCTCTTGTTCATTCCCTTCTCCCCCCCTCGCTCCCTCTACCTTCCCTTCTCCCCCTACCTTCCCTTCTCCCCTCCCCCCCTCCTCCCCCTAACTTCCCTTCTCCCCCCCTTGCTCCCCCTAACTTCCCCTCGCCCCCCCTACCTTCCCTTCTCACCCCCTCGCTCCCCTACCTTCCCCTATCTCCCCCCTCGCTCCCCCTACCTTCTCCCCTCCCCCCCTTGCTCCCCCTACCTTCCCTGCTCCCCTACCTTCCCCTATCTCCCCCCCTCGCTCCCCCTACCTTCCCCTATCTCCCCCCCTCGCTCCCCCTACCTTCCCTTCTCCCCCCCTCGCTCCCCCTACCTTCCCCTATCTCCCCCCCTCGCTCCCCCTACCTTCACTTCTCCCCTCCCCCCTCGCTCCCCCTACCTTCCCCTATCTGCCCCCTTCGCTCCCCCTATCTTCCCTCCCCCCCTCGCTCCCCCTACCTTCCCTTCTCCCCCCCTCGCTCCCCCTACCTTCCCCTATCTTCCCCCCTCGCTCCCCCTACCTTCCCTTCTCCCCTCCCCCCTCGCTCCCCCCCTAAAATGTACTTGCATTTCATAGTATATACAGTAAACTGGCATATCTGAGGTTGCTACTAATGTGTTTCCCATGCCAAAATATTGCCCTGCAGAATAGATGCAGAGCTAAACATTCATGGTTGAAGGGCGTGGTGGTTTATCCAGTCGATCAGATGCTTTAGAGACAGCTGGGAGTGGGAGGAGGTGGAAGAGGGATGTGTGAAACACCAATTTGTATGTGTTTTCGCCTGCTGATTCAGCAGCCCCAGGTCCCTCGCAATTGCAGACGATATACATTGGGCTGCGCTGAAATGGCCTAGGAGAAGATCTGGCCCATCTGTAAAGTGTTACATGCTTCATAAACACCAGCGCTTCTCTCTGTTACTCTTAGCGTCACTGCCATGAATTTGCATCCTGATAGAGTTGGATCTTGGGGAGGGGAAGAGGTGGATGGAGAAAGAAAGGGGGGTCGGGGGTTGTGGTCGCTGGGAATGGGGATGTGATGGAGTAAGCTGGAGAGAGAGAGAGCAAGAGGGAGAGAGAGAGGGGGGGTGGGCTATCAGCTCTGACAACATGGATGAGACGTAGATCTGAATATCACAGGAAAGTCATTCATTTGTTTCAGCCATCAGCCCTCCAGTTAAAATACACATGGAGGAGTTTTTGTCATTACGTCATCATATTGATAGCAATAGGCATTAAACAAGATCTTGATTTTTGTAGCACACCAAAAGAAGACGGTTTTGTTTATTGCTACCATTTTTCATCCCCAAACACAATGTCCGATAAGCACCGTCTTCAATGTAAATAAGTGTCTACCCTCCTCCTCTCTCTCTGTGCTTCTGCAGGCCAACGATGCCTCAGGCAACACCTGGAACTGGCTCTACTTCATCCCCCTCATCATCATCGGATCCTTCTTCATGCTCAACCTGGTGCTGGGAGTCCTGTCTGGGTAAGAGTCAACATCACACATGTCCATGACCCAGTGACATTAACAGCCCACTATTATGAAACACGCGGTACATTGCTCTTTTACAAGCCATTTCACTTTCCTGCTGGCTCTGTTTAATGTGAAGCTTCTGTCTGACTACATAGGCACGGCTTTAGCCTAATCGAATGGTAGTAGGGTTGCAAAGGGTTTGAAACTTTCCGGGTAAATTTCCAGAATTTTTCTGGACATTTTCAGTGGGAAGTTAAGCCCTGGAATTTGGGAAATTTGGATTAAATTCATCAAAAAATTTAGCTTATAGCAGTGAACCTTTTTGCACTGGTGACAGTGCTGCGAACATGAAGGCTGCTTGATCTAAAGTGGAGGAGTCCTTCCCTCACATTTCACCCATTGGCTGTACTGCTCATGCATTGAATCTGCTCCACAAGTATATCCTGGCACTGAAAACAATGGATACACTCTACAAGAGAGCCAAGGAAATGGTTAGGTATGTGAAGGGTCATCAAGTTATAGCAGCAGTCTACCTCACCAAGCAAAGTGAGAAGAATAAGAGCACCACATTGAAGCTGCCCAGCAACACCCGTTGGGGTGGTGTTGTCATCATGTTTGACAGTCTCCTGGAGGGGAAGGAGTCTCTCCAAGAAATGGCCATATCACAGTCTGCCGATATAGACAGCCCCATCAAGAGGATCCTCCTGGATGATGTATTTTGGGAGAGAGTGGTAAGCAGCCTGAAACTCCTGAAACCTATAGCAGTAGCCATTGCACAGATTGAGGGAGACAATGCCATCCTGTCTGATGTTCAGACTCTGCAGATGTAAGAGAAGAAATCCGTACTGCCCTGCCCACTTCACTGTTGCTCCAAGCAGAGGAAACTGCAGTTCTGAAATACATAAAAAAACGAAGGTAAAAGGTTTATTCTTCTGTCTCCATATGATATGGTAAATATATCCAATGCAAAAAACATCCACATTTAAATGGTATTAATATTAATTTGCATTTATTTTTGTTAATTTCCATATATTACCATGAATTCCCATATATTCCCGTTAATTCCCACGGAAAGTTTCCACCTCTGAATATTCCCCAAAATATGCAACCCTAAACGGGAGTATTCATTTCTGTGGTGTACTGTGTTTATATTTTCCCTCTTTTCTCTATTTTCAAGTTCTAGTTACGTTGCCTTGGGAGTGACCTGATCTGATCTGGACTGTTTTCAAACAGACAGTACAGTACAGAACAGTACAGAGCTCATTAGTGTTAGCTGTATTAGACTCCCTCATTAAGATTCACTACACAGCTTAGTAAACCAGGTCAAAGCTGGAGGTAGAATACCTGCTGTCCTGAATAGACAGTATCACAACTGTTGTCTGAATGTAGCACCCTGTTCTAATTACTGTCAAGGGAAATGAGGCAGGGCTTTTATTGCTCGTGTTAAATTGGTTTACAACATTTACTGTCCTTACACTACAGTATGGTAGCCCCTGGATTGAAGGATGTTACTCCCACATGTATCCCTATATCATTCATGTCAAGTGAATCGAGTATAATGCCAATGCTGTGCAATTTGGAATTTAGAATTTTTCCCCCCTGTTAATTGTTTTGAAGCCACGGGCCATGTTGACTCTCTCTCTCTCTCTCTCTCTCTCTCTCTCTCTCTCTCTCTCTCTCTCTCTCTCTCTCTCTCTCTCTCTCTCTCTCTCTCTCTCTCTCTCTCTCTCTCTCTCTCTCTCTCTCTCTCTCTCTCTCTCTCTCTCTCTCTCTCTCTCTCTCTCTCTCTCTCTCTCTCTCTCTCTCTCTCTCTCTCTCTCTCCACACAGTGGCAGAGCTTAATGGAAGGCCTCCTGATGAGTGCTGTGTGGTGTACTAGGTTGTGCTCTAGCTGCTATTGGGACATGAATTTATTACTTCTCGGAAAACAAATCTAATTCTCACTTGCTGTTCCACCAAATGGCTTCAGCTGCCTGTGCCATCAATGTGGCATTATGCTCTTCTTACAGTCTCTCTTTGATTTCAACTTTCTCTCAGATCTTATTTTCCCGTCCTTCTACATTTGACCTTCATTGTCGTTTTTTTCGGGGGGTTGTGTAGAAAACCTCACCCATATAGATTTACAGACGGTAAGGTTGACTGCTGTTTTTAGGTGAGGCTGTTCATTTGTATAAAACATTCTGGTTCTCAGTTGCACTAGTGTCTCTGCCCTTGATGATAAGTTAATAATTCTCCTCTCGTCTCGCAGTGTGACATCCATTCATTTAGCCACACTTTTATGCTCAAGGTGAGACTCCCTCAAAGACTTTTCTCTTAGGAGAGTATTTGCATAATGCATAATCCTAACAAGTTGCATTGAGCTCCTTAATGTCATGAGACACTGATTCATTCTGTGACAGTTAATTGTGTTTCCTCATGATGGCCACAGAAATTATAAATGATATACATATTTGAGAAATTACGAGCTGCAAAGTCTGATTGTGGTTGTTGTGTCTGTTACCACCTGTTTTGGTCAGTGTCCATCGTCTGCCTTGAGTGCCTTATACTGTATCCCTCTTTATCTGTTCTCTCTGTGTTCCTTTATCCTACTTCAAACAGCTCAAAGCATTCCCTAGTCTCCTGTTATCCCTGGCCCAACCCTGGCCATGCTCTGGGCCTGCTCTCCTCTCTCTAGTCTCGCTAGACCCTGGGAGAATCTTAATTGCATACTCCTCGTGTCCTCTCTCCTCGCCTCTTTCTCAAAACCCATTGGATGATAAAGCCAGAGGTCCCTCCCCGCTAACCTTCTCCTCCAATGGGTTATAAGAAGAAGGCAAGGAGAGAGGACGCGAGGAGTATGCAATTGAGATTCTTCCTCTGTCAGCTGTGTTTACTGTGAACGGTCACTGATACACTGTGGCGGGTCTGTGTCACATTCTAAAGGGCACTGTCTGTCCTGGAGGGGGCCAGAGCTGCAGGCTGCAGCCACACACAGGGTTTAGAGGCCACAGCTCCAGGGGCAGCGGTCAGAGGCAGCATGCGGGGGCAGCAAGGCTCATATTTTATCCCATCACCACTCCTAATGCCGCCTGCCCTCCTGCCCTTCATCCTACCCACCACCCCCAGATCACCCCATCAGGTCACTCTGTGAGGGATTTCAGTAGGCCAATGGAAGTGCCACAGACAGCCCAGCTTGAGGCACCACCCTGCCTTTTTATCTCTCTCTCGTTTCTCTCTCTCTCTCCCTTTCTTTTTATCTCCTCCCTCCTTTCCTCTGTGTGGAGTAGAAGGTCAGTTCTTTCAGATCCTTCCCAGCAGGGTCACATCTGTCAGTCAGTCAGGTAGAGGCCCATGCTGTGTCCTGTAGCTTCACCACTACTATCTGTACTGTAATTGGACAATTAATAGACACAGTAAATAAAACATAATAAAAACATCTGTCTCATCCCGGACCAGAGTCTATGCAGACCGCTGTGCCATAGCCAATCAGAGCTACAATAGGCCTTTATGCAAACAAGCCATTTGCACACAGGCCTGCCATCACTCACTTTGACCTGGACTGTGTGTTTACAGGCAGTTGCAACAGTGTGACTTTAGATCATTAGAACACATTTGCCAAAAGTCACAAAATACACCTGAATATTTCTGCAAATATGTAAACACCACTTGGGAGTCCTCTTACATTTGGGAAATGTACAGTCCTATTGATCAAACCTAATCCCTCAGTTATGCAAGATCAACAACGAATGCTAGCCAGAGAAGGATGATCTAACATCTAACGAAGGAACATTAGATAAACCCTCTCAAACATTTTCAGCTAGTTGGCCATTAAAATTGCACTGATAAATGATGGGGAATTGTTACTTACTCGTCCTTTTGCAGCTTGCCTGCCAAAAATGCATGCTTGTCCCAACCAAGCACCCAAAGCTAACTGGCTAAAGTTGTCTAGCTTTCTCTTGGGGAGTTTTCCACCCCCAAGAGGGGGGGGGTTGAAGTGTACCTATGATAAAAATTACAGACCTCTACATGCTTTGTAAGTAGGAAAACCTGCAAAATCGGCAGTGTATCAAATACTTGTTCTCCCCACTGTACGTCATTGACTGAAACAACTTGAATTGTTGCATGTAGTTGTGTTGTTGTCCTCTGTTGCCCGGTTAGTTACCTAAAATTGTCCCTTTCCTAAATTAGCCATGGATGGAGATACAGATTTGAACTTGTGGTTTTATTAATTCTCTGTACTGGCCAATGTTAATAAAGGTGATTCTGATCCAACCATTAATTAATATATTGTGCCCCTGGCCTGAGAGGATGGAAGTTCAATATAGCTAGATGTAGAAGGCTAATGTTAACTAGCTAACGTTGTCCATGAATGGAAGTTAGGCTAGCGAGCAAGCATTTTAGCCAGCTAGCCTAGGACAACAAAAACTAAAATCGTGTACTGTATGTCAGAGTCAAAGACCATTTTGTCAACATAAAAGAGAGGAGGATGGCATTGACGATTCTCTACAAGTAGAGTGAGACAACTTATTTTTCTACTTACACGAGCGCGCACGAACACACACGCACACAGAAATCAAAACCATGGACAGTCACATCATTTTTAGCTTACGTTGATTGGACTAAATTCTTTTTGTTATCTTTTAGTTGTCACTGTATAAGACAAAGCATGGGTGATTTGATGATAATGAAGGAAAAAGGAAACCGCACACTGCTCTTGATAGTATCACCGATATTTAATAAGCTTACGTATCGGCCACACGGCCTTCGTCAGAGTCCGTGCTTCTGATTGAAATGCTTGTAAGTAAGCATTTCACGGTAAAGTCTACACTTGTTGTATTCCGCGCATGTGACAAATAAAGTTTGATTTGATTGATATATCACGGTCGCAAGGCATATGAGCTAACAGGTTATAGAGCAAACAACACAATTATCACAACACATATGTTGTAATATGGCTTTTTTTCCTCTGGCTTCCTCAGTGATTTTACCCACGCACCTCTAGTAGTGAGCAGAACCTGAGAACACACAGGGGTTCTTCCCTATACCAATCAGAGAAGAACTCCACAGCCTACTCCCGCATCTCCCCCGCAACAGAAGTGACTTGCCCATCAGACAAACGTAAACAATGAATTTTCTTGGTTTCCCCACTCTGTTTTTCCAAACCAAAAAATAAAGAGCTGGGAGCATCCATTTCCTCAACATGGAAAATCTAGCTCTTACAGGTGCTCTTTTTGCTTTAATCTGAAAGAAGACCCTAGGTCCCTGCATAATTCAGATTATTTTGCAGCCCCAACCTACCCTGCCCCACCAGCTCAGCCTCCACCTCACTTATGCTACGCTGAAGCTCCCCCAAAGCTGTATACTGTGTAATCTTGTAAGAGCTTTACACCGCGCCCTGGTGAAACAAAGAACTGAGCCATGGCAATATGATGGTCTGAAAACCCAAGTGAGAGAATGGAGGCCCTCAATTGCTGATTTTTGAATGTATAGATACGATCCAGACGAGCTGTACTCACCCTACCTCATCCACCTTCACCCACATATACTAACAACCTACCCTTACACAACACCTTTAAAGAAGAATGTTGACACTCAGGCCCGGGGGAAAAACACTGCTACCCCAGCACTAAGGTTTGGGCCATGGCTCAGCACCTCCGCCCCCTTCCACCAGGCCCCCGTTCCAGTCCATTAATCACAACACTGTGTCATCACATTTAAATGTTTTCTTTTACATATTCCCCCATCAACCCCCTCTTACCCCCCGTCTCTGCCACCATTCATGATAAGGGAGCCTAACCTTAAAATCTCCATAACAGGTGGTATGGAAAACAGCAAAATCAGAAACCAGTAGAGAAGCCCATGAAGCCGCCGTGCCAGAAAATAACTATCCATTTCATTAGATTCTGAAGACGCACCCCTGTGAACCATTTCCTCAGCCTATACCGCATCCTGGATGAGAGGACACTAAACCTCTCATTCTGCATTGTGTGTTGTACTGACCTTACAAACCTTCCAGGATCAGGAAAATAAGACTCCAGAGGAACCTTCTTTTTCCCTTTAGTCTCCATCCCTTTAGTCTTCAACCTAGAAAGTTCTTTCACCATATATACTGGGCCCTCCGCCTGTCTGGCTGTCGGCTCAGGTTCCAATGAGCCGTCTGAATACGAGGCCTCCTCGTACTCCTCTCCCGCCAACTCATCCCGCTCTTCCTCCTCCTCCATTGGAATGGTACCGTGCTCCTTCTCCCCCGTCTGCCCCTCCAGCACTTACCACCTGATCAGTGCATCCTCACCAATGACAGGAAATATTTCCTGGGATGAGCCCACCTAGCTTTTGCCCAGCCCAGCCACACTCTTTTTTCCCTCTTTTCTTCTCCACCTTTTTCTTCTCCACCTTTTTCTTCTCCTTAGCCCCACCAGCTTGCTTACCGTTCGCCTCAGACCCAGTACTCACCTCCTACCCACCACCGGAGTCTCCGTTACTACAGCAACCTGCCTCTGCTCATGTTGCCCAGCTGCAACCACACTCACCTCCACCAGCCCACTAGCTCCCACCCCCGTCTTCCTCCGCGGCCTGCGCACCACCACTTGGCCCTGCTCTATTCTCCTCTCCCCCGGTACCCCATCCAGTAGCCTGCCCCATAGCAGAGCTAACCCCAGCCTCTGCCTCCTGCGTACTAGCCAACGGTATCGCCTGATTCCAGAAGGAATGGCTGCCGTTTTATGGGCTCCTAACCAATTGTGCTGTTTTGTGTGTTTTTTCGTGTTGTTTGTAACTTATTTTGTACATAATGTTTCTGCCACCTTCTCTTATGACCGAAAAAAGCTTCTGGATATAAGAACAGCGATTACTCACCTCGAACTGGACAAAGATTTTTTCTTTAACGAGTCAGACGCAAAGGATTTACAGCTGCTACCGGACCAGGCCCAAATCCCTGTCATTCGCATGAATAGGAGACGCCGATACAGGGGACGCAGATCCGGGTGCCTTGTGAGAATTTGTCGGCAAGTGGGTAACCTGCCTCTACCATTCGTCTTATTGGCCAACGTGCAATCATTGGAGAATAAACTGGATGAGCTCTGTTCGAGACTATCCTACCAACGGGACATTAAGAACTGTAATATCTTGTGTTTCACGAGTCGTGGCTGAATGACGACATAGATAATATACAGTTGGCTGGGTTTTCCGTGCATCGGCAAGTTGGGGGGGGGGGGGGGTATATATTGGTCATGGCGCCCGAGTGGCACAGCGGTCTTAGGCACTGCATCTCAGTGCAAGAGGCTTTACTACAGTCCCTTGTTCGAATACAGTCTATATCACATCTGACCGCGTTTGGGAGTGCCATAGGGCGGTGCACAATTGGCCCAGCGTCATCCGGGTTTGGCCGTCATTGGAAAATAAGAATTTGTTCTCACCTGACTTGCCTAGTTAAATAAAGGTTACATTTAAAAAACAACTGGTGGCAACTGCAGCGCAATCAATAGGAGGTAAACAGTGGCTGGTGCTGAAAATATAGCTAACTTGTTATGCAAGTGTTGCACACCAACAGATGGAGAAATCCTACACCAGTCGAGCAATTCATTTCAACAATAATCTTCATTTTAACTTGCAATGTATTCAATGGATATAAGAACAGCGATTATTCACCTCAAACTGGACAAAGATTTTTTCTTTCTCCACTATAAATAACAACATTCTCCGGAACGCACCTGAAGCCATTCTGAAGAGACAGCATTTCTTCCCCACTCAGCTGAGACTTTATTGCGGTCATCACACTGCCCTACCCCAAACACACTACTCCTACTCCCCCTCTTAACTCTAAGCAATAAACAGTGGAAACCAATAAACAAGCGATGTGTTAACCCTCCACCATAGAAAAAAGGTCAAATGTACAAGGAAGGGAAAGAAAGCAGATGGTTGAAATAAAAGAACTGAAAGAAGAGCATAACGCCACATTGATAGCACAGAGACACCTGAAGCCATTTGGTGGAACAGCAAGTGAGAATTAGATTTGTTTTCTGAGAAGTAATAAATTCATGTCCCGATAGCCTGTGTGTGTGAGAGAGAGAGAAAGAGAGAGAGATAATTACCGTGGACTCTGCGTCAACAGCAATCTCGTAAACATCCTCTACAGTATCATGAACAACAGATTACAACATTTCCTCAGTAAAAACAATATCCCGAGAAAAAGTATTCTCAATGCTTTGTTGATTTCAAAAAAGCTTTTGACTCAATTTGGCGTTAGGGTCTGCTATACAAATGGATGGAAATTGGTGTTGGGGGAAAAACACATTACATTATAAAATCAATGTACACAAACAACAAGTGTGCAGTTAAAATTGGCAATAAACACACATATTTCCTTCCTCAGGGCTGTGGGATGAGACAGGGATGCAGTTTGAGCCCCACCCTCTTCAACATACTGTATATATCAATTAATTGGCGAGGGCACTAGAACAGTTTGCAGCACCCGGCCTCACCCTACTGGATTCGGAAATCAAATGCCTACTGTTTGCAGATGATCTGGTGCTTCTGTCCCCAACCAAGGATGGTCTACATTAGCACCTAGACCTTCTGCACAGATTCTGTCAGACTTGGGCCCTGACAGTGAATCTCAGTAAGACAAAAATAATGGTATTCCAAAGCAGGTCCAGTAGCCAGGACAACAAAAACAAAATCTATCTAGACACCACTGCCCTAGAGCACAAAGAACTATACCTACCGCGTCGTAAGTATTAACACCACAGGTACAGTTGAAGTCGGAAGTTTACATACACTTAGGTTGGAGTCATTAAAACAAATTTTTCAACCACTCCACAAATTTCTTGTTAACAAACTATAGTTTTGGCAAGTCGGTTAGGACATCTACTTTGTGCATGACACAAGTAATTTTTCCAACAAATGTTTACAGACAGATAATTTCACTTATCATTCACTGTATCATAATTCCAGTGGGTCCGAAGTTTACATAAACTAAGTTGACTGTGCCTTTAAACAGCTTGGAAAATTCCAGAAAATGATGTCATGGCTTTAGAAGCTTCTGATAGGCTAATTGACATCATTTGAGTCAATTGGAGGTGTACCTGTGAATGCATTTCAAGGCCTACCTTCAAACTCTGTGCCTCTTGGCTTGACATCATGGGAAAATCAAAAGAAATCAGCCAAGACCAAGAAAAGAAGGAAGAAGCCACTGCTCCAAAACCGCCATAAAAAAAGCCAGACTACTGCACATGGGGACAAAGATCGTACTTTTTGTAGAAATGTCCTCTGGTCTGATGCAACAAAAATAGAACTGTTTGGCCATAATGACCATTGTTATGTTTGGAGGAAAAAGGGGGATGCTTGCAAGCCGAAGAACACCATCCCAACCGTAAAGCACGGGGGGCGGGATCTTGTTGGGTGGGTGCTTTGCTGCAGGAGGGACTGGTGGACTTCACAAAATAGATGGCAAAGTGGTGATCCTAACTGACCTAAGACGGGGAATTTTTACTAGGATTAAATGTCAGGAATTGTGAAAAACTGAGTTTAAATGTATTTGGCTAAGGTGTATGTTAACTTCCGACTTCAACTGTAACTTCCACAAGGCTGTGAACAATCTAAGAGACAAGGCAATAAGGGTCTTCTACGCAATCAAAAGAAACATTCAACTCGACATCCCAATTAGGATCTGGCTAAAAATACTTTTATGGTTGTGGGGTCTGGGGTCCACTCACCAACCAAGAATTCAAAAAATGGGACAAACACCCATTGAGACACTTCATGCAGAATTCTGCAAATGTATACTGTGTGTACAGTGCAAAACCCCAAACAATGCATGCAGAGCAGAATTAGGACTATGCCCTCTAGTAATCAAAATCCAGAAAAAGAGCCACCTAAACCACCTAAAAGGAAGGAATGCCCACACATTCCACCACAAGGCCCTCACCTACAGAAAGATGAACCTAGAGAAGAGTCCCCTCAGCCAGCTGGTTTACAATTAGACCCAACCAAATGATGAGAAAGCAAAAAGATAACTATTTGTATCACTGGAAAGATTAAACCAGAAAACAGAGCAAATTGGAATGCTATCTGGCCCTAAACAGAGAGTACACAGTGGCAAATCCTTGACTATGTACAGACTCCGTGAGCATAGCCTTGCTATTAAGACAGGCCGCCATAGAAAGACAGGCTATGTGCCCACTGCCCACAAAATGAGGTGGAAACTGAGCTGCACTTCCTAACCTCTCCAAATGTACGACCACATTAGAGATACTTATTTCCCACAGATCAAACAGACCCACAAATAATTTGAAAACAAATCAAACATTGATAAACACCTGTATCTGTTAGGCGAAGTACTGCAGTGTGCAGTCACAGCCCGTTGCCATGAGAAAAGGGCAACCAGTTGAGAACAAACAACATTGTAAATACCACCAATATTTATCTGTTTATTTATCTTCCCCTACTTCCCCTTCTATTCCTACGACAACTATTTGCACATGTACATAGCTGATAATATAACACTTGAAATGTCTATCTTTTTAAACCTTTTTGAGTGCAATATCTACTGTTAAATTCAAATGTTTTTTATTTATGTTGTTTTGTGTCTTCTCACTTTTGTTTATTTCACTTGCTTTGGCAATGCAAACGCGTTTCCCATGCCAATAAAGCGCCTTTGCGGCGTGCTGAGGAGCGACTGACTCCCCCGCCTGAGGGGCTGCTGTGGAACTGCAGCAGGCAGGGCTGGGATTCCTGGCTAACACCACCCCCTCAGAGCCCTCCCAAACACAAACACAAACAAACACACCCACACACAAACACACACAGCCACTGCAATGCAGGAAGGAGCTTCCCTCGGCCCTGCGTGGGAGAGACACCAATCACTGCCTGGCTCTCACCAAGTGAGCTGTGAGGGCGGACTGTTCAGGGAGGGGATCCCTCATTTCTCTCCATCTGCCTCTCTCTCTCTGTCTTTCTCTCTGTCGGATTATTTTTCTCTCTCTCGGTCTCTTTCTCTCTCTCCCTGTCTCTCTCTCTCTCTTTCGCTCTCTCTTTTTCTGTATCTCTCTCTCTCCTCTCTCCCTTCCTCTCTCTCCCTCCCTCCCATCCGTCACTCCCTCTCTCGTTAACAGGTCTTAAACAGCTAGTACCACACACACATGGAAGATTTGGGTGGAAGGAGGAAGATAAATAAAAGCCTCAGTCTCAACGACTCAATCCAGACTGTTGTGTTTGTGACTTCACAGTGCAGTTAAAGGATTGGTTCACTGTTATAGAATGAAATCTCTATTGTTTATATAATTGGCATGTTATAGAAGGGTCCAGACACGTTTTTAGGGATTTCACTTGGTTTTGGGAAACTCACCCGCAGTAGACTTCCTCATTGCTCGTTCTGCGCTATGGGGGCACCGGAGAAACATGAACAAAGGCTCCACAAACACCCAAATACGTCCTTTTAGAAACGGCAAAGCTCTCAGTATAGTGATGCAGGTCTTTAGATGTTGTACACATGAAATTGTATAATTCTGAACTTTATCCGCAATGTTATATTTCATTTTGTGTGACTCAAGCGTTTTCCCCTATCAGCTGTGCTGCGCAGGCTACATGAAGAAGCAGCACAGCTAGTAAGTTTCTCAAAACCAAATGAAATCGCCCCAAAATTTGACCCTTCTATAACATGCCATTACAAATATACAGATTAGGTTAAAAAAAATTGTGAACCACTTGTTTAATGAGTGAGACCTCCCCCTCTTTGTCTTGGTAATCCATTCCAACATTTGCCCAATCAGCTGTAGGCCTATCTATTTCCAGGTTACTCATGGGTAAGAAGAATGGAAATGGGCCTCTTTAATTGGCTAGATAACAGATGGTGGTTTATGTGGTTACAAAAATCATCACAACTGGGTTGCATGTTGTTCCAAGATAGTGTCAGAAATATGATTGCTTCATGGTGTAACTATAGAGATCTGATGTTTGCACACACCACTGACTGTATTGCCAATATATACTTAATTTTTTTTTTTATAGCAAATTCATTCTTTTTAAAGCTTATTTTGTGTCTGAAGTTTTCATTCTTAATGTAGAGGAAGGAAAGACTTGTAATACTCTCCAAAAAGCTTCACCCACAGCCAAGTCCACAGCTGGGAGGCAGACTGCTGTCAGCAGATGAGTGTTCCAGGCTCTGACATGTAGCTAAAACGGTGTGTGTGCTCCCGTGCTTGTCCGGTAAGTATGTGTGTGTGTGTGCCTGCAGGGAGTTTGCCAAGGAGCGTGAGCGTGTGGAGAAGAGGCAGGAGTTTCTGAAGCTTCGCAGGCAGCAGCAGATCGAGAGGGAGCTGACTGGATACCTGGAGTGGATATGCAAGGCAGGTCAGACTGCCCTCTATTCCCTCTCCTTTTTATTTTTAAGACCTAATACCCCTTTACTTTAATACTTAAAGTTTACTTCAATATTGCTCAAGTTTTTGCTAAAGTTTTAGTTACAGGCAAACATGATTTGATACTATATGCAGTAATCTGCCACACATTCTCTTTTATACATACATATATATATATATATTACATTGTGCTGACATAGCATTAGTCTTAGGGCTTTATGATATGCAATATTAAGTATGCTGATGGTTTGGAGTGTGAGTGTGTGTGTGTGTGTGTGTGTGTGTGTGTGTGTGTGTGTGTGTGTGTGTGTGTGTGTGTGTGTGTGTGTGTGTGTGTGTGTGTGTGTGTGTGTGTGTGTGTGTGTGTGTGTGTGTGTGTGTGTGTGTGTGTGTGTGTGCGTGCGTGCGCATTGGTGGAAAAAGTATACAATTGTCATACTTAAGTAAAAATATAGTTACTCAAGTAAAAGTGAAAGTCACCCAGTAAAATACTACTTGAGTAAAAGTCTAAAAGTATTTGGTTCTAAATATACCGTACTTAAGTATCATAAGTAAATGTAATTGCAAAAATATACTTCAGTATCAAGAGTAAAAGTATAAACCATTTCAAATTCCTTATATTAAGCAAAAAAAAATGAAAATGTACGGATAGCCAGGAGCACACTCCAACACTCAGAGATTATTTACAAATGATGCATTTGTGTTTAGTGAGTCCGCCAGATCAGAGGCTGTAGGGATGACCACGTGTTCTCTTGAAGTGTGTAATTTGGACTATTTTTCTGTCCTGCTAAGCATTCAAAATGTAATAAGTCATTTTGGGTGGCAGGGAAAATGTATTGAGTAAAAAGTACAATATTTTCTTAAGGAGTGTAGTGAAGTAAAGGTTGTCAAAAATATAAATAGTAAAGTAAAGTACAGATAACCCCAAAAAACGACTTGTAGTACTTTAAAGTATTTTTACTTAAGGACTTTACACCACTGTGTGTGTATATGTGTTCATTATATGGTGTGTGGCTGACACCTGTGTATTTGTTTCAGAGGAAGTGATGCTGGCGGAGGAGGACAAGCACGCTGAAGAGAAGTCCCCTCTGGATGGAGCGTGGTACAAAAGGAAACATAACAACCCAGGTCAGGAGTATACCAGGGCCCTGAGTTGGTCAAGTCAGACCACCTGATCTGATCAGTGAAATCTCAGTGCCTTGGTTATGAGCTTTATCTGAGTGTCGTCTCCCTGTGTTTGCCCAGGACTGCTTACCCAGTCTCCTCTCTGGCTGTGGCTGTAGATGTGTGAGGCTTTGGGCTGATGCCACCCACCCTCTCTGTGCTAAACATTGTGCTGTTGCTGTTATCAAGGCCTTGTTAGCACAACACAGAAATAATCAAAGCCCAAGTGTGAACCCACAGTAATTATGGGTGTTGGGGCCACATGTAAATTGTATTACAATGGGAGAGAAGTGCACAGGGCCACAGTTCAGAGAGAGCCTGGCTGGGAGAGTGTGTTTGAGGAAACTGTGTTGCCAGTCGAGTTTGAATGGTCTGTTGAGCTAACAACACCTGAGAGGCCTCCCCTGAGATGCTTGTAGTAACAGTGTTTCACAAGCTATCATAAATGTGAAGGGCTCAAGTTGTGTGCTGCTTTTTCAAAAGGAAGTACATTGCCTGATGGAAGTCCTGTATTAATGCCCTGAGAGCTGATGTCATATCCATCAAACACACATACTGTGTATACATTATCTCCCTCGAACAAACTACACTAAGATACTTTTCCCAAAGAAATCTGGTGTGGTACTAACCCTAAAGTATTGTTCTAATGTGTGTTCAGTGTTGAAAAGAGCAAAGAAGAGCAAGAATGACCTGATCAATGCTGAGGAGGGCGAGGACCACTTCACTGA
This sequence comes from Salvelinus alpinus, assembly GCF_045679555.1. Classification (NCBI taxonomy): domain Eukaryota; kingdom Metazoa; phylum Chordata; class Actinopteri; order Salmoniformes; family Salmonidae; genus Salvelinus; species Salvelinus alpinus. The sequence continues at coordinate 40,908,695 of NC_092104.1, forward strand.
CATCTCATCTGTTGGTAAGGCCAACGCCCGTGACTCGGACCTCTTGATCAACGTGTCAGCTTTCACACTGCTCACTGCTGTATTCTGTTCTACCCAATGATTTCTATACACTAGATGACTGATGCAGGGCACTGTTTTGAAGCCACCGCGCCGGCCATCTTGGCACCCCCACCATTGTAAAACTATTTTGGAAGCTCTAGAAATGCATGTATTAATGGAGAGCTTGGGACAATAAGGTTGTACCTGCAAAAAAGATGATTCTGAGATAATTAGCTTTAAAGTTCCGAAATGTAATTGGTCTGAATGGTGTCATCAATTTTTATCTTGTATTCGTTTGAACTTAGCAACATGAATTGGGGATATTTAGAGTACTACATACAGAGGACATGGAAAGAACAAGGCTCAGTCAATAACTACATTTGACTAAAATGCAGCTAGAACCTTATGGTCCCAAGCTCTCATAATGTCTACATTTGTTTTTCGACACATTTATTCTATTAAAGACACCTTAATAAATTATTTAAATGTATATTATATATTGGTTCTACCTCTACTAGCTGTCTGATGTCACCAAATTCTGTCTCAACTGCAGGCCTGGAACAATCTTTCTCTTAGACTGTGCTTCAATTTAATGATGTTGCATATTGAATCATTTTGTTTGTCTTTTAATTAGATTGTGGTGGTATTGGGCCTATTTCCTACAATGTGTATCAATTTGGGTTAAATACTAGCCTTTATTGTAACGATCGTCTAATTCCTCCTCCTCGGATGAGGAGGAGGAGTAAGGGTCGGACCAAAATTCAGCGGTGAAGGTAGACATAATGATTTATTAACAGAAGCGAAAAAACACGAAGAACACTTGATAAATTACAAAACAACAAAACGACGTAGACAGACCTGAACTTGAGCACTTACATAGACACGAAGAAAGCACGAACAGGAACAGACTACATAAACGAACGACAAAACGAAACAGTCCCGTGTGGTAAACATACAGACACAGGAGACAACCACCCACAACAAACAATGTGAAACAACCTACCTTAATATGGTTCTCAATCAGAGGAAACGTAAAACACCTGCCTCTAATTGAGAACCATATCAGGCAACCCATTAACCAACATAGAAACACATAACATATAATGCCCACCCCAACTCACGCCCTGACCAACTAAACACATACAAAAATAAGAGAAAACAGGTCAGGAACGTGACATTTATAATGCAATAAGTAACTCAAATTGCTATACTTCCCAGTATGTGACATAAAGAATTCCTGGTTGTATCTATTCTGTTAGACAACTGCCCTTTAAGAATGACTAATGACAGAAGCATTGCAATAGCCTCTTATTAAAAAAATGATAAAGTAATAATAAAATAATCTCCAACTGTTCCCTGCTTTTTTTCAGATAGCTAACTATCTGTTTGAACTCCTCAGTCCCCCTTGCATAAGTGATTATTAATACTCCTCAATTAGATCTGCATCACTGTACAGTAATTAAAGGGGAGTAGGTGGTTTGGCTCAGTATTAGAATCCCATATAAAAAATATATGACAGGGAGAAGGAGAGGGAGATGGAGGGAGAAAGGGAAAAAGAGAGAGGGGAAAAAGGCAAGCCTGACTTGGTGCTCAGTTTATGAGGCTCCACACCCGAGTTACATTTGGAGATGAATATAGCCCAGGAAATGATGATTCTCCCTCTCCTCCTGGGCCACTAACGAGATGCTAATAGAACCATTTTTCACTTTTCTTTTTTTGGTCCAGCCTCAAATTTTTGTTTAATTTAAGTTACAGATGGTTTATTATGGTCCAGGGGCTGGGAGGTGGAGGCAGGGGAGAAAGGAGGAGGGCAGTGCACACAGTTCTCTATGGATGAACTAGCCAGGACACTGAGAAGATACTGAACAATATGATGCAGCATTATTAAAGAGAAATGTAAAGGCAAATCTGCTAACTGTCATATTACAAATGCCCTCTACTTCACATACAGGTTGCTGTGTGTGACATGCTATGCTGTGGTTTGATTGAGCCATAGTGCTACAGTTACATCAAAATGATTTCATTGAGTTCTACAGAATTGATGACTGTGTGACTTTATCTCCAGTTTGTGTGCTGTTCCCGCCACTGTTCCTCCAGGGTCTCCGTTCGCCCGGGCCAGCCTGAAGAGCAGCAAGAACGGCAGTGCCTCCTACTTCCGGAGGAAAGAGAAGCGGCTCCGCTTCACCATCAGACACCTGGTCAAGGCTCAGAGCTTCTACTGGACAGTGCTGTGTCTGGTGGGCCTCAACACACTGTGTGTGGCCATCGTCCATTACGACCAGCCTGAGTGGCTCACATATGCACTGTGTAAGTCCTGCCCAACGTCCGACCTGCGTGGGAGGGAATACTGTTCCATTTGTTTTCCTACCATCACCAACAGGACGTATCGTTCTATTTATTTGCTGTTTGTACAATGAAACCATCTACACTGTGTTAGTTGTATTGAAACAGGGCCTTCACGTCAGACATCAGGGCGGTCATATTTGACTCAGTGAATTGATCTGTGTGTTATTCCATCTCCCTTGCAGATTTGGCAGAGTTTGTATTCCTGGGCTTGTTTCTGACTGAGATGTCCATGAAAATGTATGGACTAGGACCCATGAGCTACTTCCATTCGTCTTTCAACTGTTTTGATTTCGGAGTAAGTGAGACTGCGATCCAATCAAACCTGCACTTCTGAAATGTTTAATAGTAGAGAATGACATTGCATTGCATTACATTAGAGAGAACGCACATTTTGTTGTAATTCAATGTACTCTCCTCCCAGGTGATTATAGGCAGTATTTTTGAGGTGATCTGGGCAGTTGTGAAACCTGGGGCCTCCTTCGGCATCAGCGTCCTGAGAGCTCTCCGTCTGCTCAGGATTTTCAAAGTCACTAAGTGAGCGATCCGTTATACCCTGATCCAAAACACGACATGATCACCTGTACATGACTCGATGATATACCACTATCACCTTCTCATTCCTCCTCTTCATCCCCCTGCTGTAGGTATTGGAACTCTCTGAGGAACCTGGTGGTCTCTCTACTCAACTCCATGAAGTCCATCATCAGCCTGCTGTTCCTCCTCTTCCTCTTCATCGTGGTGTTCGCCCTACTGGGCATGCAGCTCTTTGGGGGACTGTGAGTCCACCCTTATTGCCTCTCACAGTAACAGTAACAGTTCCTGTCCAGTACACACACTGTACTGTATTATTCATGGGTCCATACTACTAGAGCAACAACGTACTGTAGTAAAAACAACGTACATCTATATTATATCACAAGCTAAATGGTAATGCTAACAACAATGGAACTGACTAATGTTGAGTGATACTGGTGATACATGGTGATACTCAACATTAGCCAGTTCCATTGTTGTTAGCATTACCATTTAGCCTGTGATATAATATAGATGTACGTTGTTTTTACTACAGTACGTTGTTGCTCTAGTAGTATGAAGAGGAGAGAGTAACAGTATGGAAAGGAGAGGTTTTCATACCTCCACTCTTGGAATTATTGAGCCCACTTAGAAACAGAGTAGATGCTCTCTGTGTTGTTCAACGGAGCAGGTGGCCTCTGTGTTGTTCAACGGAGTAGATGGTCTCTGTGTAGTTCAATGGAGTAGAAGGTTTCTGTGTAGTTCAATGGACCAGATGGTCTCTGTGTTGCTCAACAGAGTAGAAGGTCTCTGTGTTGCTCAACAGAGTAGAAGGTCTCTGTGTTGCTCAACAGAGTAGAAGGTCTCTGTGTTGCTCAACAGAGTAGAAGGTCTCTGTGTTGCTCAACAGAGTAGAAGGTCTCTGTGTTGCTCAACAGAGTAGAAGGTCTCTGTGTTGCTCAACAGAGTAGAAGGTCTCTGTGTTGCTCAACAGAGTAGAAGGTCTCTGTGTTGCTCAACAGAGTAGAAGGTCTCTGTGTAGTTAATAATCCAGATAAATGCAGAAACACTCCAGTCATGTGATCTAAATGCACAAGTGGCAGGCAGAGAGGACATTATGAACAATAGATGCATGCAGTTGATCCAAAGAGAAATGACACTTGGCAGGCCTTGAAATGCCCAGCCTGGGAGTATGAACTACAGTACAATCACTCCCTGACATAATGGAAGCAGGATCTCTGTGTTGTTCAGGCTCTTCCAGTGTAGTGTTCAGTCAGGCTGTGTGCTGTCCATGGTCTTTCAGTGTAGTGTTCAGTCAGGCTGTGTGCTGTCCATGGTCTTTCAGTGTAGTGTTCAGTCAGGCTGTGTGCTGTCCATGGTCTTTCAGTGTAGTGTTCAGTCAGGCTGTGTGCTGTCCATGGTCTTTCAGTGTAGTGTTCAGTCAGGCTGTGTGCTGTCCATGGTCTTTCAGTGTAGTGTTCAGTCAGGCTGTGTGCTGTCCATGCTCTTTCAGTGTAGTGTTCAGTCAGGCTGTGTGCTGTCCATGGTCTTTCAGTGTAGTGTTCAGTCAGGCTGTGTGCTGTCCATGGTCTTTCAGTGTAGTGTTCAGTCAGGCTGTGTGCTGTCCATGGTCTTTCAGTGTAGTGTTCAGTCAGGCTGTGTGCTGTCCATGCTCTTTCAGTGTAGTGTTCAGTCAGGCTGTGTGCTGTCCATGGTCTTCCAGTGTAGTGTTCAGTCAGGCTGTGTGCTGTCCATGGTCTTTCAGTGTAGTGTTCAGTCAGGCTGTGTGCTGTCCATGGTCTTTCAGTGTAGTGTTCAGTCAGGCTGAGTGTTGTCCATGGTCTTCCAGTGTAGTGTTCAGTCAGGCTGTGTGCTGTCCATGGTCTTCCAGTGTAGTGTTCAGTCAGGCTGAGTGTTGTCCATGGTCTTCCAGTGTAGTGTTCAGTCAGGCTGTGTGCTGTCCATGGTCTTTCAGTGTAGTGTTCAGTCAGGCTGTGTGCTGTCCATGGTCTTCCAGTGTAGTGTTCAGTCAGGCTGTGTGCTGTCCATGGTCTTTCAGTGTAGTGTTCAGTCAGGCTGTGTGCTGTCCATGGTCTTTCAGTGTAGTGTTCAGTCAGGCTGTGTGCTGTCCATGCTCTTCCAGTGTAGTGTTCAGTCAGGCTGTGTGCTGTCCATGGTCTTTCAGTGTAGTGTTCAGTCAGGCTGTGTGCTGTCCATGGTCTTTCAGTGTAGTGTTCAGTCAGGCTGTGTGCTGTCCATGGTCTTTCAGTGTAGTGTTCAGTCAGGCTGTGTGCTGTACATGGTCTTCCAGTGTAGTGTTCAGTCAGGCTGAGTGTTGTCCATGGTCTTTCAGTGTAGTGTTCAGTCAGGCTGTGTGCTGTCCATGGTCTTTCAGTGCAGTGTTCAGTCAGTCTGTGTGTTGTTCAGGCTCTTCCAGTGTAGTGTTCAGTCAGGCTGTGTGCTGTCCATGGTCTTCCAGTGCAGTGTTCAGTCAGACTGTGTGTTGTTCAGGTCCTTTCAGTGCAGTGTTCAGTCAGGCTGTGTGCTGTCCATGGTCTTCCAGTGTAGTGTTCAGTCAGGCTGTGTGCTGTCCATGGTCTTCCAGTGTAGTGTTCAGTCAGGCTGTGTGTTGTTCAGGTCCTTTCAGTGCAGTGTTCAGTCAGAGATAGATTAAGGACTAGTGGTTGTGAAGCTGCTTCACCCAGCCAGATCTAGCCAAAGCCTGCCCACTTCAAGCGGACCAGGAAATGTATGCTAGCCAAATCCACTTGAGCTGATGTGTCCCATCCAGGTGCATGGATCATTATTCACTCTTTGAATATAATTCATATTCAACATTATGCCTGTCCTAGTCAAAATAAAATAAACACATTTAGTGGGATAGATACAATATTAGATGTACACTATACAGTAAGTCACTTGTTTTATCTATTGTATAATATTGTATTGATCTGTTGTATTTTGTATATTATGATGATTCGTTTGTACAGACGCACGTCTTTTTACCTCACAGTAGAGTGGAGGGTTTTCTGCAGACCTGCATTGTCTTTTCTCTAGTTGGGGAACTAATGAGAGCTGTACTAATGAATATCCGTCTATGCGCCAACGGATTTCAGCAAGCAGAGAGAGGACACACTTCGTTTGCTTTCTGCACGGTTCTCATTGTTGGAAGGTGTAATGAGGTCCCTGTAGATTGTTACAGAGCAATACAGAATATCAAGATTAGCACAAGTTGTTGTGAAATCAGCCTTGACGGAGAGGTTTGCGGGAGCCAACCGAGCTGTTAGGGCTCTGACAGTGGCAAGATGTACTATGCCTATTGTGCTGGAGCAACACAATAATAAACTAGGACTAAGTGGGGTTCCTCTCGTCTTCTCAATTTCCATGGTGATGAGGGATTATAAAATCTCGAGTGTGAACCTGTGTTCTAACCTGTGTTCTGTGTTTCCTATTGCAGGTTTAATTTTGACGAGGAGACGCCAACAACAAACTTTGACACCTTTCCAGCAGCCATTCTCACAGTTTTCCAGGTGAAGTTCACAAAAGGCTAAATGAAGTCGGATTTTTGTCTTCCTTTTGAAAATCATTTCATGCTATAACTACTGTAATGCCATTAGCGAAATCCGTGTAACAATGTGTTTGTGTGTCTCCCAGATTCTGACAGGAGAGGACTGGAATGCGGTGATGTATCATGGGATAGAGTCCCAGGGGGGCGTGCGCCGGGGAATGTTCTCCTCCATCTACTTCATCGTTCTCACCCTGTTTGGAAACTGTATCCTCTCTGGATGATCGACCTGCATTGATTAACCTTTACTACTGTCAAGCATCATGACTTCAGAGCTCTGTGATAGTATCATGATTTAGCGTTGATTTGTAAGCTATAAGAATATATATATATATCCACACTGTATAAGATCCAATGTAAATATTGATCGACTCATTAACGGTTTGAACTTTCCTGACCCCTCACTGATCAGACACTCTCCTCAATGTCTTCTTGGCCATCGCTGTTGACAACCTTGCAAACGCACAGGAGCTCACTAAGGTAGAGTACATACTACAGTAGGGCTTCCAGCCTCTGTGTTCTCTGACTGGAACCTCCCCTCCCTGGAGTCCCTGAGAACCCTGGATAGAGAGACAGAGAGACGTGTTCCCCTGATGATCCATCACGAAAGTCAGCTGTCTAATCAAATGCCACATGGAATTTCATTCCCGTATTTATGTTTGTTGAATATGACAGTGAATATTCCTATTAGGATATATAGTGCCTTGCTTTATTGGTTCCTTAACCCTGTCACCTGGGGCTGTTCTGGGATGACTGATGTTTGTCCTGGTCAATAACTCAAGGTAATGAACCTCCCAACTGGTTGTATGATTTGCGACCATTCATAATAATACACCTATGGGGAAGAGGCTTAAATCTTTGCGGCCACACCAGAGAGAGGTGAAGGCTTTTTTTTGTTGGCTTGTGGCAGGGCTTATCATCATGGAACCATTGATGGCCCACCTACCCACCCCTGGGTGGTCTCCGTTCCTCACTGTGTTTGTGCTCCTCAGGATGAGGAAGAGCAGGAGGTGGCCATCACCAAGAAGATGGCCCTCCAGAAGGCCAAGGAGGTCAAGGAGGTCAGCCCCATGTCAGCCGCAAACATCTCCATCACAGCGTAAGTCATGATCAGGCGTTTGATACAGTTTCCCCCTTGCTACCCCCCCTGCCCTCCCTCTCTCATAGCCCTCCCACAGATCAAACCTCCCTCACACCCCCCCCTCAGATCAAACTTCCCTCCCTCACACCCCCTTTCACAGATCTAACCTCCCTCCCACCCCCTCCCGCAGATCAAACTTCCCTCCCTCACACCCCCTTTCACAGATCAAACCTCCCTCCCACCCCCTTTCACAGAGCAAACCTCCCTCACACCCCCTCCCACAGGTCAAACCTCCCTCCCTCACACCCCCTTTCACAGATCAAACCTCCCTCACTTCCCCTCCCACAGATCAAACCTCCCTCCCTCACACCCCCTCCCACAGGTCAAACCTCCCTCACAACCCCTCCCACAGATCCTACCTCCCTCCCTCCCTCACACCCCCTCCCACAGATCAAACCTTCCTCACACCCCCTCCCACAGGTCAAACCTCCCTCCCTCACACCCCCTCCCACAGGTCAAACCACCCTCCCTCACACCCCTTCCCACAGATCAAACCTCCCTCCCTCACACCCCTCCCACAGGTCAAACCTCCCTCCCTCACACCCCTTCCCACAGATCAAACCTCCCTCCCTCCCTCACACCCCTCCCACAGATCAAATCTCCCTCCCTCACACCCCCTCCCACAGGTCAAACCTCCCTCCCTCACACCCCCTCCCACAGGTCAAACCTCCCTCCCTCACACCCCCTCCCACAGGTCAAACCTCCCTCCCTCACACCCCTTCCCACAGATCAAACCTCCCTCCCTCACACCCCTCCCACAGCCCTGCCTCCCAGACACACCACACCAAGTAGGTCTACATGGGATTGTATCTGCTGTTTGTGGCTTTATGTTGTATTATTCTGTCTGGACAACCAATTTTTTCAGTTGATTGTGCTCTTCTGAGGAGTTACATAGGATTTAACCCTTCTGTTCCCAATGTCTGGTGTTTTGATAGATCATGTGTTCTCTCTTTGAGTCACTGAAGGGCTCAACGTTGTAAGTGTGTTGAGAAGCAGTTGATAAAAGGCTTAATGCCTGCTAAGACCTTGACTAGGTTCAGAGACACCTTAATACTCTGGCTCCCACCCCCACATAGGCTACACAGCATCCTGTACACAGGCCAACATGGAGCGGAGAGGGCAATGCCAGCAAGGTAATTTCCTCAACAGTGAGCCCAGATTGTGCATGCAACGCTGTACATTCAGACACATGGTTCTGGTGACAGTGGAACCTCTGGTGTATGCCTTTGTTGGAACCCTTACCACTAATCTCTCTTGGAAGGACAGGCACTTAACCTGAAATGTAAATTGAGCGAAAAAGAAATAGATAGTCCACATAAGATTTGGCACATTTCAGTCATTGTATGGGCACCGTATCCTTGTATTGCCATTCACCAGTATGTACTGTATAACACCTGTAATTAGTGTATTCATAGTCGATGGTAGCAGGATATGTGATTCTGTCATTGTTTTAAATGTTTTGTCTTAAATGTTTCAAAGCACTGTTTTCTCTTGTTATTTAAAAAAAAAAAAATGTAATGTAGCCATTGGTTTGTTCTATCTTCTTATTAATATAGGCTTTGGGAATTTTTTCCTCCGCATTTCCTCAAAGGAAATATACATGTAATGTATAATTGGACTTGAAATATGGCCCCTATAAATTGGTCTCTGCAATGCGAAATATGACTGTTTTCGCTATTTGTCTTGGAGGTTGAAAGTCTCAAAGCTGCTACTCTCATTCCTTTGTTAACTCATTCTGTTGGTCTCAAACTGAGACTCCCATTGAGTTGACGTGTAGTGGGAGAGTCAGGGACAGGCAGGCGGATGGATGGACAGAGGGTGCCCTGTCCTCCTTCTGGCCCTGACCTCTCCCCCTCTTTTGTTCTCCCTCCCCCGTCTTTTGTTTTTTTTGCATGTGCAGTTTTGTAAAGCAAAGTCAAGGTGCACTCTCTAGCAGCTCGTCCGTCTGCAGCGTTAATTCACTGTGAGTGTTTACTCTCCGTTACACTATACCTCATCACCCTCCTCCTCCTCCCTAGCCTGGGTCCTATACTGTATGTACAGTACAACAATTCTTCTATTGTTTGTGCTAGAGCACAAACACACTGCACCACCAGGCTACCTCACCTCCCCTCCCTCCGTCTCCCCTTTGAATCCCAACTGTTTCTCCTGAGCATTGAGCCATACCATTGTGAGTTTTCCTCTGTGTTGAACTGTAGCAGATGAATGTGGCAGCCTTTTTTCCAGTAACAGGTATTATGAGATTGGTATGCTCGTTCTGTATGTACATACATGTATGCACCTCTTTGTGTTCATTGTAATTGATACTGTACATCTGCACTTGTTGTAGTGACTGAACTCTCCTCATGACCTCCCTCTCTAAAGAATGACTTTACAGCCCCTCATATTTTTACCTCTTCATCTCAGACTGAGATTATCTCCCTCGCTCTCATCGCTGCACCATGTCAGTGTACTCAAAGGTAGTCTGAGCAGACAGAGTATACTGGGGCGGTGTTCAAATCAAATGTATTTATTTATCTATCCGTTATTTTTCACCAGGTAAGTTGACTGAGAACACGTTCTCATTTACAGCAACGACCTGGGGAATAGTTACAGGAGAGAGGAGGGGGATGAATGAGCCAATTGTAAACTGGGGATTATTAGGTGACCGTAATGGTTTGAGGGCCGGATTGGGAATTTAGCCAGGACACCGGGGTTAACACCCCTACTCTTACGATAAGTAAAGCCCTTCTTACATCAGCTGATATCTCAAAGTGCTGTACAGAAACCCAGCCTAAAACCCCAAACAGCAAGCAAAGCAGGTGTAGAAGCACGGTGGCTAGGAAAAACTCCCTAGAAAGGCCAGAACCTAGGAAGAAACCTAGAGAGGAACCAGGCTATGAGGGGTGGCCAGTCCTCTTCTGGCTGTGCCGGGTGGAGATTATAACAGAACATGGCCAAGATGTTCAAATGTTCATAGATGATCAGCATGGTCAAATAATAATAATAATCACAGTGGTTGTCGAGGGTGCAACAGGTCAGCACCTCAGGAGTAAATGGCAGTTGGCTTTTCATAGTCGATCATTCAGTGTATCTCTACCGCTCCTGCTGTCTCTAGAGAGTTGAAAATAGCAGGTCTGGGACAGGTAGAACGTCCGGTGAACAGGTCAGGGTTCCATAGCCGCAGGCAGAACAGTTGTGTTGTGCTGCTGGGCTGGCTCGGCTGGGTTGAGCTGGGCTGGGTTGGGCTGGCTGGGCTAGGCTGGCAGGGCAGGGCTGGATTGAGCTGGGCTGGGTTGGGCTGGCTGGGCTAGGCTGGCAGGGCAGGGCTGGGTTGTGTGGGTTGGGTTGGGCTAGGCTGGCAGGGCAGGGCAGGGCTGGGTTGTGTGGGTTGGGTTGGGCTAGGCTGGCAGGGCAGGGCAGGGCTGGGTTGTGTGGGTTGGGTTGGGCTGGGCTAGGCTGGCAGGGCAGGGCTGGGTTGTGTGGGTTGGGTTGGGCTAGGCTGGCAGGGCAGGGCAGGGCTGGGTTGTGTGGGTTGGGTTGGGCTGGGCTAGGCTGGCAGGGCAGGGCAGGGCTGGGTTGTGTGGGTTGGGTTGGGCTGGGCTAGGCTGGCAGGGCAGGGCTGGGTTGTGTGGGTTGGGTTGGGCTGGGCTGGGTTGACAGCAGGCTCATGTTGTGTCAAGCAGACTGCGAGACTCTCTCCCTCCCTGTCCTAACGACCCACAGCAAAGCCACTAGAAACTGTCACTGGCACTCAGTGAGTCAGAAGTTCCATTTGAACAGCTCTGTAAAGGCCACCATGTACCTTACGACCAGATGCCACAGCCAGGCAGCTGGAGAGGCAAAACACAAGCGCACACACACACACACCCTGCCTGAAATGCCAGAGGCCCTTTGTTTGGCAAAGTACCATGTCCCTCTTTTATATTAGGGACTAGTTTTTCTCATTACTAGAAGGTAAGGATAATGTAACTTGGGGGTAGGATTGTTTAAGATATAGTCAAGTACTAAGTCTACTTTCTGTAGTGCAGGTAGTCTGTAGTGCCGTTCATTTGTCTTCTTTATTTTCAGTTCTACTCTCAGTGAAGTAAGTCCTTTGGTGTCTGTGTTATGTTGTCGCCCCGTGTTTCTCCTCTGTCAGTCTTTCTAAGTTCTTGTTTTCCCCTGTGTCATTGTTTCCAATGTCTCCTAGCCTGTTAATGCCTCTTAGTCTGTCCCTTGTTTGTTTCAATGTGCTCCTTCATGTGTTGTAGGAGTTATGTCTGCTCCCCAGTCCATCACTACTTGAGGTAAACTAACTTACTGTACGATGGCCATGACAATCTATTTGTATAACATAACATAACTTCCTGGTGATGACCATCATCCTCATGTATACATTATTGAAGCAAGATGGAATAAACATCTCGTCTTGCTTCTTTACTTTTGCCACCACATTAGCTTGATCATTCCCTCCTTATAGTGTACCGTACACTATACTGTAAGTTCACTCAAATAATCCCCTGCCACCTCTCCATTCACCCCTAACCAGATACCTCAGTTTAGAGCTTACTCTGTTCTCAGTGTACTACATGGAGGGTACGTAGTGGAGGGTAGATTGGAGTCCTGGGGTTGAACATTCCCACAATGCTAGCACGAGTAGACATGGTAGTCGTTTTCATGCCGTTGTATTGTATGAAAGTTAATTCTGCTTTCTACACAGTAAAGGAAGTCATGTTTGATGTATCTGTATACGGGTGGTCTATATGGCATAGGTAGACTACTGATTTACAAAGCATGTGTTCAACCATTTCAAAGTGCTCTACAGACATTGACAGGGCAAGTCAACTGAAGCATGCTTGGCCTGTCCATATAGTCTCTCTTTTTACATGTGGTAATGGAGAGGGACTGTTTTTCTGTGATAAAACCTCCATTGCACTTCCATACTGTATGTCATTCAGCATGCAGGGGTTTATCTGTTATGACGTGTGATGTATTCCAGAATGATTATTTTCAAATACATTAAATACTTATCAATCGCGCAGTAAAAGACAGGTTCAATGTACCCTAATAAAGGTGAACTGCCCTGTCTGTCCACCTGCAGTAAGGAGCAGCAGAAGTCTCTGAAGATGATGTCAGTTTGGGAGCAGCGAACCACTCAGCTGAGGAGACATAACCTGCGGGCCAGCAGTGAGGCCCTGTACAGCGAGCTGGACCCTGAGGAGAGGCTTCGTATGTCCTCCGCCCTGCACATCCGCCCTGACATGAAGACCCACCTGGACCGGCCCCTGGTGGTGGAACCCCATGACGGCCCCGGCCCTATGGGCCAACACAAGCCCCGGACCCCTGAGGAGACGGATACCCCTGAGGACCCGGCCGGCCCCCAGCCACGCAGGCACCACCGCCACCGGGACAGGGAGAGACCCATCGACGAGGCCAATGAGAATGGCGATCCAGGCAAAGAGGGTAGGCACCATGTCCACCACAGTCGTAGCAAGGACCCAGACGGCACCCGGGGCAAGGAGGGGAAGAGTGAGCGGTCACGCAGCCGAGAGGGGGGCAGGAGGCACCACCACCAGACCTTAGTGGATGAGGGAGGAGGAGGGGGGACGGGGGAGAGAGAGCACCGCCACCACCACTCCCACAGACAGGCCAGAGAGGGCAACGGCACTGTCAACAGCGGAGGCAAGGGCGAGCGCAGGTCACGCCACAAAGATGGCCGCTCGGGAGAGAGGTGCTCCAGGGGAGAGAACGGAGCCAATGGGGAGAGGAAGAGACACAAGACCCACGGCTCAAGGGGCCAGTCCACACTGGAGGGAGAGGACCACAGTGAGAGAGAGAAGGGGAGGGGCCACAGGTAAGACTGGCTCTGTTCCTGGCTGTCTCTGTTACTTCTCAGATGATTTCTACATGACTGCAAATCTATAGTATACATAATTTTGTACTGATGAAAGCATATCACACAACATTATTTTAGAGGAGTAGATGTGTCTACCTCGTACCAGAGATCAATGACTTGTGATCTATGGTAATTGTATTTGTTTCCCAGGGACAGATATGTGGAGTCTGAGGGCGACTCCCTGGCCATCAGCCCCCAGCAGGACCCTGGAGATCAGAGGTGGGGCACCGAGGGACCTGAAGACTCAGACAACCAGAGGAACGTCAGACGGACTGGACAGACGGCCGTCAACATCCCCCCTGTCACCATCACCCCCCCACCCGGGGAGACTACCCTTATACCCAGTCAGTATCAACCTTAACACTAACCCTTATCCCCAGTCAGTACCGCAAACCTATTTTCCCTCTAATAATGTTACTTCAGTGTCTTGTGTTGCTGAGGTGTATGTAAACCTTTGTGTCTGTGTCGCAGTGAATAGTATAGACTGTGAGACCATGCCTATGAACGAGGAGAAGAAGACCCTGGAGGAGCGGACTCAGAGTGGACCCAGACCCATCCTGCCTTACAGCTCCATGTTTGTGTTTGGCCAGGCCAACGTGTGAGTGGCCCGCGTGGACAGCTCTACACAACACCGCTCTGTGCTACACAACTCACACCGTTCACGCCACAAACACTCTGCCTTCCATGTAGCAAGTCCCTGCATGTTGACATTGTCATCTGGCCCCACTTTTAACTCCTTTAGCGAAGCTGTTAAAATGTTACAGTATATGTCGTAAAGGCAATCGAATAGCACTTTCCTTTAAGTCCACACACTCAAATATCCATCTTTGTAGATGACTTGTAAACTTTGCCTAAACCTACAATCAATTAATAGAAAATAAAAGCAGCAGCCAGCCAGCCAGCCAATGTTATAGCCCGTCTATATGCAGCCAGCCAGCCAGCCAATGTTATAGCCCGTCTATATGCAGCCAGCCAGCCAGCCAATGTTATAGCCCGTCTATATGCAGCCAGCCAGCCAGCCAATGTTATAGCCCGTCTATATGCAGCCAGCCAGCCAATGTTATAGCCCGTCTATATGCAGCCAGCCAGCCAATGTTGTAGCCCGTCTATGTGCAGCCAGCCAGCCAGCCAATGTTATAGCCCGTCAATATGCAGCCAGCCAGCCAATGTTATAGCCTGTCTATATGCAGCCAGCCAGCCAGCCAATGTTATAGCCCGTCTATATCCAGCCAGCCAGCCAATGTTGTAGCCCGTCTATATGCAGCCAGCCAGCCAATGTTATAGCCCGTCTATATGCAGCCAGCCAGCCACTGTTATAGCCCGTCTATATGCAGCCAGCCAGCCACTGTTATATCCCGTCAATATGCAGCCAGCCAGCCACTGTTATAGCCCGTCTATATGCAGCCAGCCAGCCACTGTTATAGCCCGTCTATATGCAGCCAGCCAGCCACTGTTATAGCCCGTCTATATGCAGCCAGCCAGCCACTGTTATAGCCCGTCTATATGCAGCCAGCCAGCCAATGTTATAGCCCGTCTATATGCAGCCAGCCAGCCACTGTTATAGCCCGTCTATATGCAGCCAGCCAGCCACTGTTATAGCCCGTCTATATGCAGCCAGCCAGCCACTGTTATAGCCCGTCTATATGCAGCCAGCCAGCCACTGTTATAGCCCGTCTATATGCAGCCAGCCAGCCACTGTTATAGCCCGTCTATATGCAGGCAGCCAGCCACTGTTATAGCCCGTCTATATGCAGCCAGCCAGCCAATGTTATAGCCCGTCTATATGCAGCCAGCCAGCCACTGTTATAGCCCGTCTATATGCAGCCAGCCAGCCACTGTTATAGCCCGTCTATATGCAGCCAGCCAGCCACTGTTATAGCCCGTCTATATGCAGCCAGCCAGCCACTGTTATAGCCCGTCTATATGCAGCCAGCCAGCCACTGTTATAGCCCGTCTATATGCAGCCAGCCAGCCACTGTTATAGCCCGTCTATATGCAGCCAGCCAGCCACTGTTATAGCCCGTCTATATGCAGCCAGCCAGCCACTGTTATAGCCCGTCTATATGCAGCCAGCCAGCCACTGTTATAGCCCGTCTATATGCAGCCAGCCAGCCACTGTTATAGCCCGTCTATATGCAGCCAGCCAGCCACTGTTATAGCCCGTCTATATGCAGCCAGCCAGCCAGCCAATGTTATTGCCCGTCTATATGCAGCCAGCCAGCCAGCCAATGTTATAGCCCGTCTACATGCAGCCAGCCAGCCAATGTTATAGCCCGTATGCAGCCAGCCAGCCAATGTTATAGCCTGTCTATATGCAGCCAGCCAGCCAATGTTATAGCCCGTCAATATGCAGCCAGCCAGCCAATGTTATAGCCCGTCTATATGCAGCCAGCCAGCCACTGTTATAGCCCGTCTATATGCAGCCAGCCAGCCACTGTTATAGCCCGTCAATATGCAGCCAGCCAGCCACTGTTATAGCCCGTCTATATGCAGCCAGCCAGCCACTGTTATAGCCCGTCTATATGCAGCCAGCCAGCCACTGTTATAGCCCGTCTATATGCAGCCAGCCAGCCACCGTTATAGCCCGTCTATATGCAGCCAGCCAGCCAATGTTATAGCCCGTCTATATGCAGCCAGCCAGCCACTGTTATAGCCCGTCTATATGCAGCCAGCCAGCCACTGTTATAGCCCGTCTATATGCAGCCAGCCAGCCACTGTTATAGCCCGTCTATATGCAGCCAGCCAGCCACTGTTATAGCCCGTCTATATGCAGCCAGCCAGCCACTGTTATAGCCCGTCTATATGCAGGCAGCCAGCCACTGTTATAGCCCGTCTATATGCAGCCAGCCAGCCAATGTTATAGCCCGTCTATATGCAGCCAGCCAGCCACTGTTATAGCCCGTCTATATGCAGCCAGCCAGCCACTGTTATAGACCGTCTATATGCAGCCAGCCAGCCACTGTTATAGCCCGTCTATATGCAGCCAGCCAGCCACTGTTATAGCCCGTCTATATGCAGCCAGCCAGCCACTGTTATAGCCCGTCTATATGCAGCCAGCCAGCCACTGTTATAGCCCGTCTATATGCAGCCAGCCAGCCACTGTTATAGCCCGTCTATATGCAGCCAGCCAGCCACTGTTATAGCCCGTCTATATGCAGCCAGCCAGCCACTGTTATAGCCCGTCTATATGCAGCCAGCCAGCCAGCCAATGTTATAGCCCGTCTATATGCAGCCAGCCAGCCAATGTTATAGCCCGTCTATATGCAGCCAGCCAGCCAATGTTATAGCCCGTCAATATGCAGCCAGCCAGCCACTGTTATAGCCCGTCTATATGCAGCCAGCCAGCCACTGTTATAGCCCGTCTATATGCAGCCAGCCAGCCACTGTTATAGCCCGTCTATATGCAGGCAGCCAGCCACTGTTATAGCCCGTCTATATGCAGCCAGCCAGCCAATGTTATAGCCCGTCTATATGCAGCCAGCCAGCCACTGTTATAGCCCGTCTATATGCAGCCAGCCAGCCACTGTTATAGACCGTCTATATGCAGCCAGCCAGCCACTGTTATAGCCCGTCTATATGCAGCCAGCCAGCCACTGTTATAGACCGTCTATATGCAGCCAGCCAGCCACTGTTATAGCCCGTCTATATGCAGCCAGCCAGCCACTGTTATAGCCCGTCTATATGCAGCCAGCCAGCCACTGTTATAGCCCGTCTATATGCAGCCAGCCAGCCACTGTTATAGCCCGTCTATATGCAGCCAGCCAGCCACTGTTATAGCCCGTCTATATGCAGCCAGCCAGCCACTGTTATAGCCCGTCTATATGCAGCCAGCCAGCCACTGTTATAGCCCGTCTATATGCAGCCAGCCAGCCAGCCAATGTTATAGCCCGTCTATATGCAGCCAGCCAGCCAATGTTATAGCCCGTCTATATGCAGCCAGCCAGCCAATGTTATAGCCCGTCAATATGCAGCCAGCCAGCCAATGTTATAGCCCGTCTATATGCAGCCAGCCAGCCACTGTTATAGCCCGTCTATATGCAGTCAGCCAGCCACTGTTATAGCCCGTCAATATGCAGCCAGCCAGCCACTGTTATAGCCCGTCTATATGCAGCCAGCCAGCCACTGTTATAGCCCGTCTATATGCAGCCAGCCAGCCACTGTTATAGCCCGTCTATATGCAGCCAGCCAGCCACTGTTATAGCCCGTCTATATGCAGCCAGCCAGCCAATGTTATAGCCCGTCTATATGCAGCCAGCCAGCCACTGTTATAGCCCGTCTATATGCAGCCAGCCAGCCACTGTTATAGCCCGTCTATATGCAGCCAGCCAGCCACTGTTATAGCCCGTCTATATGCAGCCAGCCAGCCACTGTTATAGCCCGTCTATATGCAGCCAGCCAGCCACTGTTATAGCCCGTCTATATGCAGGCAGCCAGCCACTGTTATAGCCCGTCTATATGCAGCCAGCCAGCCAATGTTATAGCCCGTCTATATGCAGCCAGCCAGCCACTGTTATAGCCCGTCTATATGCAGCCAGCCAGCCACTGTTATAGCCCGTCTATATGCAGCCAGCCAGCCACTGTTATAGCCCGTCTATATGCAGCCAGCCAGCCAGCCAATGTTATAGCCCGTCTATATGCAGCCAGCCAGCCAATGTTATAGCCCGTCTATATGCAGCCAGCCAGCCAATGTTATAGCCCGTCTATATGCAGCCAGCCAGCCAGCCAATGTTATAGCCCGTCTATATGCAGCCAGCCAGCCACTGTTATAGCCCGTCAATATGCAGCCAGCCAGCCACTGTTATAGCCCGTCTATATGCAGCCAGCCAGCCACTGTTATAGCCCGTCTATATGCAGCCAGCCAGCCACTGTTATAGCCCGTCTATATGCAGCCAGCCAGCCACTGTTATAGCCCGTCTATATGCAGCCAGCCAGCCACTGTTATAGCCCGTCTATATGCAGCCAGCCAGCCACTGTTATAGCCCGTCTATATGCAGCCAGCCAGCCACTGTTATAGCCCGTCTATATGCAGCCAGCCAGCCACTGTTATAGCCCGTCTATATGCAGCCAGCCAGCCACTGTTATAGCCCGTCTATATGCAGCCAGCCAGCCACTGTTATAGCCTGTCTATATGCAGCCAGCCAGCCACTGTTATAGCCCATCTATATGCAGCCAGCCAGCCACTGTTATAGCCCGTCTATATGCAGCCAGCCAGCCACTGTTATAGCCCGTCTATATGCAGCCAGCCATTACTAGGAACAGCGTCTACATTAGTCTCTCAGGTGAGCTGTGTATGGACTATAGGATCTCTCTCTCTCTCTCTCTCTCTCTCTCTCTCTCTCTCTCTCTCTCTCTCTCTCTCTCTCTCTCTCTCTCTCTCTCTCTATCTCTCCAGGGTGCGGCGTCTGTGTCATTATATTGTCAGCCTGCGGTACTTTGAGATGTGTATCCTGGTAGTGATATCCATGAGTAGCATTGCATTGGCTGCAGAGGACCCTGTCCAGGCCAACGCTCCGCGCAACAATGTGAGTCTACGCATGCACACACGCACGCACACACGCACACACACACACAGGAAGACATGCTAGACACACACAACCTGAAATGGTCCATCCACACAGACAGTGTGGTGAAGAAGGCGCAACAGCTCCTTTCCAACAGAAATGTGGATTGGCCCAACCGAGCCACGGCCTGTTCACCCCGCTAGCATCTAGTAGGTGGGGACAGTACAGGTGGATTAGAGCTGGGACCAAGATATTGAAAAACAGCTTCTATCTCAAGGCCATCAGTCTGTTAAATAGTCACCACTAACCGGCCTCTGCCCAGTACCCTGCCCCGAACTTAGTCACTGTTACTAGTCGGCTACCACCCGGTACTCTACCCTGCACCTTAGAGACTGCTGCCCTATGTACATAGAGTCATTGAACACTGGTCACTTTAATTAAGCAATAAGGGACAAGAGGCAGGTCTGTATCATGAATACAGTCACAGGTAAGTGCCGTTGTTCGGCCCAAAGCGATAGTGGAGGGCCCGTCAACCCATTTACCTGTGAATGTATTCATGGTACAGCACTGCCTCGGGTGCCTTATTGCTTTTATAAAACTCTTACCAACATACTAAAATAACAGTGAATTACATATTTTGATGAAAACATTATTTTGATGAATTCAAACATTATTTTGATGAATTCAAACATTATTTTGATAAGTCAATTCATTCAATATCATTCATCCACCAGAAGATATAGTCCCGAACAGAAATCTGGTTGTTAGTTCTTTTGGTCATGTTGCTACAGACGCGTCCCGGTCCTTAATTACTTTTGCAAAGTTGCTATGCGAAAGGACTGGTTGTCCATTCTAAACGAAATGGTTGCTATGCAGGCTTCTTGTCAATTGCTAGCCAAGCCAGCTTCAGCTAACTCAGTCACGTCAATTTGCATTTTTTGTTTGACCTTTTTTTTCTTCTTCTATTGGCACTTACTTGGATATGTCCCATGATAATGATGTGACAAGGCTGTCTGGTCTCGTCTGGGCACCGTTCACTCTATGGTACTACAGAGATCAAATTTTCAAAAGTGAAACATTGTTTCCTACAGGTCGGACAGGCAGACACAGCAAGGCTTATATTAACCCCCGCTGTACCAAACCAAATACTAGGCTGGAAGCAAAGGGAAATAATGTGCGTGTATAAATAAATACAAGAGATGATTCAGACAGCAATCTAAACATGATGTTCTTATGGATGGAACCGTTAGCAAGCATAGGTGTGTCTCCGATGGCCAATGCAGCACTTATAATTAAGTAATAATGTCCTCGAAGCCGGTGTTAGGAGGATTTATTGTCACGGGTGTGTTCGTCTCGGGCCGGCAAACCGTGCCAATATATCCTCGAAACACCGGCTTTCGAAGGCATTATCACTTTTATACAACGGGTTACCGATATATTCAAATAATGATTGTCATATTTTTATGATGATTCATGATTTCGATTGGCTGAGAAAAGCTGCCATCCTGTCTGTCTTGTCCCGAGTCCTGACACGTTCATTAACATAGGACAGCTGGAGATCCAATTTCAATATTGAAACAATGTTGCAAATATTGGAGAGACAGACAGCAAGGTTATTACTAGTAGACTCTGCTGTTGAAAACCAAATGCTAGTCTAAAAGAAATGGGAGATAATGTCTAGATGCTTTTTACAGTGTTGATCTTGTATATAAATTGCCTGGCTAGGCTGATGAGACAGTGGATTGAGCAGTCAGATGGAACAGAGTAAATAGGCATTTCAACGTCATAGATTTAGCCGGTGGTAACCCATCAGCATCCAGGATTAGACTCACCCATTGTATAATTAGCAATAAGGCCCGAGGGGGTGTGGTATATGACCAATATACCATGGCTAAGGGCTGTTCTTATGCACGACGCAACACGGAGTGCCTTGACACAGCCCTTAGCTGTGGTAAATTGGCCATATATCACAAACCCCCGAAGTGCCGTATTGCTATTATAAACTGGTTATCAATGTAATTAGAGCAGTAAGGGCTGTGGTATACGGTCTGATATACCACGGCTGTCAGCCAATCAGCATTCAGGCCTCGAACCACCCAGTTTATAATAATGTTTACATACTGTTTTCCCACTTCATATATGTATATATATATATATATATATATATTACTGTATTCTAGACAAGGCTCATCCTATAAAACTACTGCTGTACACACCTTTTCTATTCATATACTGTCTATACATACCACCATATATATAAATATTGCGTACTCTGATATTGCTCGTTCTGATATTTCTTCATATCTTTCTTAGAATTGTGGGGATTTGTGTGTATTGTTGTTGTATTGCTAGATATTGCTGCACTGTTGCACTGCACCTGCGATAACATCTGCATAACTGTGTACACAACCAATAAGATTTGAATTGATTTGACTCAGTTAGACATTTAAAAAACAACAACAGGTGTGACAACCAAGTTCATCCAAATATATCCGTCAGCGAGGAGAAGATCAGGCAGCTGTTCAAATGAGCTAGAGGAATAATTACTTTTGCATTGCCTCTTGGCTGTGTTTTCCTCTTGCACTTACTCTCTCCTGTTCAGGTGCTCAAGTATCTGGACTACGTCTTCACGGGAGTTTTCACATTTGAGATGGTGATTAAGGTAAGCGCTAGGATAGGCACGTGTCATTAAATTACATTTTTACTATATGACTGAACAAAAATAACATGTTTTCAGATCCTTTTTGGGCAGCTGCCTTAGATTTCCACGATATATTTGTCTAGAATTGATTTCTTTGTTTTTCATTCCGTTACTCCTATGGTTGTACTGTCCTCATGCTACATGCCGTGTTTATTGAAATGCATTACTAAATGAGAGAACTTTAATTGAATACATTGGTGGACTATAGGAGGTTGCTCCAACCTCAGTGTGCTGTAGCCATCTAACCCTGCTCTCTGATTGGTCCAGATGGTTGACCTGGGCCTCCTGCTCCATCCTGGTTCTTACTTCAGAGATCTCTGGAACATTCTGGACTTCATTGTGGTCAGTGGCGCACTGGTGGCATTTGCATTTTCGTAAGTTGTATATTTTCTTAGTAACGTTCCTCATTTCATGAAATAAAATAATTGCACAAGGCAAATTTGACAGAAGAAACTGATAAGCTGCACTTTCCCAGAAATACTTTTCTCCGTTGAATTTACGTGCGCTGTAATTCATCTGTCATTTCCCATCGGTTACATTCCTCAGAATCAAATTCCTTGTATCACCACAATATAATATGTCCTCCTGAATGATGATGTCTGCTACCTCTTACTGCTGCAATATTGTATTCATTATGGGCTCAGTCTTTGGGACGAGTTTTTGGGCAAATTGTTGTGATTATTTGTATTTGGGTTTAGTCCGGGAGAGAGAGTCTCTGTGGGTTTAGTCCGGGAGAGAGAGTCTCCGTGGGTTGAGGGTGATTATCCTGTACATCTGGTAATGCTGCTGCTGCTGCTGCTGCTGCCAGAACCTACCATTAGTTCCATAACAACACAACGGGAAAATAGGAATGCATAATGTCATGTTTATTTGCTTATAGTTGAGGTGTTTGGCAGTAAGGATTGTAATTGCGTTTAATTAACCCCACAAAATGCTTTATTTCATGCTGTGTGTTTGAAGTGTACAATGTGAAGTGTGCAATGTGTGTGTGTGTGTGTGTGTGTTATGTGCGCTGTTGACTCAAAGTTCCTTTTCTGTTTCCTTGTGGCTTGGATCTCTTGAAGGAGCTTCATGGGGTAATGCTTTCTCTCTCTATCTTTCTCTCCCTCTCTCTGTCTCTCTCTCTCTCATCTTGCCTGTCTCTGTTTGTGTGAGCTAACAGGGTCTATGCTCAGTCCATAGGCCCGTTTTGTTCTGGGACACACTCATCTCTCTCTCTTCTCGTCATCTTTTCATAGTCCACTTGTCTTCTCTCATATTTATCTGCTTGACCATAGATCCTCTGTCCTGTTCCATGTTCCCCTCCGCTATAGGGGGCAATGTCACCTCAGTGTGACTACATATTCACCAGGGCCGCACTAGACAAATACATGTGTTGCTGTGATGAGAAGGACCCTACTGCTCTATATCAGCTCATGTTTTGATTACAAATGGACCTACTCACCAAACACATTTCATTAAGTGGCAACTACTCATACAAGGTAGTAAGAAAGAACGCCACTTTAGAGCTGAGGAGCTCTTTACATCTCTGCATGGAATCTCAGAGTGTGTTTAAACTGTTATGGTGTCATCAAGGTATCTATATTGGTGACTGCTTAGTGACCATACGGTACCACCCTCCATCCCCACTTTGTTTGTCTACAGCACTGCCTCTAGTATCTATCACTCTCTCCTAGCCACTCTGACAGACAGCCAGCCGTGTTGATGTTGATCGATGGACATTATTCTCCCTGCATGCCCCGGGCCTCATTCTGCCTGTCATGTCAATGTGATCCACCGACTCATTGTGAATGAACCGTACCGCCATCGTGATGTGTCATCGACACACTGTTTGTGTAGTGTTGCTTCCTTGAATCTCACGACCACGTGTCACCGTTCCATCTCCCTTCAGACGTTCCACATCTGTCAGATGTCCTCTGTCTGTTGGAAACGTCTGCTAGTACACAAGAAACACACTCTTACCTGTGCCACCAAAACAAGTGGCAGGAGTGTCTTTTTGACAAACACAACCGGATTTTTTGGGTCTCTTTTATGAACGTTGCCTTGAAGAAATGAAAGCCATTTTGCAACCCAGTCATCCTTGAAGAAGTGTCATTATGGCCGAGATTGCCATTTGGCGAGGGCCTTTTCTAGTCGGATCAGTTCCTCACACTTTCACAATAGCATTCAACTGTCTGTCACTGACAGACTAGTACAGTAAATGACAAACATCTCAATTTCATACATCATAGGCCTATTTCCATTCCCCATATCGTATTGTTTAGATTGTACCTGTCATATTTTCTATGTGTGGGAAGACGCCATAATTGTGTTCTTTATCTTGTTTTTTCCCTTTACTGTTTTCCCCCGTCAGACCGCCACAAGGTGTGCCCAGGTGGGGAACCCCCTCTCCTCTCTACCCCTCTTTCTTCTGCTTAGGCCAGGATCATATCACTAAACCTGTATGAGTAAAGGGTTTCCTTTACAGACCAGGAGCCTTTGCCATGTCACTCTGATAGCTTTCAATACAAACCTTTCTCTCTCTTTCTGGGTGTTCAAATCAAATTTTATTTGTCACATGTGCCGAATAGAACAGGTGTAGACCTTACAGTGAAATGCTTCCTGACAAGCCCTTAACCAACAATTCAGTTAAAAAAAATGTGAATAAAAAAAAGAAATAAAAGTAACAAGTAATTAAAGAGCACTCTCCAATCTTACTGTAAATGGATGCTCAAGTAAAACGTGTTCATAATTGATGATTGACCCAAATCCCAGCATCAGCACTAACTATGCTGGCCATTCTAATCATTATGTACAGTAGACTCTTTGTATTTATTTTCAAGCTTCTATGCCCAAGTCAAATACTCTGAGCTATTATAAACACACATTCATGTTTATTCTGTTAAACTCTTTTCCCTAGGAGACGCACCAAGCATAGCCCTATCAGTGCCTATATTAAAACATAATACAGTCTTGTTCCACTGACAGAGAGAGAACTACAGATGTAGGATCTTAATTTGATCACCCTGTTGCAGGAGAACTTTCCTGCAATGCAGGACATTTTAAACTTGTAGTGTATTTGAGGATTAAAAAGGTTTCTGAAGTTTATAATTTCCCCTTTGAAATTTCAGACCTGATTTTCCCTAACGAAAATGTATCAACCGTTACAAAAATGTCCATGAATTATAATCCACATAATAATTCAAATTTCCTGTTGCAGGGATTATTTTCCTGCTGTAGCAAAATGGGTCAAATCAAGATCGTACATCTGTAGGACTACCTTTAGAGTAGTAGTAAAAATAGCCCGTGCTGAGACAGGACATGGTGGTTATTTTAGATGACCGTTTTGTTCTCCTTCCAGGGAGATGACATATGGGACACGCCAGCCACCTGTACCTGAGAATGATGTCCTCATTACATATTTAACCACTGTCTTGGCGTCTCATAGCTCTGTCACCGTACAGCCCCTGTAGAAAACTCAAAGCGCTCGCAATGAAACTCCCAAGTCACATGTTTTTCTCCAAGCTGGTCAAGCGTCCTTTGAAAGCTATCAGAATGTCATGTGTGGTTTAACATGTGTGAGTGTTATGTGATCTCAAACCACGGGCTCTACTTACTGTGAAAAAAAGCATGCTGGACTAATGCGTATCAGAGCATGAATGTTGCATGCTGCTGTGGTAGAGTAGAGCTGTAACGGAGGCTGTGGGAGGGAGGAACCTCACCGTCATATCACATGGCCATGCTATGTTGGGCATACCAGCCAGAGTTACAACATGGCTTTTATTCCCACTTGGATGGGAAGTGGTGTGTGTGTGTGTGTGTGCGTGTGTGTGTGTGTGTGTGCGTGTGCGTGTGTGTGTGTGCGTGTGCGTGTGCGTGTGTGTGTGTGTGTGTGTGTGTGTGTGTGTGTGTGTGTGTGTGTGTGTGTGTGTGTGTGTGTGTGTGTGTGTGTGTGTGTGTGTGTGTGTGTGTGTGTGTGTGTGTGTGTGCGTGCGTGTGTGTGTGTTCGTGATGGCAGCTGACAGCAGACAGAGGCGGGGCAGGGTAGGGTAGGGGAAAATGAAGGTTGCTGGCAGATTTGTTTCTCTCTGTTGCCATTTGCCTCCTCCTGGACTGTCTTGTTGGTGCCGTGTTAATCATCTTCACCAGATGCTGAGATCTTTACAAGTTTGTCTTTATCTATCAGTTGAAAATGAGTGACTGCTGTGTAGGATTTACTTTAACAACGGAGGAGTTCACCTTTTCAGAGAAATCTCTCGAGATTTGAGACAGAGATGGGATTGAGTGACATGGGTGCTGGAACATTTTACATTGTGATATAAATGTTGTTGACTGTACTGTACATTGACTAGGTCTATTTATATAACATTTATTAATGTGAAGTGTCACGTAGTATCTTTGACTGGTTATTTATGTGTCGTCGACTGTTTATTGGAGTCATTCAAATCCCTCCATGTTTCACCAATGGGATGATTGACCTTAAATACATGACCATTTTGTGTACTGTACCACACATGGGTCAATTATTTTACATTTGATATAACATGCAGTATTTTGTATCACTTCGTTGTATTTGATTTGGAGATGCCTGTATTGCGAGTCACTTGTATTGCTATTCTCAGAGCTCCCCAAGGTGATGATTCAGCATGAGCTCTTCTGAGTCTGTAGGGAACATTAATATACACAGAGACTTAATGGGATTCGGCTCAGACTTCTTCACATGTTGATTCAAAAGATGTTCTGTTTTTCCGCCCATTGTATCTGAGAAAGTCTATTATATCTCTTGTTCCTGTATTTCCCCATGAGTCATAATACTCTACACTAACGTCCTTTCATCTTTTCGTCTGTCAGTCTCACCATCTCAGCTTAACGAGCAGGATTTGTGTATGAAAACAGCATTGGTTCCTTTAAAAGAAACGTCACAGTTTATTTTGTACCACCGGTTACGGGTTCTTCTGCAGAAACCTGATGCACAGTCTGTAGTGCGAGCGTACTTGATTTAGTTTTTGGGGTGTTATTTGCATGGAGAAATATGTGTTGAGATGTAACTCTCAGAGAAGGTGTATTTCTGTGGGATAACTACTCTGCATGCTATACATCCACAAACTGTCCAATTCGCTCATGTAATCCAGGATTACATGCTACAGTACACCTATCTGAATGGTATGGAGAGGCATGAGCCTACAGTGAGATTACTAATCCATTCTCAGTTGGGGATGGGTGCTTGGTTGTCACAAACAATTATCTGTACCAAGGGTATCTACAGCTTTGACAAAAAATGTGTACATCAATTATTATTCTGTTGTATTTTTCAAACACAAATCATTTTGGAAGTATTATTAAAAATGCAATGTCTTGAGTAGTGGGAGATGGTAATGTAGTACCAACCGTTCTCCTAACCCCATTTCCTTAGATTGTAAGAACATTTCCATTCACGTTCGGTCAAGACCATCAGAGAGCATTCTTCAAATGCTTTCTGTTTCTTTCCTTTCCATTCATGAAACTTTTAGAAGCAACAGTGATTCATCAACAAGCTTTTGACTTTGGTCTCGAGTGGTTTGCCTCTTTTTTAATGCAATTGTTGTTCTTAGCAGTTTCTGAATACAACTACCTTCACATAGGGTTTAGCATTTCAGTGTTGACCTTACAGGCTTGCTGTCTAACTTAGTGTTTTTCTTGTGCAGAGGGTCCAAAGGAAAGGACATTAGCACCATCAAGTCCCTCAGAGTTCTGCGAGTATTACGGCCCCTCAAGACCATCAAACGCCTACCCAAGCTGAAGGTACGGAATAGGACTTTATCTGACCTGACCCAATGTACACTACACATGTATTCACTGGTGTTGATTTATTGATGAGTGTTGTCAGGACACAGAGTCATCAGCGTGTACTGTATCTAACCCAGCCCCATGTTTCTGTGTGTGTGTATGTGTATGTGTATGTGTATGTGAATGTGTATGTGTATGTGTATGTGTATGTGTATGTGTATGTGTGTGTGTATGTGTGTGTGTGTGTGTGTGTGCGTGTGTGTATATGTGTATATGTGTATATGTGTATATGTGTGTGTCCTCTCTCAGGCTGTGTTTGACTGTGTGGTCAACTCCCTGAAGAACGTGTTCAACATCCTCATAGTCTACATGCTCTTCATGTTCATCTTCGCTGTCATCGCCGTGCAGCTGTTCAAGGGCAAGTTCTTCTACTGCACCGATGAGTCCAAGAGCCTGGAGAAAGACTGCAGGTAGGTCTACAGTACAGTACACTGAGCAAGCCTGGCACAAGAAGAAATGGCATTTTGAAATTAACAGGAGAAGGCAGATGAGCAAAGTTGGCACCAAGGCACTGGGCCTAACATTGATATAGCAAACCATGGAATAACGGTAACAGCTCTAGAGATGGCGGCCCCTCCAGGGCAGCTGTGGTGGTACGGCCCAGGGGCTCTATTTTTGGCTGGAGGTAAGGAGGCAAACGCACCGTCGTTTCCAATTTCGTTGTGTAAAAACTGCCGCATTTTCCAGTACGTCAGGTTTGACAATTTACCTGTCTAACATCAGCTGGCTTGCGCCGAGGTGGGAGGGGTGGAAATATTTGAGGTGTGTTCTTGAAAATGTGCGCCAATATGGCAATTTCAGTGAGCACAACTAGGAATAATTAAGACCGACCAAAAGCTGGTCTTCGTGGTAACTCACTTGGTTATGATTTTGCCAACGGTGGCGCACACAGTTGCTTTATTTATGTACATCACAAATGTTTTGTTAAAATTTCACAAGCAGCAAAACAGTCAACAGACATTCCGCTTTTTTATGTATATTGGACCTTATTTTTGTCCAACTTCTGTGAAACGTTTGGACTCATTATGTGTGATGCCCATTTCATGAAAGGTGTCAGTGACTTGTAGGAAGCCTGTTTAGGAACATCAAGTTATTTAAAAAGACTGCTTATTGTTTTTCATCAATCATTTTGTCAAAAAAATACATCTTCCACTTATCTCTGTTGGACCTAACTGTCTTATCGTGGCATTTGTGATCGCTGTCCGTGGTGCTGAATCGACTTGTAGGCTATATTTGCCTGTTTGTTTGTTTACCTTTCATGTGGCAAAGTGACTACTGGCCATATCAACACAGATGGTAGGGTTTAGCTATACATATTTAAGAGCAGTAATGGTGAGTTGATTACAGTACCAGTCAAAACTTTGGACACAACTACTCATTCCAGGGTTTTTCTTTCTTTGTACTATTTTCTACATTGTAGAATAATAGTGAAGACATCAAAACTATTAAATAACACATATGGAATCATGTAGTAACCAAAAAATATTTATTTTATATTTGAGATTCTTCAAAGTAGTGAGGTCGGGCACTGATGTTGGGAGATTAGGCCTAGCTCGCAGTCGACGTTCCAATTCATCCCAAAGGTGTTAGATGGGGTTGAGGTCAGGGCTCTTTGCAGGCCAGTCATCCGCCAAACTCAGATTCGTCCGTCGGACTGCCAGATTGTGAAGCGTGATTCATCACTCTAAAGAACGCGTTTCCACTGCTCCAGAGTGCGATGGCGGCAAGCTTTACACTACTCCAGCCGATGCTTGGCATTGCACATGGTGATCTTACGCTTGTGTGCGGCTGCTCGGCCATGGAAACCCATTTCATGAAGCTCCCGACAAACAGTTATTGTGCTTACATTGCTTCCAGAGGCAGCTTGGAACTCAGTAGTGAGTGTTGCAACCGAGGACGGACGATTTTTACGCGCTACTCTTGTGTGGCCTACCACTTTGCAGCTGAGCCGTTGTTGCTCCTAGGCGTATCCACTTCACAATAACAGCACTTACAGTTGACCGGGGCAGCTCTAGCAGGGCAGAAATTTGACGAACTGACTTGTTGGAAAGGTGGCATCCTATGACGGTGAGTCACTGAGCTCTTTAGTAAGGCCATTCTACTGCCGATGTTTGTCTATGGAGATTGCATGGCTGTGTGCTTTTATACACCTGTCAACAACGGGTGTGGCTGAAATAACCGTGTCCACTCATTTGAAGGGGTGTCCACATACTGCTGTATATATACTGTATCTTCCTTGAAGAAAATCTTTGAAGAAAATGTCATTAATTATCTGCTTTTGTATGGGTATCTTATTGATTTGTCACATGGACAGTGTCTTGTCAACCTAATCAAAGGAGTCTCTGGAATTCATATTCCTGTATGTGTTCATGTGTGTAGTAAGTTGTTCTCTCTCTCTCTCTCTCTCTCTCTCTCTCTCTCTCTCTCTCTCTCTCTCTCTCTCTCTCTCTCTCTGTCTCTCTCTCTGTCTCTCTCTATCTCTCCCCTAAACAGAGGTAATTTCCTGGACTATGATAAAGATGAGGTGGCCGCCCAGCCTCGGGTGTGGAAGAAGTATGAGTTCCACTATGACAACGTGCTTTGGGCCTTCCTCACTCTCTTCACTGTGTCCACCGGAGAGGGCTGGCCTGAGTAAGTCCACTTTCCAGGCTCCTTTTCAGTAGCTCTAGAGAGTTGAAGTCTCTGGTGGGGATATGTTCTGAAAATGTGCTGTGGCCTGCAGACAGACATACAGACAGTATAACAGTATACCAGTAGGAGGTGAACAGGCCTGGGGTAATGTTCTGAGAATGTGCTGTGGCCTGATGGCTCTCAGACAGACAGGAAGTAGAATGGGTGAACATGGGATATGTACTGAGAATGAGCTGTGGCCTGGTGTCTCTCAGACATACAGAAAGACAGTCAGACACAGACAGACAGTAGAACAATAGGGTTTTTCTATAAACTAGGCTATCAGCAAGGATGTCCTACACTGGACAACTTGTTACAGCTGTTGATAAGTCATTGATATCTGTCAATTTAGTTAATGTGATGATATTAGATATTAAGATATAAGGGGTGATCATCGATACAGTCGGAAGTTACAAGTTGTAAGTTGATATACACTTAGGTTGGAGTCATTAAAACTTGTTTTTCAACCAAAGGACCTTGTGAAGATGCTGGAGGAAACAGATACAAAAGTACCTATATCTACAGTAAAACGAGTCCTATATTGACATAAGCTGAAAGGCCCCTCAGCAAGGAAGAAGCCACTGCTCTAAAACCACCATAAAAAAAAGCCAGACTACGGTTTACATGGTCTGATGACACAAAAATATAACTGTTTGTCCATAATGACCATCGTTATGTTTGGAGGAAAAAGGGGGAGGCTTGCAAGCGTGAAGAACACCATCCCAAACGTGAAGCACGGGGGTGGCAGCATCATGTTGTGGGGGTGCTTTGCTGCAGGAGGGACTGGTGCACTTCACATAATAGATGGCATCATGAGGATTTAAAATTATGTGGATATATTGAAGCAACATCTCAAGACATCAGTCAGGAAGTTAAAGCTCTGTTGCAAATGGGTCTTCCAAATGGATAATGACCCCAAGCATAATTCCAAAGTTGTGGCAAAATGGCTTAAGGACAACAAAGTCAAGGTATTGGAGTGGCCATGACAAAGCCCTGACCTCAATCCTATAGAAAATGTGTGGGCAGAACTGAAAAAGCGTGTGCGAGCAAGGAGGCCTACAAACCTGACTCAGTTTCACCAGCTCTGTCAAGAGGAATGGCACAAAATTCACCCAACTTATTGTGGGAAGATTGTGGAAGGCTACTTGAAACGTTTGACCCAAGTTAAACAATGTAAAGGCAATGCTACCAAATACTAATTGAGTGTACGTAAACTTCTGACCCACTGGGAATGTGATGAAAGAAATAAAAGCTGAAATAAATCATTCTCTTTACTATTATTCTGACATTTCACATTCTTAAAATAAAATGGTGATCCTAACTGACCTAAGACATGGACTTTTTACTCGGATTAAATGTTAGGAATTGTGAAAAACTGAGTTTAAATGTATTTGGCTAAGGTGTACGTAAACTTCTGACTTCAACTGTATATTCAATCAAATTCAGGAGTTGATTTAAAACCTATGTTTAATCATGATTATTGTCTTTACGGATTTGTCCAAAGTCATGTGACATAAAACATTACTTTTCTGTCCAGTATAAATTGTCATTATATCATATATCAAGCATTAATCAGTTCAATTAGACATTGAACTTGAACCCTGTAAGAATCCTGTATCTAGCTGTCGGACAGTTTTTTTGTATAAAGATCTCAGAAATGCAGTGTAACTACGTAACATTTCCTGTCTCCTTATGTTATGGGGTGAAAACAGCTTTCATGGGCACAGAAATCCAAAATACTGTATGCATTGCAAAATCGAATGCTTCTAACCGAAAGAGTCCCCTTACCTTGATACTTAAAACTTAAATAATTTTCAATAATTATGCATGATACTTGTTGGATGCCATTTGGTGTCCAGCTGATTAGTTACGACGTAATATTTTTTATATTTTCACACATCATCATCTGATCAAGGAAGGAATTTTCCGAATAACAGTGAAGTGACGAACAGCTGTTGTGATAGTGCATGCGATGCAACAACAGCCCAAGTGCTGGAAAAAAGGTGATCGCAAAGGAATGTCCAGAATATTTTGGTGTCTCATTCGTTTTGCCGGTGAAAACCGCTTTGGAACTAGCGAATTCATTGGTGATCATCTGTTGTTGTCCATTTGATTTACAGCAGTGTCTCGTTAGATCTAACAGAGAAAGCATCAAGGTATTGAGTTCATATTTTCACGTGTTTTTGTGCCTCGGATTGGACACCGAGTCTACTACGTGATATTATTCTGGATATAATGACAACAAATTATACAGCCTAGTGTGCTTATTCACAACATGATCTGGTAATGAAATAACATGACAAATACAGTTTGCTTTCCATGTTACACCTGCAATTTTAAACAATTACAAGGGGCTTGAAGTAGCCCTACTTGAACTTGAAATTGGAGCTCAGATATTCAAGTACTGGAATAGGCACCCCTTGAAAATCTGACATCTTTGTTGGGGTAAAACCACGTGCATGTTATGAGGACAACATCTAATGTTGTCTTCAACTTGGCTTTCCATACAAATCCTTCCATTAAAAAAGGAACCTGTTTTTTGGTCGCTTACCCATTCTAAAAACAGCGATGGTGAGATTCAAATGGTGAGATTAATACTACCGCTGTTCATAGCTTTATTATATGTGCCTGCGTCGCCCACAAAGGCTCGGAGAAAAATCACCATACATGCATCCAATTTCTTTAGTCAGGCAAGTCCACATTATTCTCACATATTTTAGAATGTAATAATAACTTGAATATCAATGCATTGGCAAGGCCAAAGAAATCTTTATTCTTAAAGTGGTAATGGCCTACACTTTTTTTCATGCTTTTTGGGGGGTGTTCTATATTAGGCCCTATATGTACTGTATAATTATATAAATTATTCAATTGTTTAACATTGCGGTCCTTGAAAATTACAATGAAGTGCTTGAAAAAGTCCCGGAGAGTCCTTGAATTTCATTTGCCAATGTCTGTATGAACCCTGCTTAAAGGATGTATTGTCCTGGGCCTATGATGTTGTATAGGTGGAGTTATGGGCCAATTTGCATACATAAACTTTTACTCCTCTAAGTACGCATGTGGAACTGAATGAAAACCCTTTTTATTTCTGTTTCAAACCATTTTAAAACATTTATCCCAATGTCACACATTGGCCCCATTAATTATAGAAAGAGCCAGTACTAGAACATTAGAGGGTGAACAAGCCTGCCCTGAGGATATGTTCTGAGAATGTGCTGTGCTAGTCTCTGTAATTGTCTTTAATATCGTATTCAAGCAAAGTGCGCAGGCTTGTCGGGTCAGCACACCAGAGAGGGTTGTCTGTGCAATTTCCGGCATGTTCATAATTCTCCTTCTTATTCCGGCTCCTCTGTCCTCCTCAATGAAATCATTGAATTAGCTATGTTATTAAATAATCCAGTGATGCATGATATGTAAAAATGATGGACTGGTGAGTCATTTAGGTCAGGGTAGAAGTCCATTAAATCAGACTCAGTACTCATAACCTGGAGGGCTAAGTGGCCAGGCTCTCTCTCAGTTGGGCTATTACTGTAAGGAATATTTTAACACGGCTGATGAAAATGGACCTTTCTATCATCAACATTAAACATTAATCACATGCCTATTACATTTTAACAAAAGCTTTTAATTGACTATGTCCCTAATTTTAGACGTAGAACTTGAAATGGTGTCCTCGTTTCCAGTTAGGTCTTAGTCATGTTGTAGTTGCTGTAAGAAACTTGTTGTAGTAGTTTAACTACACTTGTTGTAGTAGTTTAACTACATTTACATCTGTTGTGGTGAGTGGTTCCATATACTGACAGCATGGTTCCTGTGTTCCTCTCCAGTGTTCTGAAGCACTCTGTGGATGCTACCTTTGAGGACCAGGGTCCCAGTCCAGGCTACCGTATAGAGATCTCCATCTTCTACGTGGTCTACTTCGTGGTCTTCCCCTTCTTCTTCGTCAACATCTTTGTGGCCTTGATCATCATTACCTTCCAGGAGCAGGGAGACAAGGCCATGTCAGAGTGC
The DNA here is from genome assembly GCF_045679555.1 of Salvelinus alpinus. Taxonomy (NCBI): domain Eukaryota; kingdom Metazoa; phylum Chordata; class Actinopteri; order Salmoniformes; family Salmonidae; genus Salvelinus; species Salvelinus alpinus. Next base: position 40,942,847 of record NC_092104.1, read on the forward strand.
AGCCTGGAGAAAAATGAGGTACAGTACACTCTTCCAAAAAAAAGTGCTATCTAGAACCAAAAAGGGTTCTTCTGCTGTCCCCATAGGAGAACCCTTTGAAGAACCCCTTTTTTGTGCAAGGTAGAACCCTTTTGTAGAATCCTTTCCACACAGGGTTCTACATGGAACCAAAAAGGGTTCTACCCAGAACCAAAAAGGGTTCTCCTATGGGGACAGCCTTTTGGAACCCTTTTTTCTAAGAGTTTACAGAACAGAAAGTAAAGGAAAGGAATAACAATTAATATTTATTCAATGGTCCCTCTCTCCATTTGTGATTTGTTGGTCATCAGCTCACTATGCTCTGTAGATGTTGCCAATCATACTGCCAAACCCTTACATTATGCTGAGTACTCAGTGCAGGAACAGTCTCTCTCACTGCTGCTGTTGTTGATGCTGGGTTCAGTTGTGCGTGTTGAGGCAGTGAGGCTGCAGTGGAGCCTGCAGTACAGTCTCCCAGCTGAGGGCCAGTGTGACAGGTCCACAGGTCCACAATTGATTCTGGAGCCCCATCTGTGGTTCCACAGGCGGACACAAAGCCAGCGAGCCGTCCCCGTCCCCCCTACCTCATGTCTACCGGGACCCCATTAGGCAATCATAGTAGATATATCTCTGTCAATTCCTATTCTAAACTAAAACAACATATGTTTCCCTGTGTCTGTTTGTATGCTATCCTAACACGACTCAACTGTGCACAGATAGATATACACTGAATATACAAAACATTAAGAACACCTGCTCTTTCCATGACACAGACTGACAAGGTGAATCCAGGTGAAAGTTATGATCCCTTATTGATGTCAGTTGTTAAATCCACTTCAATCAGTGTAGATGAAGGGGAGGAGACAGGTTAAAGAAGGATTTTTAAGCCTTGAAACAGTTTAGATATGGATTGTGTATGTGTGCCATTCGGAGGGTGAATGGGCAAGACAAAAGATTGAAGTGCCTTTGAATGGGGCATGGTAGTAGGTGCCAGGCTCACCAGTTTGTGTCAAGAACTGCAACATTGCTGGGTTTTTAATGCTCAACCGTTTCCCGTGTGTATCAAGAATGGTCCACCACCTAAAGGACATCCAGCCAACTTGACACAACTGTGGGAAGCATCAGAGTCAACATGGGCCAGCGTCCCCGTGGAACGCTTTCATTACACAGTCCATGCCCCAAGAAATTGAGGCTGTTCTGAGGGCAAAAGGGGAGTGGGGGGACTCAATATTAGGAAGGTGTTCCAGGTGTTTGGTGTACTCAGTGTATGTCCCCTCTGTCTGTGTCTGTCAGTATGCTGAACTAACTTGACTCAGCTAACTGGAACCAGAACACAGCCAGGAGGAGCCAGCCATGTATTCATCCTCTGGATTCACACATCTCCACTGCACTTGGCTCTGATAGACTCTGCTTGCTGTCTAGTTAGATATTGGTGGTTTTCTGCACAGTATTTACCTCTGAAAAGCTTTTCCCCTTAGTTGATTATACAGATGCAATGGTCCTAATGAAGGCAATGCTTGAAAGAGTAACGGATTGACGACTAATGATTGTGCTGATGACCATGTTGATGATAATGAGGAAATGGGTGGCGATTATGAAAGAGAACATTGGATGTAAGTGTTCATTTCCATCTCATTCTTTTCAGAGAGCCTGCATTGACTTTGCCATCAACGCCAAGCAAATGACGCGTTACATGCCAGAGAACGTGCAGTCCTTCCAGTACCGGATGTGGAAGTTTGTGGTGTCACCTCCGTTTGAGTACTCCATTATGATCATGATTGCCCTGAACACCGTTGTGCTCATGATGAAGGTTAGTACAGTCTGGCTCATTCACCAGAAAATATAGTAGGATCCTTCAATTCAATTCAAAGGGTTTTATTGGAATGGGAAACATATGTTTACATTGCCAAAGCAAGTGAAATAGATAATAAACCAAAGAGAAATAAACAATAAAAAATTAACAATAAACATTACACTCACAAACGTTTCAAAGGAATAGAGACATTTCAAATGTCATTTTATGGCTATGTACGGTGTTATAACGATGTGCAAATAGTTAAAGTAAAAAATGGAAAATAAATCAACATAAATATGAGTTGTATTTACAATGGTGTTTTTTTATTATTAGAATTTTTTTAACCCCTTTTTCTCCCCAATTTCGTGATTACGATCTTGTCTCCTCACTACAACTCCCCAACGGGCGAGTTGGGGAGTTGCAGTGTCCTCCGAATGTTGATGTTGCAGTGTCCTCCGAAACATGACTCGCCAAGCCGCGCTTCTTAACACCCGCTCGCTTAACCCAGAAGCCATCTGCACCAATGTGTCGGAGGAAACACTGTTCACCTGACGACCGTTGTCAGCCTGCAGGTGCCCGGCCCGCCATAAGGAGCCACTAGAGCGCGATGAGCCAAGTAAAGCCCCCCCTGGCAAAACCCTCCCCTAACCCGGACGACACTGGGCCAATTGTGCGCCGCCCTATGGGACTCCCGGTCACGGTCAGTTGTGACACAGCCTGGGATCGAACCCAGGCTGTAGTGACGCCGCAACACTGCGATGCAGTGCCTTAGACCGTTGCGTCACTCGAGAGGCCTTTACAATGGTGTTTGTTCTTCACTGGTTTCTCTTTCTGCACCAGTTCCATGGAGCTCCAGACTTCTACGAGGCCATGTTGAAGCACTTCAACATCGTCTTCACTGCCCTCTTCTCTCTGGAATGCATTCTGAAGATCATTGCCTTCGGCCCGCTGGTGGGTTTATCATCCTTCCTGTTTATCTGCATGCTATCAATATGGCAAAAGTGATCAATGATTTGATACTTATTGAATTCATGCACTGCCTGCCTTGAGTCTGTGAGTGATATCCAATCCCTCTTGTTCCAGAATTACCTGAAGGATGCCTGGAACGTGTTTGACTTTGTGACAGTGCTGGGAAGTATAACTGACATTGTGGTCACAGAAATCAATGTAAGTTAAGAGTCCAGTGCAGCACAAACCGTGTTTCTTCCACTCTCCCCTATATACATTACACTACTTGTTAATGAGGCAGAATAGTATGATTGACATGCAGAGACCTAAGCCTGTATAGACGGTTTGTTTCTACAATGTGGACCTGCCCTGTACACAGGCTAAATAGCCATCTCAGCAAAGATGTCTTGGCTCCAGTCCAGGACTGATAGCAGAGACAAAGAGGGGGAGAGAGAAAGTTTGTGAACAGAGCTGATTGTTAACACTATTGATTCATCACTGATGTCTGATATGGGATCTGATAACGTGAGGCAATTCAGAGTCCAACCGTTTGTGTGTGTGTGTGTGTGTGTGTATGTGTGTGTGTGTGTGTGTGTGTGTGTGTGTGTGTGTGTGTGTGTGTGTGTGTGTGTGTGTGTGTGTGTGTGTGTGTGTGTGTGTGTGTGTGTGTGTGTGTGTGTGTGTGTGTGTGTGTGTGTGTGTGTGTGTGTGTGTGTGTGTGTGTTAGTGTCATTATTGTCATATGAGCACTTCTATGTGAATCACTCAACATGTTTCTCTCACGTCCTGTAGTAGTTGTTTATTAATGTTCTATACTCATATTGATACAGTATCTGTCCAGTATCCAACAGTATCTGTCCAGATGTCTGTATCATTGTCCAATGCATTGACTGATTTAAGTGTGTGTTCTGAGCTTTTACCGGCTTTCTGTATGTCATTACTGTTTCTATTTTTCTTACTTTTCCTTGTTCCTCCCTGTCCCTGTCCCTGTCCCTCTCCCTTTCCCTGTCCCTCTCTCTGCATTGTCCTCTTGTTTAATGTATTCACTGATGTGGCCACCATCTGCTACGGTTAAACAACTGCTCTTATAGACAACGGTGAGTGACTACCCTTCCTGTCTCATTGCTCTTTCTCATTCCCTTCTTTACAGAAGCTACAGCACTGTGTGAATTGGTCTGTATGTATGTATTGTTTGGCCTCCTTTAGCAAGCTGAACCAGGACCAGCCAAATACAATCATGTCGTCTTGTCTGCATCATTGTCATATGTAGTCATATTTTGATTGTCTCCTGTGAATAGGGTGTAATGTTGACTGTGTTCTTGTCTCTGGTCCTGCAGGACCGGCTGTTGAATCTGAGTTTTCTGAGGCTGTTCAGAGCAGCTCGTCTCATCAAGCTGCTGAGGCAGGGATACACCATCCGTATCCTGCTGTGGACCTTCGTCCAGTCCTTCAAGGTAACACACACGCACGCACACACACACACACACACACACACACACACACACACACACACACACACACACACACACACACACACACACACACACACACACACACACACACACAGTACACTGTATACATTACTTGTATTTAGAGCACTTGTTCTTGTCCTTCCAGGCCCTGCCCTATGTTTGCCTTCTGATAGCGATGCTGTTCTTCATCTATGCCATCATTGGTATGCAGGTGAGTGCTGCATCCATTCTTTCCAAATATGAACATTTCCTTCCTGGACTTCCTTGAAAATGTTCCCTCAAAATAATTGGTTTATACACGCCTACGGACTAAAATGGTGTGAAATTTAGTTTTTTTATTGAATAAGAAAATATTTATGCAGTGTAAGGCAGAAACTGGCATGATCTGTGGGTATAATCGATCCCTTACTATACCAGGTGTTTGGAAACATTGAGCTCAACGAGGACACAGCCATCACTCACCACAACAACTTCCGCACTTTTCTTCAGGCCCTCATGCTGCTGTTCAGGTAAATACACCTTTTCCTTAGTCACTCCTTCCTCTGCTTTACGGAGCACCAACATTATTGCCCTCTCCCTACCTCTCCTGTAACTCTGTAAGCCAGGGGTTGTATGTAGCTAGCAACATCTTACGTCGCCCGAGTTGTACACTGTGACCATCTTCCACAATAACTTGGTGAGAGGTGTTCATTGTAATCTCAAAGGTATTTCTGTCCGTCTGTCCACCCTTGTTCTCCAGGAGTGCCACAGGGGAGGCGTGGCATGAGATCATGCTGTCGTGTTTGAGTCACAGAGCCTGTGATGAGAGGTCAGGCAACCTGGGGAAGGAGTGTGGCAGTGACTTCGCCTACTTCTACTTTGTGTCCTTCATCTTCCTCTGCTCTTTCCTGGTTAGTACTGATGTCATCCAACATACACTGTAACTGTATTGATGTTCTGCTGATGTGCAGTAATAAGGGATGTTTACATTAGACAATGATCTGAATAAGATGGCGCTGAAGAGGATGGCTGACGTTTTACATGCTCCTTTTTTAACTTATTTTGTACATAATGTTGCTGCTACCGTCTCTTGTGACCAAAAATAACTTCTGGACATCAGATCAGCGATTATTCACCTCGAACTGGAAGAAGCTTTTTCCTTTAACGAGTCCGGCGAGAAGGATATACTGCTTTCCCGGGAACAGGCCCAAATCCCTGTCATTTGCGTGAAGAAAAGACGGAGGAAAAGGGGGCGCAGGTCGGGCTGCCTTCTGAGAATCCGTAGGCGAGCGAGTAAACTCCCACTGCCATCCGTTCTACTGGCTAACGTGCAATCATTGTAAAATAATATTGATGACCTACGATTAAGATTATCCAACGGGACATTAAAAACTGTAATATCTTATGTTTCACCGAGTCGTGGCTGAACGACGACACGGATAATATAGAGCTGGTGGGATTTTCCATGCACCGGTAGAACAGAGAAGCTACGTCTTGTAAGACGAGGGGTGGGGGTGTGTCAATAACAGCTGGTGCGCGATGTCTAATATTAAAGAAGTCTTGAGGTATTGCTCGCCTGAGGTAGAGTACCTTATGATAAGCTGTAGACCACACTATCTACTAAGAGAGTTCTCATCTATATTATTCGTAGCCGTCTATTTACCACCACAGACCGATGCTGGCACTAAGACCGCACTCAACCAACTCTATAAGGCCATAAGCAAACAAGAAAATGCTCATCCAGAAGCGATGCTCCTAGTGGCCGGGGACTTTAATGCAGGCAAACTTAAATCAGTTTTACCACATTTTTACCAGCATGTCACATGTGCAATCAGAGGAGAAAAAAAACTATAGACCACCTTTACTCCACACACAGAGATGCATACAAAGCTCTCCCCCACCCTACATTTGGCAAATCTGACCATAATTCTATCCTTCTGATTCCTGGTTACAAGCAAAAACTAAAGCAGGAAGCACCAGTGACTCGCTCAATACAGAAGTGGTCAGATGATGCGGATGCTACGCTATAAGACTGTTTTGCTAGCACAGACTGGAATATGTTCCGGGATTCATCCAATGGCATTGAGGAGTATACCACCTCAGTCATCGGCTTCATCAACAAGTGCATCGACGACGTCGTCCCAACAGTGACTGTACGTACATATTCCAACCAGAAGCCATGGATTACAGGCAACATCCGCAATGAGCTAAAGGTTAGAGCTGCCGCTTTCAAGGAGCAGGACACTAATTCGGACACTTATAAGAAATCCCACTACGCCCTCAGACGAACCATCAATCAATGCAGGATTAAGATTGAATCCTACTACACCGGCTCTGACGCTCTTCGGATGTGGCAGGGCTTGAAAAATATTACGGACTACAAAGGAAAACCCAGACGTGAGCTGCCCGTTGACGCGAGCCTACCAGACGAGATAAATGACTTTTTATGCTCGCTTCGAGGCAAGCAACACTGAAGCATGCACGAGAGCACCAGCTGTTCTGGATGACTGTGATAATGCTCTCGGTAGCCAATGTGAGCAGGACCTTTAAACAGGTCAACATTCACAAAGCTGCAGGGCCAGACGGAAAACCAGGACGTGTACTCAAAGCATGCGCGGACCAACTGGCAAGTGTCTTCACTGACATTTTTAACCTCTCCCTGACCAAGTCTGTAATACCTACATGCTTCAAGCAGACCACCATAGTCCTTGTGCCCAAGGAAGCAAAGGCAACCTGCCTAAATGATTACCGCCCCATAGCACTCACATCGGTAACCATGAAGTGCTTTGAAAGGCTGGTCGTGGCTCACATCAACAGCATCCTCCTGGAAACCCTAGACCAGGCCTGGGCAACTCCAGTCCTGGGGGCCTGATTGGTGTCACACTTTTACCCCAGCTAACACACCTGACTTCATTAATCAACTAATCATGATCTTTAGTTAAAAATGCAGTTAGTTTAAATCAGGTGTGTTTGCAAGGGATGGGTGAAAAGTGTGACACCAATCAGGCCCCTAAGGACTGGAATTGCACAGGCCTGCACTAGACCCACTCCAATTTGCATACCGCCCCAACAGATCCACAGATGACAATCTCAATAGCACTCCACACTGCCCTTTCCCACCTGGACAAAAGGAACACCTATGTGAGAATGCTGTTCATTGACTACAGCTCAGCGTTCAACACCATAGTGCCCACGAAGCTCATCACTAAGCTAAGGATCCTGGGACTGAACACCTCCCTCTGCAACTGGATCCTGGACTTCCTGGTAAGGGAAGTTCCTGGTAAGGGTAGGCACAACACTTCTGCCACGCTGATCCTCAACACTGGGGCCCCTTAGGGGTGTGTACTTAGTCCCCTCCTGTACTCCCTGTTCACCCATGACTGCGTGGCCAAACATGACTCCAACACCATCATTAAGTTTACTGACGACACGACAGTGGTAGGCCTGATCACCGACAACGATGAGACAGCCTATAGGGAGGAGGTCAGAGAACTGGCAGTGTGGTGCCAGGACAACAACCTCTCCCTCAATGTGAGCAAGACTAAGGAGCTGATCGTGGCCGAACAGGCCCACATTAACATTGACAGGGCTGTAGTTGAGCGGGTCAAGAGTTTCACGTTCCTTGGTGTCCACATCACCATCTAACTATCATGGTCCAAACACACCGAGACAGTCGTGAAGAGGGCGAGACTGAAAAGGAGACTGAAAAGATTTGGCATGGGACCCCAGATCCTCAAAAAGTTTTACAGTTGCACCATCAAGAGCATCCTGACCGGTTGCATCACCGCCTGGAATGGCAACTGCTCGGCATCTGACCATAAGGCGCTACATAGGGTAATGCGTACGGTCCAGTACATCACTGGGGCCAAACTTCCTGCCATCCAGGACCTATATAATAGGCGGTGTCAGAGGACAGCCCATAAAATTGTCAGAGACTCCAGTCACACAAGTCATAGACTGTTTTCTCTGCTACTGCACGGCAAGCGGTACCGGAGCGCCAAGTCTAGGACCAAAAGGCTCTTTAACAGCTTCTACCCCCAAGCCATAAAACTGCTGAACAATTAATCAAATGGCCACCCGGACTATTCACACTACCCCCCTCTCCATTTGTTTTGTACACTGCTGCTACTCACTGTTTATTATCTATGCATAGTCACTTCATCCCTATCTACATGTACAAATTACCTCAACTAACCTGTACCCTCGCACACAGACCCCCTGTATATAGCCTCGTTATTGTTATTTTATTGTTACTTTTTGTAATTTTTTACTTTATTTTATTTGGTAAATATTTTCTTAACTCTTCTTGAACTGCACTGTTGGTTAACTTCTCTAGGGTATGTGGGGCGGTAGCGTCCCACCTCGTCAACAGCCAGTGAAACTGCAGGGCGCCAAATTCAAAACAACAGAAATCCCATAATTTAAATTCCTCAAACATACAAGTATTTTACACCATTTTAAAGATACACTTGTTGTAAATCCAGCCAAAGTGTCCAATTTCAACAAGGTTTTACGACGAAAGCACACCAAACGATTATGTTAGGTATGAGCCAAGTCACAGAAAAAGACAGCCATTTTTCCAGCCAAAGAGAGGAGTAACAAAAAGCAGAAATAGAGATAAAATTAATCACTAACCTTTGATGATCTTCATCAGATGACACTCATAGGACTTCATGTTACACAATACATGTATGTTTTGTTCGGTAAAGTTAATATTTATATCCAAAAATCTGAGTTTAGGCGGGACGCTACTGTCTCACTTGGCAAAAATCCTGAGAAAATGCAGAGCGCCAAATTAAAATTAATTACTATAAAAATTACTATTCAAATCAAACTTTCATTAAATCACACATGAAAGATACCAAGTTAAAGCTACACTGGTTGTGAATCCAGCCAACATGTCAGAATTCAAATAGGCTTTACGGCGAAAGCAAACGATGCTATTATCTGATGATAGCACCATTGTAAACAAAGAGAGATAAGCATATTTCAACCCTGCAGGCGCGACACAAAACGCAGAAATAAAAATATAATTCATGCCTTACCTTTGACGAGCTTCTGTTGTTGGCACTCCAATATGTCCCATAAACATCACAAATGGTCCTTTTGTTTGATTAATTCCGTCGATATATATCCAAAATGTCCATTTATTTGGCGCGTTTGATCCAGAAAAACACCGGTTCCAACTTGCTCAAACGTGACACCAAAATATCGCAAAGGTTACCTGTAAACTTTGCCAAAGAATTTCAAACTACTTTTGTAATAGAACTTTAGGTATTTTTTAACGTTAATAATCGATAAAATTGAAGACGGGATGATCTGTGTTCAATACAGGATTAAAACCAACTGTAGCTAGCTTTCTGGTCTCGCGCCTCTAACAAACAGGACACGTCGAGTGACTCTCGTTCAAGATGGCCGTACTTCTTCATTACACAAAGGAATAACCTCAACCAAATTTTCAAGACTGTTGACATCCAGTGGAAGCGGTAGGAACTGCAAGCTGGTCCCTTAGAAATCTGGTTTCCCAATGAAATTACATTGAAAAGAGAGTGACCTCAAAAAAAAGAAATCTGAATGGTTTGTCCTCGGGGTTTCGCCTGCTAAATAAGTTCTGTTATACTCACAGACATGATTCAAACAGTTTTAGAAACTTCAGAGTGTTTTCTATCCAAATCTACTAATAATATGCATATCTTATCTTCTGGGGATGAGTAGCTGGAGTAGTAGTTTAATGTGGGCATGCTTTTCATCCAAAATTCCGAATGCTGCCCCCTACCCTAGAGAAGTTAAGGGCTTGTAAGTAAGCATTTCATGGTAAGGTCTACACTTATATTCGGTGCATGTGACAAATAAAGTTGGATTTGATTTGAAAGGTAGGACTAGTAGTTAGTGTTGTGCCAGCATACTGTGTCTATTCCCATAAATCCTTGTGAAACGTATCTTCCAGATGCTCAATCTGTTTGTGGCTGTCATCATGGATAACTTTGAGTACCTGACTCGAGACTCATCTATACTGGGGCCTCATCATCTGGATGAGTTCATCCGTGTTTGGGCTGAGTACGACCCTGCTGCCTGGTATGTGTCCTTCTCCCTCCCTCCCTTCAGCCATCTGGCTGGCTGGTGCTCCTACTGTGCCTCTGTGCCCAGTCAGAGAGATATCTAGTATTACAGCTGCTAGTATGGAGGGGACTTCCTAATCCCTGCCTGATACTTTGTGACTTGCTGACAATCCTCCATGTAGTGTCATGTAGAGGGTAAGGTATGGTAGCATACCTCCTAGTACCCTGTCAGCCCTCTGATGATCACTGTTCTCTTGAAGCTGTCCTGAAGTTGTTGTTTTATATCTGCTTGTTCTTTTTGCAGCGGACGGATTCGCTATAACGATATGTACAACTTGTTACGAATTATCTCACCCCCTCTTGGCTTAGGGAAGAACTGCCCTAATAGGGTAGCGTACAAGGTTAGCAACCCCAGAACATTTCCTCCACTAGGGTGCTTTGTCTTCCTATGCCAAGAGACTTAAGTGAATGGCTGTGCACCAATGACTCGCCTACACACTAGCACCCGCCCTTCCAGACTGACTGGCTTTTTTAATGATGCCAGACTGGAAACAAAGCTTTCAAAGCCATGTTAAACCCCAACTCTACCTGACATTGGAATCCCTATGTAATGCTTACTTTCTATTTGATGTGTCTAGGTATGCAGTGAACACATTCTGGTTTGTACCTGTTCCGTCTCCTATCTATGTACAGTTAGATTAAACATTACGTTTGGATGTTTAGTCCCAAATTGATTCAGCTCATGAACACATCTGAATCGGATCAACGTCTTGACGTACTGTAATGTGTTTTTGGGATCCTAGACGTAAACGTTGTAAAGAGAAAGGAGGGCTTTCATTCATTAAGATTAAAACAAGTCTGGCATTGAAACCTTTGTTTCCGTGCTTCTGGTGAACCCCCCCCCTGGATGTCTCTCAGCATGCAGAAGCCGTCATCCACACGACGTACAATGCTGTCATTCTCTCCCCATCAGCATCCTGTGTGTTCTTCTTCTCACTCTTCCAGACTCACTCTTCCATCCCATGTCTCCCCTCAGGGATCTGAGCAGCTCACTTCCTCCTGAGCTGAGTTCACCACCGCACCGATGCATCCCTGGCCCACCGTGGCCAAAGATGGCATCCATCTCCATGTCGCTACTGGAAATCTAAATAACACAGATTTCTGTTTTTGTTTTTTCCTATTCGTTTTGATTTCTTTAAAAAAACAATTTTTGTTCCTTTCCTCCTCTAACTTTCCATCCTTCTTTATTTGGCTCTTTGTTTCCTACTCTGTGAAGTGGCCGTATCAAGTACCTTGATATGTATCAGATGCTCCTCCACATGTCCCCACCCTTAGGTTTGGGAAAGAAATGTCCGCCAAGAGTCGCCTACAAGGTAGCCACTCCCTCTGCTCGACCTGTCTTCCCATTGGCTTGACCTCCAGCCAATCTCTGTGCTCTGCAGTGTTCCCTTGTTTCTTTAGTTTGTTTTGCTAACGCTCTGATCTCTTTGGTGTAGCCCATTCCTTCCCCTTCTTTTTTTGGGCATAGCTACTTTATTTGGAGCAAGCTCAGCCTGTGAGGTGATGTCCACTAAAGGTGGAGAGATAGACCATGAGATGCATACGGTATCCCCACTATGTGAAAACATGTTACTAAGTACTTAGTAACATTTACGGTAGTGGGTGTCAAATTCCTTAGGGAAATAAATACATAATAGGTTTTCATATAATCCAGTCTCTGTAATTGAAAGGGCAATCACCACTTTCCAACCTCATTTTATTATCTCCAGCACAATACCACTGTCTGCATATGTGAAAACGCCACATTTCTACTTTCTGTAGAAAAATATATAAAGTTAAAAAGTTCTACCCGACGACATCATCAAAAGTTTAAAACATTTAAAAAATACCCTCCCTCTGGCTAGAAACTTGTTACAGGTTTAGAAAATGACTGTTTTTTAGGACCTTTCTTCTTATCTTTTTAACCACAGATCATAGAAACGTGCCGTTTTCACATATGTAGAACTGGTATGGTGCTGTGATTATGATGTTGAAAAGTGTCGGAATTGTCCTTTAATACATCCAACACAGCAGGCATGCACAGATTAATTAATGGAAGAATATTTAGATTTAATTCTACAATACATACATATTCGACCAATTCAGGACTGTCCCCAGATTTAAATCCTTTATCAATCAATCAATCTGTTTTATAGGAAAGGGTTTTAGTATTGCTCTCCCTTACCTTATCTCAGTCTATCCCCTGAGTTTACCCACTAGGGGTTTTTCGTTTTGTGGGCCAGTGTGTGTGGCTTCTGTTGCTTTCCTGTGTGAGAAATATGTGTGCTTTACTCTCTGTCTTTCTATCTTTCATTCTCTCTCATCCTGTCTTTCATCTCTACTTTCTCTCTATGGATTTGTGTGCACATGTATGTGTGTGTGTCTCACCCCTCCCCTCCTCTCCTCTCTCATTCTGACTTCTGTCGTACTTTTGCACTGCAACTGATAGTAGGTGAATGCTTTTTGTGTTCAGGGGAGCTCAACTCTACCACAATAGCTTAAACATCAAACATAGTGCTCTGTATGCATATAGTGGTGTAGATTTCATCTCTTTGATAAGCAGTTCAGGTTATTTGGAATGGACTGTGTGTGACACATGCTTTTTCTGTAGATGCTAGGCATTGGTTCTCAAGATGTTTATGACTTGAGCAGCATAATACTTTTTACCTCAGTTTGATTGTTGGTATAGCAACCACAGAGTGGAGCTCCTGAGATCTTTGAGGCACTTCCATGGTTATGCGTACATGCCCTTTCTCACTTTTATTTCGATCAATGTCAGTCTTGCACCGGTGCACTTTGACTTGCAGCATAGTGCATACTGTAGCCAATAGCAGTGAATGTGAATGTTTAGTTTGTCTCCTTTTTGTACTCGTTGAGAAAGCTTTTTGTGTGCTGTAGGGGCCTCTGTGAATATTACCAGCAGCACACAGACTGGTTTCTCCTGATTGGCTGATGGTCTGGATGAAGTGTTAACAGTAGAAGTGTGTTTCTAACCTCCTCCTCCGTCCACACACTCTCTCCAGCGGCTAGTCAAGATGAACATGCCCATCGCCGATGACAACACAGTCCACTTTACCTCCACTCTCATGGCCCTGATCCGCACGGCCCTGGAGATCAAACTGTCCTCAGGTGAGACCGCCCTTCCCTCTCTCCCTATCCTCTGCCCCCTCCCATGTCCCCCCTTCCCTGTCCCCCCTACCCTGCCCCCTCTCCCCCTTCCCTGTCCCCTTTCCCCCCTTACCCTGCCCCCTCTCTCCCCTACCCTGTCCCCTCTCCCCCCTACCCTGTCCCCTCTCTCCCCTACCCTGCCCCCTCTCCCCCCTCTCTGTCCCCTCTCCACCCCTGTGTGGTACATGATAGGCTAGGTGCAAACCTATCATGAGGCCAACTTTATGAGGCCGACTTGATGACTCAAGCAGAAGCAACAAACACTAGTTGTAAATGTTAGATTTAGCCATCCATCACATGTTGTCCTCCCAGACAGACAGACATATGCTGCTTGTTTGTTGCTTACAGAAGGTTTGCATTAGTAGATACTGGTCCCATTTGGTCTCATTAGGCTGCTCTGTGGTGGGTTTTGTGTTTAGGGCCTGTGCTGCGTAGTTGAATGACGTCACAGTGCAGTATGCTTTTCTCTAGCTTCACTGCTCACTGCCGCTTTCAATAAGTTATTCTCTCTCTGGTTCACCTCCACAATGACTCTGCAAACTCATGTTTACTTTTTTGTCTTTCTGTCTTCTGTCTTTTGTTGCTATACTTCAATTAGATAATTGTGTGTATTTGGTGCTAGAATATTCTATTTTCTCTTGCGATCTTCTCCTTAGGGATGGTTGCCCAGCGTCTTTCTGATGCTGAACTGAAGAAAGAGCTCTCTACAGTTTGGCCAAGCCTTTCACAGAAGACTATGGATCTGTTGGTTACACCACACAAACGTAAGCACCTCTGCATGGCAGTCCTCTCGGATCCTTGCTTCATGTCACTGATATATTTCATCTTTACAAGAAGGATACCTGGACTGTGTGTGATTCTGTTTACGCCACATCTTAAAGTGGCAAGCCCCAGACTCCTCACTCTGAAACAACATTTAAAAAAATATGTGTAGTAATTTAGCAGACACTCTTATCCAGAGCGACTTACAATTAGCATTCATCTTAAGATAGCTAGATGAGCCAACAACACATCACAATCGAATCAAGTACATTTTCCTGTGAGAGTTATTTAAGATACTCTTCAAAGAGGTAGGGTTTCAGATGTTTTCGGAAGATGGGCAGGTCCTGACTTTAGGGGGAGGCTTTTTCCGCCATTGGGTTGCCAGGACGGAGAAGAGCTTTGACTGGGCTGAGTAGGGGTGGGAGGGCCAAGAGACCAGAAGTGGTGGACCGTGCTCGGGTTGGGATGTAGGGTTTGAGCATAGCCTGAAGGTAAGGAGGTGCAGTTCCCCTTGCTGCTCCGTAGGCAAGTCCCTGGATTAGGACCAGTGCCGCGTCCTGTGTGAGGACAGGTTGTACGCTACCAATGTTGCAGAGCATGAATCTGCAGGAGAGAGTCACTGCTTTGATGTGTGCAGAGAATGACAGGGTGTTATCCAGGGTCATGCCAAGGTTCTTTGCACTCTGGGAGGGGAATACCGTGGAGTTGTCAACCGTGATGGAGAGGTCTTGGAGTTGGCAGGCCTTTCCCGGGGGGAAGAGTAGTTCCGTTTTGTCAAAGTTGAGTTTGAGGTGGTGGGGATTTAATCTGGAGAGAGAGAGGAGAGAAAGATGTCAAGGCGTAAGGTAGTTCTGTGTGAGTGGGAACAGTGGACTCAGTAGGCTGAGTGAAAGAGGAGCAGATGTCTTCAACCTTTTTTTCAAAGTGGTTGACAAAGTCATCTGCAGAGAGGGAGGAGGGAGGGGATGAGGATTAAGGATGAAGAAGAAAGAGTTTCCTTGGGTTGGAGGCAGAAGCTTGACATTGAGAGTGATAGAAGGCAGCTTTAGCAGCGGATACAGAGGAAGAAAAGGGAGATACGAGGGAGTGGAAGGATGATAGGTCCTCCAGAAGTTTAGTTTTCCTCCATTTATGCTCAGCTGCTCGTAGCCCTGTTCTGTTAGCACGCAGTGAGTGACTCAGCCACGAAGCAGGAGAGAAAGGTAGGGCCGGCTGGGAGGAAAGGGGACAGTGAGAGTCAAAGTATGCAGAAAGGGAGGGAGAGTAGGGTCGAAGATGCAGAGTCAGGTGACAGGAGGGAGAATGATTTAGCATAAGGAAGAGAGAAGATGCGGCAGCGCATGACCATCTGGGTAGGGGCTGAGTCTGTGGGGTTGGAGGAGAGATGGAGAGAAAAGGAAACAAAGTAATGATCAGAGACATGAAGGGGGGTTGCAGTGAGATTAGTAGGTGAACAGCCTCTAGTGAAGATTAGGTCATGCATATTGCCGGCCTTGTGAGTGGGATGTGACTGGGAAAGGGTGTGGTCAAAAGAGAAAGGAGTGGAAAGAAATGTATTGAAGCTGAAGGTTAAAGTCGCCCAGTATGATGAGTGGTGAGCCATTCTCAGGACATGCACTTATCAAGGTGTCAAGCTCATTGAGGAACTCTCCAAGGGCACCTGGTGGGTGATAGATGACAACAATGTTAAGCTTTTATTATTATTATTATTTTTTTTTTACCCCCTTTTCTCCCCAATTTTCGTGGTATCCAATCGCTAGTAATTACTACCTTGTCTCATCGCTACAACTCCCGTACGGGCTCGGGAGAGACGAAGGTCGAAAGCCACGCGTCCTCCGAAGCACAACCCAACCAAGCCGCACTGCTTCTTAACACAGCGCGCCTCCAACCCGGAAGCCAGCCGCACCAATGTGTCGGAGGAAACACCATGCACCTGGCCCCCTTGGTTAGCGCGCACTGCGCCCGGCCCGCCACAGGAGTCGCTGGAGCGCGATGAGACAAGGATATCCCTACCGGCCAAACCCTCCCTAACCCGGACGACGCTAGCCCAATTGTGCGTCGCCCCACGGACCTCCAGAGACTCTGCGCCACCCGGGAGGCCAACAATGTTAAGCTTGAGTGGAGCAGTGACAGCATGGAATTCAAATGAGGAGATCAACAGGTGAGAGAGGAGAGAAGAGAAAATCTCCACTTATGAGAAATGACTAGTGTGCCACCACTGCGACGACCAGATGCTCTCGGACTATGAGAGAACATATAGTCAGATGACGAAAGAGCAGCTGGAGTAGCAGTGGTCTCTGGGGAAATCCATGTCTCTGTCAGGGCCAAAAAGTGTAGGGACTGAAGGGGAACATACACTACGGGTCAAAAGTTTTAGAACACCTACTCATTCAATTGTTTTTCTTTATTAAAACTATTTTTACATTGTAGAATGATAGTGAAGACCTCAAAACAATGAAATAACACATATGGAATCATGTAGTAACCAAAAAAGTGTTAAACAAATCAAATATATTTTATATTTGAGATTCTTCCAAATAGCCACCGTTTGCCTTGATGACAGCTTTGCACACTCTTGGCATTCTCTCAACCAGCCAGATGAACTCAGCCTTATTGACCGCAGATCGGCAGATTCAAAAGCTGCCGGAGACTAGGAACTCCACATGGGTTGTGCACACAGGATACATTAAATTAGATGGGTTGCAGCTATGGAGTTGGGAGCGTCTGTAAAACCTACAGGGGGAGGAGTTACCTGGGATGGGAAACACACACATACTTGGCAAAGCTATAAAATAGTAAAACGAGATCATCAGAAAATAACTAGGTAAGATACTCAAGTGAGAGAGTGGTGTGGAGCATTCCTCACTTTCCTTCCTTGAATAACTCTGCAGAACAACGGTTTGATTGTTGATTGCTTAGCAGCAGTCAAGAATACACTCCCTACAATATAACACGCCCACAACTTAGCAGGACTGTTACACAAATAGGCCAGAAACGAATCTAAGTCCACAACGACAGTCACAACTACTGAGCAATCAGACAGTTCAAACAGCAGTGATTAACTAGGCTACTAGGTAAAAGACAGAACAAATTCAATTGCCCTAGCAAGACAATACTAACAGCTTCTAATTGAATCAAAAAATATACTTGCTGCTCTTGTAAGAGTTGATCCCCTTCCAAACTGTAGATGACACACAGGTTGCCATAACATGCAGGACCTTTGCTCTCACTTGGCCGTCAGTTAAGATTCCAGTCATCTGCTTTGTCTCCACTGACATCTTCTGGCAGGATCTAAGCATCTCACCTGAGAAAAATGGCATTTCAGACAGATGCTTCTTCTCTCCTTCTTTCAAGCCTGGCATGCAGCAATTTTCTTCAAACAGCTAAATCCCTCTCTTTGTTTCAAGTGATACCTTTGGTTCGACTGAATAGTATTAGCGATAATCTGGCATCAGAGAGTTTGGATGAGACCAATAAAGATGAATGAGATAATGGATAAGTCAGAAGTTTTCATTAACCACTCCCCTGTGTACCTCTCTCAGCCAATGAGCTTACTGTTGGAAAGGTGTATGCAGCCCTGATGATCTTTGACTACTACAAGCAGAACCGAGCCAAGAGGCCCAAGGAGCAGCAACAACAGCAACAGAATGCTGCCGGCTCCCAGGTATCACACACACACACACTATTGCTGATGCCCAGGAGGCACAGATTTCACCCCTGGATGAAAATGTTTCAAACATCTCCTAACAAAACCAATATGACTCACATTTCCAGAGTTTTGATTGACTATATTCTGGAGGTAGAGACCTGGATCAATATTGTGCATGTTCAGTGTGTTGAGCATCTTGCCGTCTTTCATCCACAGGGTAAGGTGGGGGCTCTGTTTAAACCAATACTGCCCCTGACTTACAAGCAGGAGAAAGAGAAGGAGAAGTCCATCAACAACATGGAGCCTCCCTGTGAACTACTTCCTCAGCCCCAGCCTCAGGCCCTACCTAGACCCAGCTCCACCCTGCTCAACAACATAGAGCCTCCCTGTGAACTACTTCCTCAGCCCCAGCCTCAGGCCCTACCTAGACCCAGCTCCACCCTGCTCAACAACATAGAGCCTCCCTGTGAACTACTTCCTCAGCCCCAGCCTCAGGCCCTACCTAGACCCAGCTCCACCCTGCTCAACAATGGAGGCACACTGTGAGTTCACTAGCGTGTCTCAAACAATCCCGATTTTTTTGGTTTACATTTATGACAATTGTAACTGTGTTTTGCCTTTGACAATGACTTGTGGCAAAGCCGTGACGTTACCATCAAAGATAATACAAAACGATTTTCATTTACAATCGGTTAGTCATTGTATGACAATAACGTCTACATTTGTTTATGATTAACAATTCAGGCCAGGCCATGATGGCACCATGAAAGGATCGTCCTCCTGGGTGTCAGAGAAGTCTAGAGAGGTCCACAGACCCAGGAATAAGAGACCTGTCCAAAGGGGCCAGTCTGAAGATGTCCCAAACACAACCCTTCCCCAGGTACTGTAGCCAGTCCAGACTGCCCTCTGCTGTATTACAGACACATGAACATCAGGGCCTGCGACCTGCATTTTCTCTCCTGATGTATCTGTTCCTAGTACTTAACTTGACTGGATATACTTATCTGTGTGTGTGTGTGTGTGTGTGTGTGTGTGTGTGTGTGTGTGTGTGTGTGTGTGTGTGTGTGTGTGTGTGTGTGTGTGTGTGTGTGTGTGTGTGTGTGTGTGTGTGTGTGTGTGTCGTGCTTATGTGTGTGTGTCGTGCTTATGTGTGTGTGTTATGTCCTCCAGGAGTCAGTGGAGATGAGGAAGATGGACACCAGTGACAACACAGTGCCTGGTCCTGGGTCTGGACTGGAGAGCCAGGGGAGGGCTGTGTCCATGCCCCGCCTCAACGCAGAGCTGCAGGTAAGGACACCCTAACACACACACATCATTTGTGAAGCATAGCAGATGCGCCATGCCATGACTAAACTATATTGGAGAAAGCATGGTTGCATTTTGATACACATCAGTGGCTATACTGCGGGCAGATTACTATGGTCAGGTGGCTATCTTTATGAGGGGTTTAATTTCAGCCAATATTACTGCAGTATAACTGCTGAAAAATAACAAAAATTAATCCTTCAATTCGTCCCAAGAAATATAATCAGCTCCTCATTTCCTGAGTGATATTTATGTTGATCGATTGTTGCATTTAAGTGCATTCCTTTCAGAGGCCAATTAGAATAGATGTGTGTTGATCCTACTTTTAGTGCACAGAAGAAGTCCTGAATAATTTGATTAGAGCCTGGAAGACCGCCAACTATTTGTCCTGTATCGTTTTTCCTCTGCTGCCTACAGAAGGAAATACAAAAATTATAGTGGCTCAAAATGGTTGTGGGTAGAAAATGAAAGGGGTGATCCCTCATGCGTTCAGGGAGGAAGAGAGTAATCATGTTACTATAAGATAGAGAATGTAAAGAGGGGGATAAAAGGGATGAGAGGAGAGGGAGATTGCTTCGTGACCTGCTGTCTACTTTTTCTCACTTTTTCTAACGAGGGCAGGAAATCCTTCAACAAAGACAATTAGAGTTGGCCTTTCTGAGATGGCTTGCTATCGTTAGATTGAAATGGGGAGGCACGTAGTCTGAACTCTACCCTGAAACAGACTGATGGATTTCACTCTCTCTCCGGCTTGGTTTTCCATCGCTTAATTAAATGTTTTCCCTTTTTGGGGTAATGCCTCATTTCCCACTCCCTGGCGATGCCAGACAGGATCAGGGCGTAAAATCTCCCAGCCAGCCAGCCTGCCTCCACCTCCTCAACATCCTCTTTGTGCAGTATTGACATGTGACACCCAGGGCCGACATGAACCCTCACCTGAATCCCAGTGAGAAGCTAAGCCCAAATCTCTTTAAAACTGGAGTGCAGGATGATAAGAGGCAATAGATGTTGATATAGTGGTTTCAGCACCTCTTAATATGGATGGAACCTTGTTGATTCCCTAGAGGCAGCTCTAGCCCATAGACTTGCCCTCTGCTAGATCAGAAGCTTGACTCACAAGAACAAAAGCTAAAGAGCCAGATATTTTTTCTAGGATATCTTAGTACTCATGGTCTGGGAATCTAGGCTAGAGATGGGGGCATTGAGTATCACAAGACATAAAGACCAGTTCTGTCTGATTGGAATGGGTAATTCTGTCTTATTACCAGGTGCTGAAACACAATCAGATATAACCGATTTACCCTTTCTATAAAAAGGCAAATGCCCTCAGTGGCCCTTCAATCATAATTACGTCATATTTACAAAGGGATCATTTCTTTTTAATAAGCATATAATAACACCACTGTTATTTCCCTGCTACTTCTCCACTATTCTTTGTCTTAACTGTTCAATGTCACCCTCTCCGTCTACACCTCATTGTCTCTCCTGTCTCTTTGGCTTGATGCCTTTCGATGATCCTCCTCCTCGTTCTCCGCTGTGTGACAGAGGAGCCAGTCACGCCACTCCCCGGGAACCCTGCTGGCCGTATGTACCCCTTTCTCCTGTCCCTCAGCATCTCCCCTTCACCACGTCTACTTTGTTGATCCCAATGTACTAGTATGTGTAAAACTCAATTCTACTTTGTAGAATTGATGTGTAAAATGCTCGGTCCCGCAAGCATGTGCTTGTGCAGTATGGTCAGTGTTTGACACTTGGTAGTACATTAAGAACCCAGTCTACATGTTTGCTGTTCTGTCGTATACAATATGGGAGATATACCGAGTGACTTTAGGATAAGAGTTAAGCTCGATGTAAAACTGGAAATCAAAGGTCTAGCCAGGTGAAGTGCATCTCATAGAGGAGGCTTTTCCTTTCATCATTCTATGGGGACTGAACAACACTCATGAAACACATCTGCCCACTCCAACCTGCTCTTAGATACCAAGCCTATGGAATTGGTAAGTAGTAAACTAGTGATCAGATGGAGCTGTTTTGAAGAGAGAAAGGGTCTGCTGCTACAGGTGGAAACATTGCTTCAGTTTCCCCCTTTATGCTCTTATCCTCAAGCACCAACTAAGACTAAGGGGAATTGGTAGCCGTGTCTATGGTTTTACCAACAGCAACCTATCTAGGTGACTATATTTTTTGAGGACATTGAAAATGTGAGTGGTATGTTTTGCAGGACAGATGTGGACAGATGTGTCTCCACTAGGTGGAAATGGTGTTTCACAATGGAGTCGGTGTGGTGCATACGTCTCTTTTATCCCATACGCTCAGTTCTCATTTTACGATCAGCATTCCAGTTTGATAATCACAATGATGATTACAATTCCCAGCTGGATTACGAGTTCACTTTGAAAACAGATCAGCGAAGAGATCAACATCTGTATAACAGGTCTCGTTTCACTCAGCTTAGCAGCGATGTAAGTTTCCATACACTAGTCAGTGATCCCTATTCCTCATTGGTTCCACACAGCCTGTTCCTGACTGCAGCCCGATGAAGCGCTCTGCGTCCACCCATGCCCCACAGCGCCCCCAAGAGGCGAACCTGCGTGACTACACCCTGGAGACGCCCAGCATCCAGGAAAGGCCTCACCACCACCACCACCACCGCTGCCACCACCGCAGAGAGAGGGACAAGAAGCAGCGGTCACTCGACAGGACGCCAAGCACCGCTGGTTAGTGCACATACACAATGACACACACTACAAGTACACACACACACAAAGACTGTGCTCAATCGTATTTTTGAAACACATGGTAATATTATTTTTGCCAGCAATGCCAATCGTGTTTTAAATGTGCAATACTAGGGATGACTTTATCGGTGAGGTAAAAGGGGGTCTTGTTATGTACAGTATGTTATATGAGTGCCCACCACCAATACCCTGATCACAAAATGTGGGTGTTTGGACCATTAAGACCTCACTGTCCCCCATTGTTACTAGAGTGTGAATCTGTAGCCATCTCTACCTTTCTGACTGGATGGAAGGCAGTGAGTGAGAAGCAGACCATAGCCCAGCCAGCTGGGGCTCGTCTATAGAGATCCGCTCTGGGCGCCATGGAGGCATCGTTCAGGCCTGGGTGTTAGAATGAGCTCTGCAGCTGGCCTTTATCACAAAGATAAAAGGGACTGACAGACATAAACACCCAATGACCTGCTAATATATGGGCACCTCTTGTCTTAGCAGGGCAATGCTGAGGAGAGGAGAACTTTTGGGGAGAAAAGTGGTGTGGTAGTAGTCTGGCCTTTGTGAGTGTTTAAGAATCTTCTCTTTCGGAGTGCGGTATAGATTGAGGACAATCAAGGGTTGAATTGGGACTTAAGAGATGAATATGGGGGGGGGGGGGCTAGGGTTAGAGTGAGCGTTATGCCAAGATTATAGTTAGGGTTATGCCCTTACCCTCAACCCCAACCCCAACCCTAACCCTGGCCATAACCCTAACCCTGGTGTGTATTCTCACTAAGGCACACCAGGAGACCCGGCTGCAGAGCCCTCGTCTAGAGACAGGGTGCAGGACCGCGGCCGCTCCCATGAGAGGAAGCACCACTCGACGGCGGGGGAGAAGCAGCGGTACTACTCCTGCGATCGCTACGGCAGCAGGGAACACTGCCACACCACCAAGTCTGCCACCGCCAGCTGTGCAACCTCCCCCAGCGAGGTGCAGGACCCCAGCATCAACAAGCAGGTGGGAGGGCATTGGTAGGGTAGGATATGGGCAGGGCAGGGCACAGTATGGGTACGGCAGGATATGGCAGGACAAAACTTGGCAGGGTATACTGTAGGCTTGGTATGACACGAGCAGAGCATGGGAAGGAATCAGGTATGCAATGAGAATCTGAATAATACACACTCTACACATTATCAGTAAGTATATGTCTGTCTGGTTTAGTACAGCACCGTGTATTTTGTGTGCAACTCTCTTGATGAGGATCTGTCTGCTTTCTCTTTCTGCCTCGGCTGAAACTCAACGTTCTCTTCTTTCTGTCTTTAGTACAACCACTCATGGCCTTTCAATTCTCTTTCCACTTTTCTTCCTCTTATTCACCATTTTCTGTCCATTTTGTCTGTCTTCTTCTCCTTTCTTTTGCTGCCCTGTCCTCCTTGTTTGTGTCGTCTGTCCTCTCCCACTGTCCTCTCTCTCCTCTCCATCCAATGTTGGTGTCTTTCCCTTCCTTCTGGTGACCATGACCTCATCGTTTTTATTGTTTTAAATTGCTTTGTCCAATTTTCATCTAGGGTAGTGGTTCGGTTAAATGCAGCCCAGTGATGATGACCTCAGGGGCTAGCACACCCAGCCGTGGACGCAGGCAGCTACCCCAGACCCCCCTGACCCCCCGCCCCGGGGTGGCCTACAAGACTGCCAACTCCTCCCCTGTGCACTTTGTGTCTGCCCAGTGTGGCAGCGGCCTGCCCACCCTGAGTCCTGGCCGGCTGAGCCGCGGGCTGTCTGAGCACAACGCCCTGCTGCACAGTGGCTCCTCCCACATCCCCTCCCCTGTCACCCGCATCAGCTCCGAGCCCTTCCTGGGCTACAGTCACAGGGAAGCCCAGGGCCAGGGCAGTCTGTACTGCAGCCTCCGGGACGAGCTGCTGAGCCCCTATGCTGCCAGAGTACGCTCCCCTCGGACCGCACTGCCTCAGATGGGGCCGGGGCCCCTCCATCTGCCTCCGCCACCCCAGCAGAGCCATGCGGTGCCCAACGGATACCACTTCACCTTTGGTGGTATTGGCAACGCCAGCCCGGGGTCTGGCTCTGGTGCCAGGGCACCCAGGTACTACCATGAGGCAGATGAGGATGAATGGTGCTAGCATGGCTTTGAACAGATGTTTTTATTGCATTTTTTTAGGAATCGTGATGAGTTTTATCATCTTTTTTTGAAGGATTTAGTTTACACTGTTGCTGTATGTAGAGCTAATGGGAGCCAAGGAAGGGTTGGGATTCATTTGAATGTGAACAAAGCAGCACCGTTTTTAGGAACTGGATGGAAATGAAATTGGATGTGGAGTCGGTGAATTGTTGGTAATTGAGTTTGATCCGACTTTGTCTTATGCACTGAAGACAGTGGCATGTTTAATTGAGGGCACGTTTTGCTTTGATTCTTTATCAAACTTAATTATTTTGAGAACAACTTAAATGATGTTTTACCTAGTCTTGATAGTGACCCAAATAGTGACATAAGAAACTCTACTACAGCTACACACAGTAGAGATGGGCGAGCAACAGGCCTCTTTGCTAACTCTGTGATGAGCAGGGGGGATACCTATGTATTGTTTAGTATCTGTAACAACACGTGAGAAGGAAATAGTCCGAGAGATTTCATTCAAACTTCCCTAAGAAAAGGCACTTGAAAGTAAACTGCACAACAGCTATTCTACTTTGCTTTGGGACTCTTACCATTCCATGATATAAAGGGATTTACAGTAGCCTAGCCCTTTAAATGACATTCCTTTTCTGTCAGAAGATACAGCCTGATGGAATAGAGGGATCGATGTTGTCATTACAGACAGTGATTGTTGATTTGTTACTGTTTACCGTTGCAAATGTCACTACTACTACTTCAGAGAAATGAGGAGAGGAAATGAAATGTGATTTGTTTTATATACAACTATGGTAGATGTTATCTTTTCATTGTGTGCATATTTTGTATCTTGTAAAAACAACTTTGTTTATGTAAATTGCTTAAAGTTTGCCATCATTTCAGGTTTAATGTTTCTGCTTCAGATGTTTAAAACAAAGTGCCTATCCTTTTAGACATACTGTAGTAAAGATGCAAAGTCAACCGTTTTTGTAAAGCATCAACACTTAAGTAGTTATTTGGTAGTTCTGCAGGAGCGCAAGGTGTACAGAAAGCCTTATCTGAGAAACAACAACTTTTATTCAAGAAAAAGAAATGCTTTTGAATGTAAACTATTAATTAACCTATGATTGCTGATCATTTTCTCGTATGATTTTATTTTTGGTAAATATATTTAATCAATTTGAGTGGGGGGGACGAAAGTTGGGGCAAAATCATGGTATGAACACTTAACAAACATGAAAAGTGCATTAGTAGCTTATCAATGTAGTTAGGAAGACGTGATCAGAGTAACACTGCATGTTTAAATCATAAACCTGGTCCACAACAGTTATGAAGATGTAGTAGTGTATGGTTCCTTTCCTGGCGAGGTTAGTCAACTGCGAAAGCATCGCAAGCTACTGTATTGCCTTCTGTTTCAATGCTATAACTGCAGAGTTAGTATAGACCATAAGGAATCGGATGAGAAACAAACAGTGTGCACTTTTTGGATGGATGTGCTTGAGAAGCAGAGATAGATGCAGATCCCTAATGAGTGTATATGCTGAGTCGAGCCCCTGGCACCAGCACACTGGACCCCCCTGTGTCTCCCCATTGGCTCAGACCCCTCTATGTTAAGGTTTTAGCCCGTCAGATATAGCATAAATATGGTTCACACTTTCTATCGTTCTATCTACCCAGCCATGGTAACCGATGATGGTGATGGTTCACATCTGCTAAAAAGCTTCAGATAATATATATGGATATTAATACAATATCATTTAAAGAATGTGTTTCCCTGGGATGGATGATCTAGTGCTTTGGAAGAGTTTCGGTTCTTTTCTATTCTACATTGGTGGTGGAATGTGGCAAGGTATGCTGTTTAAGGGATGCTCTACTCAGGCAAAAGTGTTGCTCAGTTACTGATAGTATTGGAGATACAGTAGGTGGGGCCCGGTGTTGCAATGTCTGCACACTCGTCGGGGTTCTTTCTGTACTGCATATTTCCCAGAAGCAGGGTTTTGATGACAGAGAAGGTAGGGTTATGCAACAAGAGGACACTACGGTCATATACTTCATCCATATTGTAGCTTTACATGCTGAGATCTCCAGATTCATACTACAGCATGATTGTGACCAAATCTTTATAAAAAGTTTTCAAACATGTATAAAACATGTATTTTAAAATGCGTAAGGCACAACGAGTTGAAGCAGAAATGAAGAGAATATTTAGAAATACAGCAACTTTATATATTTGCATGCATACAATTTACCCATGTTGACGATGTCAAAAGGAAAACCTGTGTCTTAAAAAGTAAGTAAACAATGTCATACTAATGGTTATCTGTTCCGTGTTAGGTCACCTAAGAGGGGGGATCAGTCCAGAGGAGGGTGTTCATAAACTTTGAATAAACTGTAATGGTAAAAATGATCCACATTCTTGTACAGGTACCTTCAATTATTTCCCCTTGACATGTTGCCGTAGTGGGTAAAAACTTAAACTATCAGTCTCTTCCTTCATCTCTACGGCCTCTGTACTATTTCAAAAGAAACATATCCACGCCAAAGTCTCTCACAGTTGGTTGCCAAACATTGAACTGTTCCTATTTCTCTCTCTGCATACCAACTGCAGTGTACATGTGGCTGTTTTCTGGAGAAAATAATGTTTGCATGTTCTGATAATGTATGTGCATGTAAAAATCGTAGTACTTTTTTTGCTACCATGTATTCATTTCTTGTTCATTTTTATTGATCTTTGATATATATATACATATATATATAATCTGTGGGGTTTGTTGGAAAAAATGACTTTATATAAAAATAGTATTGAACAATGATGATAGTTCCGGCCATGCAACAGAGCTGGAACACTCCTTATTTGGGTCTGAGTTTTTGTTGCCTGATTTATGTTTATTGGCCAGACTTTGAATTCTGCAGTTGTTTCTACATTTACATTTTGTATGAAGCCAAGTTCCTTGAATAATAAAAAAAAATTAAACAAACAGGCCTCAATATGTATAATAGCTGTAAAATGATTAGTTTATTGAATAAGAGAACAGTTGATGTCCAGTGACAGTATAAGAGAGGTGTTCGACTTATTAGGAAGGAGTGAAGGTGTCTGCTGTGCAATAAGTTGTCAATGGCGCAATGTTATTGGTCTGCAGCCTACAGTGGGCGGAGACATTCCCCAAAATACACAAGGTGGAACCTCCCGGTGATGCTCAAGTTGCGGGAAACAGTTGAAGCATCTACTGTCTTGAGACAGCCTAAAACAAGACAGCATTGACAGACAAAGGTACATTTTTAATCATGCGATTGTATGAAAGTAATTTGACAATCTAGCATAGATATTCTAATTAATTATTTATTGTTATTTTTTTTGTTATTTTTGTTGTCATTGCTGCTGTGTATAAAACGGAACAAGAGCTGTGTTATCGCCCATAAAATTGTTGAATTTATCATAGGCTATTTACTATCATGGAGCCGCTATTAAATATATTCAAAAGGATACGGGCTCGTACATCGTTAGGAAAGGTAAGGTCGAGGTCATCAATGTATCATACACCTTTCTTCGTTGATTTTATTTCTCTATAATTTTCCATTTGTCGTGACTCGTGAGACTTCAAACTTTTTACGTGAATTTGGTCTCGGCAAATGGTCTCAACAGGTGTCTGAAGAAATTCTATTCAATAATAGAATTAAACATTCTGTGGACAGTTATACAATGGTCATATTATGAAGTAGTAGCCCCTATCTCTGTGCACCAGTTTTGACATTGATATTCACCATGCAGTAATACCATACCCAACCACTTGGAGCAACTGTTGGTCAGTTTTAGTCAACTACATTTTCACCACAATCAAGGGAAAGGGGGATACCGAGTCAGTTGTACAACTGAATGCATTCAACTGAAATGTGTCTTCCGCATTTAACCCAACCCCTTTGACAACCAAACCGAGAGGTTCGGAGGCCTGCCTTAATCAACATCCACGTCTTCGGCGCCCAGGGAACAGTGGCTTAAAACTTCTTATGGCTGCAATCCCGCTAATGGGATCGATATGACAACAGCCAGTGAAGTGCAGGGCTCCAAATTCAAACAACAGAAATCTCATAATTAAATTTCCTCAAACATACATGTGTCTTATAACATTTTAAAGGTAATCTTGTTGTTAATCCCACCAAAGTGTACGATTTCAAATATGCTTTTCAGCGAAAGCACTACAAACGATTATGTTAGGTCACCACCAAACCACAATAAGCACAGCAATTTTTCCAGCGAAAGATAGCAGTCACAAAAAGCAGAAATAGAGATAAAATGAATCACTAACCTTTGATGATCTTCATCAGATGACACTGATAGGACTTCATGTTACACAATACATGTATGTTTCGTTTGATAAAGTTCATATTTATATAAAAAAATCTGAGTTTACATTGGCACGTTACATTCACTAGTTCCAAAAACATCAAGTGATTTTGCATAGCCACATCGTTTCAACAGAAATACTCATCATAAATGTAGATGATAATACAAGTTATACACATGGAATTATAGATATACCTCTCCTTAATGCAACCGCTGTGTCAGATTTCAAAAAAACTTTACGGAAAAATCAAACCATGCAATAATCTGAGACGGAGCTCAGAACAATAGTAAAATTAGCCGCCATGTTGGAGTCAACAGAAACCAGAAAATACATGATAAATGTTTCCTTACCTTTGATGAACTTCATCAGAATGCAGTCCTAGGAATCCCAGGTCCACAATAAATGCTTGATTTGTTTCGATAATGTCCGTTATTTATGTCCAATTAGCTACTTTGGTTAGCGCGTTTGGTAAACAATTCCAAAGTCACAAAGCGCGTCCACTATAACGTGACGAAATGTCCAAAAGTTCCATAACAGTCAGTAGAAACATGTCAAAAGATGTACTGAATCAATCTTTTGAATGTTGTTAACATACATCTTGAATAACGTTCCAACCGGAGAATTAAATTGACTTCAGTTGAGCGATGGAACGGAGCTGCCTATCACGTGAACGCGCGTGGTCAAAGCATGGTCAGCTCGTGGCAGTGGTGACTAATTCCTGTCTCCTTCGGCCCCCCTTCACATTAGAGTCGTCAGACAAAGTTCTATTGACTGTTGACATCTAGTGGAAGCTGCAGGAAGTGAAAACTCATCAATATCTCGCTGTAATTTCAACGAGAGCTTGGTTGAAAATCTGCCATATTATACTCACAGACATAATTCAAACAGTTTTAGAAACGTCAGAGTTTTTTCTATCCAATACTAATAATAATATGCAAATATTAGCAACTATGACTGAGGAGCAGGCCGTTTACTCTGGGCACCTCTATGCACCTTTCATCCAAGCTACTCAATACTGCCCCTGCAGCCATAAGAAGTTAACTAACCGTCTGTCTTTTGTAACCATGCCAAACGTAACATATCATACTAAACGGAGTGTCTTAAAGAATAATACGAAATGCTCTGAGACCAAGTTGAGTTGCTCTGAATATACCACATAACATTTCATATTGGCTACAACACTGAAATTAAGGTAAAACTTCAACTTAAATACAATGATCTTTATTCACTTATTAATAAGGGAGCAGGTCAATACAACACACACATATAAAGTGAATCAATTGAGTGTTCTACGATAATGATGGCTGGTCGACGAATCACCCTCAGATGATTCGTTGAGAGCCACGAGACAAAGGTACAAAGGTATTTTATAGCCAAGATACACCCCCTTCAGTCTACATGACAGACAACAGATGTATGGAATGGGTCACAAGATTAAGATTTGTATGAAAGATACTTATAATTCACAGCAGACAGTATCTGCTGTAAAAACTGTTCTCATTGTATAGAGACCAGGGTCTGGCCCCAGAGTCATCTCTCCCTTGGTACCTTATAGAACAGAAACATTAACTCACACTATGGAATGCGGTCTCTTTAGGTTTATCACCCAAAGACATCATAAATGTTCTATCAGTGTTAAATCTCCCAGAGGCCCATCCTCAGTAGAACACACACACAGATGAGTGTTCTAACAACCCCTTATTCTGTTGCATAAAACAACCATTTGATGCAATAACAGTAAAATAACATAATCTTGTAATTTCTCTCACAAGCCACAGTCCAACAATTCCTGTGTGAACAGTGACTCCTACTGGTATATATGGGTTAATGCACTTCAGTGAGAACAAGTCTACCATCAAGATTTCTATGTACCCTGCTTTGTACTGGAAATAAGTTGTCTTTGTTTCAGCTGAGCTATCATGTCAACACATGTGGACATTGATCAGCTTCCATACTAACTTGCGTAGACTACCTAAATAACATTGAACATTTAAAGTAACCCCTCAACTTTTGTTACACAAGATGGATTTGAAATAAATTCGGAGTGAGCTTGGGTGTATCTGATTTGCAGAAAGGACTCCATCATTTCAATGTGAAGCTACAGTACATGTACTATCATTCATCCAATGGTTGATTGGATCTTTGGAAGTCTAGAAGTAGTTACAGTTAGAACTATAAATAGGATGCACAATTCATGATATTAATAATAAACTTTAAAATTGGGATATTGTCATGTGCCAGTAGGCTATATATAAAAAGGCTTCAGTAGAAATTAATTGTGTTGCTGAACAGACCAGGTTTTCTAGAGAACCAAGTTGTCATGGTGAAATGTGGGAAAAATGCATCGCTAATTATTCTGACTGAAGAACAACTAGGGATGCATTGTCCTGTTCAAAGGCACTTACATCTTTTGTCTTGCCAATTCACCCTCTGAATGGCACACATACACAATCTATGTCTCAATTGTCTCAATGCTTAAAAATCCTTCTTTAATCCGTCTCCTCCCCTTGATCTCCACTGATTAAAGTGAATTTAACAAGTGGCATCAATAAGGGATCATAGCTTTCACCTGGATTCACATGGTGTCACGTTCCTGACCTTATTTCCTTTGTTCAGTCTTTGTTTAGTTGGTCAGGACGTGAGCTGGGTGGGCATTTTATGTTATGTGTTTCTATGTTGGGTTTATTGTTTGGCCTAATATGGTTCTCAATCAGAGGCAGGTTTGTCATTGTCTCTGATTGGGAAACATTAAGGTAGGCTGTTCTCACTGTTTGTTTGTGGGTGATTGTTCCTGTTCGTTGCGTTCTTTGTTTTATAGGTTCATATGTTCAGGACTGTAGCGTCGTTGGTTTTGTTTTGTTTATTGTTTTTGTTCGTGTCAAAGAAGTATTCAAATAAATATGGATACATACCACGCTACATATTGGTCTGATCCTTGCTCCTCCTCAGACGAGGAGGATTACGACGATCGTTACACATGGTCAGTCTATGTCATGGAAAGAGCAGGTGTTCGTAATTTTTTTCTCACCCTTTTAAGACGTGTAGTGTCTTATGGAAACATCTCTAAAACTGTTGATTTAAGGACTGTTGCTAGAATGATTGGGGAGCAGTGAGTTTACATTTTGATCCTAGCATATTTGAATGTTGGGTCTGAGAGAGGCCTGACATCAGCTGAGATCAGCATTTTTGTTACTGTCTAAAAATACTGTGTTAATATGATCTGTTAAGTAAACCAGGTCTCAGACATCACTGATCCAGACATGATATATGGCTTTCAGACTGTCACTGTCTGTCCTCAAAGTGTGACGACGTTTATGAAAATAATATGCCAGTTTGCATGTATTAATCTCAGAGCATTTATGCACAGCATGGCTTTGCTCTGTCTGTTATCTGACATAGGATTCAGCAGGGGATTCATTCTGGCTGACATAAATGAGAACAAATTCATGTTCAAAGTGACTAAAATAGAGCATCACTGGAATTCAAAACATCCCCGTAATACACTCAGTGGACGTTTATTAGGTACACCCATCTGGTACCGGGTCGGACCCCCCTGCCTCCAGAACAGCCTGAATTCTTTGGAAATGTTGCTGAATTGGAATCAAGGGACCTAATGTGTGCCAGGAAAACATTCCACACACCATTACACCACCAGCCTGTACTGCTGACACCAGGCAGGATAGGGCCATGGACTAATGCGGCTTACGCCAAAGCCTGACTCTGCCATCAGCATGACTCAACAGGAACAGGGATTCGTCGGATCAGGTAATGCTTTTCCACTCTTCAATTGTCCGGTGTTGGTTATCAAGTGCCCACTGGAGCCGCTGCTCCTTGTTTTTAGCTGATAGGAGTGGAACACGATGTGGTCGTGAAATAACTCATCCGTGACAAGCACCGACGAGTTGTGCGTTCCGAGATGGGATTCTGCACACCCTTGTTGTACTGCGCCATTATTTGCTTGTTTGTGGCCCGCCTGTTAGCTTGCACGATTCTTGCCATTCTCCTTCGGCCTCTCATCAACGAGCTGCCCACAGGACTGACGCTGACTGGCTGTTTTTGGTTTGCCGCACCATTCTTAGTAAACCCTAGACACTGTTGTGTGTGAAAATCCCAAGTGGCCTGCCGTTTCTGAGATACCGGCACGCCTGGCACCGACGATCATGCCACGCTCAAAGTCACGTAGGTCACTCCATTTGCTCATTCGAACGTTCAATCGAACAGTAAATGAATGCTGCGATGTTTGTCTGCCTGCTTTATATAGCAAGCCACGGCCATGTGACTCACTATGTAGGAGCGAACCATTTTCGTGAACTTTAGTGGACTGAGTTCTTGAAAGGATCCCCCTCTTTAACCTCTACTGATTGGTCCTGGTTACTGGGCTGTATGTGTGTGCCCTACTTTATAATCAGTGAGGAGGATTAAAAGCTGTGGGAGCCCAGAGCAGACAGACTCGTGGCTGAATGGAAGCTTACAAACAGGGGTTGTCAAACTATTTTCTTGAAACATTTTTATTTATTGTCATTTTAAACTTTAACGTCTAAAAAAAAGCTTAAACTCTGATTTTCTTCATTGTCGCATATTTTAAATTGCGACAATGAAGTACAAGACAAATATTTGGGAGAGAATCGTCAAATCATATCGGTAGAAAGCAGGAAGTTATTCAACAGGTGTGTGTGTGTGTGTGTGTGTGTGTGTGTGTGTGTGTGTGTGTGTGTGTGTGTGTGTGTGTGTGTGTGTGTGTGTGTGTGTGTGTGTGTGTGTGTGTGTGTCTTTCAGAGAGAAAGAGCGAAAGCAGGTCAATGTTGTCCCTGACTAAATGAATGAATGATGAATGGGCTGCAGAGCAAAGCCCTCCTTTAACCCAAAGTGAACTCAGATCCAGGTAGCCTTGGAGCCTTAAACCCATCACTGCACTGCACGCCCTGTTCAGGGCTCTGCTCAGGTCCTATTAGGGCAAAACTCAGTGCTATCCTTCATTCATTCCCCATTTGTCACAGATCGGTTGTTATTGCATGCTACTGATGACTGATGTAGTCAGCTGCAAGTCTAGTGATTATGTGGATTTACTATGGTTTAGTAATGGGTCAGTTTTGGGAAATGAACAGTTTCTTGTCATAATTACTTTAAGAAACCAGGCATGGTCATTTCTTAACACACAATGCCCAGAAGTGTTGGTTTACTTTCTGGGTACTTGGGTCACCCTTTCGTATTTCAATATTTTTCTTCAGGATAAGGTGAAATGGGAAAATATTTGAGGGGTCTACTTCATATAGGAAGAGAATGTTGTGAATCTGAAATAATGGCCCTTTGTGCTGACAATGGGTGCAAAGTTCTGGTCAAATCAGAGAGAAGAGAGTTCATACAGTATTCGGGCACATGCTCATAACAGAATAGCAGATGCCATTCCAAGAAGACATTGAAGAATTTGAAGATCTGATCATCTGCAAGGAGGTCAAAAGTGATGGCGGACGTGTCCCCTGCTTAAGCCAGTACATGTCCAGGCCAGTCTGAAGTTTGCTAGAGAGCATTTGGATGATCCAGAAGAAGATTGGGAGAATGTCATATGGTCAGATGAAACCAAAATATAACTTTTTGGTAAAAACTCAACTCGTCGTGTTTGGAGGACAAAGAATGCTGAGTTGCATCCAAAGAACACCATACCTACTGTGAAGCATGGGGGTGGAAACATCATGCTTTGGGGCTGTTTTTCTGCAAAGTGACCAGGACGACTGATCCGTGTAAAGGACAGAATGAATGGGGCCATGTGTCGTGAGATTTTGAGTGAAAACCTCCTTCCATCAGCAAGGGCATTGAAGATGAAATGTGGCTGGGTCTTTCAGCATGACAATGATCCCAAACACACCGCCCGGGCAACAAAGGAGTGGCTTCGTAAGAAGCATTTCAAGGTCCTGGAGTGGCCTAGCCAGTCTCCAGATCTCAACCCCATAGAAAATCTTTGGAGGGAGTTGAAAGTCCGTGTTGCCCAGCAACAGCCCCAAAACATCACTGCTCTAGAGGAGATCTGCATGGAGGAATGGGCCAAAATACCAGCAACAGTGTGTGAAAACCTTGTGAAGACTTACAGAAAACGTTTGACCTCTGTCATTGCCAACAAAGGGTATATAACAAAGTATTGAGAAACTTTTGTTATTGACCAAATACTTATTTTCCACCACAATTTCCAAATAAATTAATAAAAAATCCTACAATGTGATTTTGTGGATTTTTTTTCCTCATTTTGTCTGTCATAGTTGAAGTGTACCTATGATGAAAATTACAGGCCTCATCTTTTTAAGTGGGAGAACTTGCACAATTGGTGGCTGACTAAATACTTTTTTGCCCCACTGTATATCACTGTCTACCTTATAGGCTGTTTGAGTTAAATGATGCCATGTAACCCTGCAATCCCATAAGAAAGTGCCCTAGTCAGTCAGTGCACTTGATCCATCTTCGACTACCTTTAAGAGCACACTTAAGGGAAAGAAACACAGCTGAAGAAACAGACTTTTATTCCCCAGACAAACCTAATGTCTCCCACAAGACTGAACTTCAGTTAACCGTCCATCTAAATGAAACACACACCAGTGCAGGGGGAGCTAATTGTCCATTAAATGGCAATTGCAGCCAGACATTACACCCTAAAGGCTTTCCTGAACTATAACAGCTCAATGGACTGAGATTACTGTTTGGCAGTCAACATCGAGTCCCTGTCTATGTATTTCTAACAATTTACTAGTAATTCAAGAAGAACCGGCCAGAGTATACATCCCTGGCAGCGATTCCCTGTTTTGTTTGCCAGACAGACATGACAACTGAAGCATGTTCTGTACCCGTGTTGGAATAGCATAGGTCACAAGGCATTTTTCCAATAACTTCAATCTCAGTCTGTCTACACAAGAGGATTGTGGTCAAATAAACTGCTTAGGTAATAGATACTATCCCCTTCCTCCACTGATAATGCAGCCTGCTCGCTCTCGCTCTCTCCACGCTCGACACTTGGCCCTGGGCCTGCCATTGGGCCTCTCAGTCAGCACTTTGAGATCAAGCCAAACACAACTCCAATAGTGGAAGAGTGGAGACAAGATAGGGTTTGTTTGTCCTGCAGAAGCTTACATTTTTAATTAAACACATTGTTCAGCTGAGATTATGATATATAATCCATTTAGCATACATTTTTATCTAAATCAACGTAAAGTCATGCATGCATTTTAAGCACAGGTGGTCCCAGGAATCAAACCCACTACTCTGGCATTACAAGCACAATGCTCTACCAATTGAGCTACAGTTCTCCTCCAGTTTCCCTGCCTAGATGTTTCAATTTGTACAAAAGTACACTCCACTCTAGTGTGGTTTTGTTAGTTTGTCAGGTCTGTTGTGCAGTACCTCAAGGTGTAAGGATGTATTGTACGTTAGTGGTAGCACTGACAAGGACCTCTAATCTCCTCTCTACTTTGTTCCTCTCCTCCTGTCTCTCCACCTCTTCATCTCATTTCCTAGCTCGTCTCTCAGCACATGGGCAGAAGATACTTTTTCCCCCGCTCCCAAATCAAATTTTATTGGTCACATACACGTGTTTAGCAGATATTATTGCAGATGTAGCGAAATGCTTGTGCTTCTAGCGCCGTCAGTGCAGTAATATCTAACAGTATCTAACATATACCCAAAATACACGTCAATCTAAGTAAGGAATGGATTAAGAATATACACTGCTCAAAAGAATAAAGGGAACACTTAAACAACACAATGTAACTCCAAGTCAATCACACTTCTGTGAAATCAAACTGTCCACTTAGGAAGCAACACTGATTGACAATAAATTTCACATGCTGTTGTGCAAATGGAATAGACAAAAGGTGGAAATTATAGGCAATTAGCAAGACACCCCCAATAAAGGAGTGGTTCTGCAGGTGGTGACCACAGACCACTTCTCAGTTCCTATGCTTCCTGGCTTCCTTCCAGTTTCGCGTGAATGCTCCCATCTATCCACGGTTTCTGGTTGGGGTAGGTTTTAATAGTCACAGTGGGTACAACATCTCCTATGCACTTCCTGATAAACTGATTCACCGAATCGGTATATGTCTTGATATTATTTTCTGAAGCTACTCTGAACATATCCGCATGATCAAAAAATCTTGAAGCATGGATTCCGATTGGTCAGACGAGCATTGAATAGACCTCACCACGGGTGCTTCCTGTTTGAGTTTATGCCTATAGGAGGGGAGGAGCAAGATGGAATCCTGGTCCGATTTGCCGAATGGAGGGCCTTATATGCATTCTGGAAGGTAGTATAGCACCTGGACGCAAGTCATTCAGTCTGCTTTGATATGCCCTTCTCCCTCTCCACAGGTCTGGCTGTGTTTCCTACTGTTTGCCTCAACATGTCATACTGAGCTGTTTAAAAAGAGATGCTGCCCTCTTTTCACCACTTTCTGGACCATTCATGCTACCTGTTTTCTCTGAGCATTGGGTTCAACAGAGAATATGGACTTCTAGATATTGTTACAAAAACCAACTAGCATGATCTACAGTTGAAGTCGGAAGTTTACATACACCTTAGCCAAATACATTTAAACTCAGTTTTTCAGAATTCCTGACATTTAATCCGAGTAACAATTCCCTGTCTGAGGTCAGTTAGGATCACCACTTTATTTTAAGAATGTGAAATGCCAGAATAATAGTTGAGAGAATGATTTATTTCAGCTTTTATTTCTTTCATCACATTCCCAGTGGGTCAGAAGTTTACATACACTCAATTAGTATTTGGTAGCATTGCCTTTACATTGTTTAACTTGGGTCAAACATTTCAGGTAGCCTTCCACAAGCTTCTCACAATAAGTTGGGTAAATTCTGTCCCATTCCTCCTGACAGAGCTGGTGTAACTGAGTCAGGTTTGTAGGCCTCCTTGCTCGCACATGCTTTCTCAGTTCTGCCCACAAATTTTCTATAGGATTGAGGTCAGGGCTTTGTGATGGTCACTCCAATACCTTGACTTTGTGGTCCTTAAGCCATTTTGCCACAACTTTGGAAGTATGCTTGGGGTCACTGTCCATTTGGAAGACCCCTTTGTGACCAAGCTTTAACTTCCTGACTGATGTCTTGAGATGTTGCTTCAATATATCCACATAATTTTCCTACCTCATGATGCCATCTATTTTGTGAATTACACCAGCCCCTCCTGCAGCAAAGCACCCCCACAACATGATGCTACCACTCCCGTGCTTCACAGTTGGGATGGTGTTCTTCGGCTTCCAAGCCTCCCCCTTTTTCCTCCAAACATTACGATGGTCATTGTGGCCAAACAGTTCTATTTTTGTTTCATCAGACCAGAGGACATTTCTCCAAAAAGTACGATCGTTGTCCCCATGTGCAGTTGCAAACCATAGTCTGGCTTTTTGATGGCGGTTTTGGAGCAGTGGCTTCTTCCTTGCTGAGCGGCCTTTCAGGTTATGTCAATATACGACTCGTTTTACTGTGGATATAGATACTTTTGTACCTGTTTCCTCCAGCATCTTCACAAGGTCCTTTGCTGTTGTTCTGGGATTGATTAGCGCTTTTCGCACTGAAGTATATTAATCTCTAGGAGACAGAACACGTCCCCTTCCTGAGAGGTATGATGGCTGCGTGGTCCCATGGTGTTTATACTTGCGTACTATTGTTTGTACAGATGAACGTGGTACCTTCAGGCGTTTGGAAATTGCTCCCAAGGATCAACCAGAATTTTTTTCTGAGGTCTTGGCTGATTTCTTTAGATTTTGTCAAGCAAAGAGGCACTGAGTTTGAAGGTAGGCCTTGAAATACATCCACAGGTACACTTCCAATTGACTCAAATGATGTCAATTAGCCTATCAGAAGCTTATAAAGCCATGACATAATTTTCTGGAATTTTCCAAGCTGTTTAAAGGCACAGTCAACTTAGTTTATGTAAACTTCTGACCCACTGGAATTGTGATACAGTGAATGATAAGTGAAATAATGTCTGTAAAAAATTGTTGGAAAAATGACTTGTGTCATGCGCAAAGTAGATGTCCTAACCGACTTGCCAAAACTATAGTTTGATAACAAGAAATTTGTGGAGTGGTTGAAAAATGAGTTTTAATGACTCCAACCTAAGTGTATGTAAACTTCCGACTTCAACTGTATATCAAATATCTTTCATTTGAACCTTCTAGTGGGAGGGACATGTTTTCAGGTAAATTGCATTTTCTTGTAATCTCAGATTCAGGATTTACCTTCATACATTCATTAGATGATTTGTATAGTATAAAACTTTTCTATTACAAAAATACATAGGCCACATCAGAACAGTAATGGAACATAACAATATAGCAATCAATGGATTAGGCTTAATGCAGGCATGCAGGAATGTTCAACCATGAGCACCTTGTTTTCAGCACCTTGCTCTGTTCCGTAGACTTTACGCACTGGTGAGTTCTGGAATGCTGAATGTGGATCACAGCAGGCTTTTCATCACGTTATCAGATAGTAGTCATGTGTGACTGGAGTCCCCCAGGTCTGGAGGGAGATTGCTATGCTGCGGGCTGGTAGTGTGAGAGACATGGGACTGAAAGATGAATATGATCGGAAGGTTACATGGGATTGTTTTCACCACATACACACACACACAAACACATGCACGTGCACACACACACACATGCTTATTTTACTATCCTTGTGGGGACAAACATTTATTCTCATTCAAAATCCTATTTTACCTTAACCTAACCCCAACCCTTAATCTAACCTAAATCCCTAAACCTAACCCTAACTCAAACCCAAACCCTAACCCTAATTGTAACCCTAAACCTAAAATAGCCCTTCACCTTGTGGGGACCAGCGAAATGTCCCCAGGACATTTATACATCACCAAGCCCCTGATTGGTGAACCACTAATCCAGTCACAGCTCTTTGTCATTTGGCAATGCTAGGGACACCCACACACATTGTTTTTAACAGTGTTTTCAACATACATGCACTACATGACCAAAAGTATGTGGGCACAGCTCGTCGAACATCTAATTTCACTAAAAAGTCGGAAGCACAGAATCGTCTAGAATGTCATTGTATGCTGTAGCGTAAAGATTTCCCTTCACTGGAACTAAGAGGCCTAGCCCAAACCATTTTTCCTCCTCCACCAAAATGTACAGTTGGCACTATGCATTGGGGCAGGGAGCGTTCTCCTGGCATCCGGCAAACACAGATTAGTCCGTCAAACTGACAGATGGTGAAGTGTAATTCATCACTCCAAAGAATGCGTTTCCACTGCTCCAGAGTCCAATGGCGGCAAGCTTTACACTACTCCTGCCGACGCTTGGCATTGAGCATGGGGATCTTAGGCTTGTGTGCTGCTGCTTGGCCATGGAAACCCATTTCATGAAGCTCCCAACGAACAGCTATTGTGCTGACGTTGCTTCTAGAGTTAGTTTGGAACTTGGTAGTGAGTGCTACAACCAAGGACAGACAATTCTTATGCGCTACATGCTTCAGCAGTCCCGTTCTGTGACCTTGTGTGGCCTACCACTTCACGGCTGAGCCGTTGTTGTGCGTAGACATTTCCACTTCACAATAACAGCACTTACCCTTGACCGGGGCAGCTCTAGCAGGGCAGAAATTTTACAAATTGACTTGTTGGAAAGGTGGCATTCTATGGCGGTGCCACGTCAAAAGTCACTGAGCACTTCAGTAAGGCCATTCTACTGCCAATGTTTGTCTATGGAGATTGCATGTCTGTTTTCTCTATTATATACACTTGTCAGCAACGGGTGGGCTGAAATAGCCAAATCCAATCATTTGAACGGGTGTCCACACACTTTTGTATATATATTTTGTATATATACACCGAGTATGTTTATTTATACAGTGATTTTGATTTAACATGGGATTTGAACTCACAACTTCTTGGTTTATGGCATTCTGGTCATCCTGCTACACCACTATGTCTGTATCAATGACTGCTTTCACCTGTAGGCCTACTCCTACACTTTGCACTTCAAAGCAATCTCAGCTCTGTTAAAAATACACTGAAGAAAAACAAATACATTTATCTTAGTGATTCAGAAGTAACATTAAAACAAAATAATTCTGGTTCAGAGGGGTTGGGTTAAATGCGGAAGACACATTTCAGTTGAATGCATTGTTGTGCAACTGACTAGGTATCCCTTTTCCATTATAGGTAATGAATGCGAACGGGACGTCAGAAATTCTACAGACTTTCTGGCGCAGCAGAAATATAAACATACCCCAAATCCAGATCCAGGTCCACTCCCAGGTGGGATTATATTGAAAAGCCAGTACTAAGTGATCATGCCAAATGTAATCATATTGTGATTAATTAAAGATGTTCACTCTATTTTAGCTGAACAGCATCTCACTTACCTTAAAACCCCCGTACAATTGAATTACATTACTTATAATGGTTTGGAACACCTGGGACCATCAAGTGACACAAACCTCCAAGGGAACATGACACAACATCCTAATAACATGTCTTGTCTTGTCATGTCATGTCATGTCACGCCTACTCCTGCTCCCTCCCTCTGGTGCTCAACATCGCCAGTCCACTAACCGCAGGTCGTGGCAACCCACATTACGCACACCTGGCAACCATCATTGCGCACACCTGCTCCCCATCGTTATGCACACCTGGACTTCATCATCACCCTGATTACTCTCCCTTTATTTAGCCTTCAGTAGTATCAGTCATTAAGTAATATTGTTTATCTTATGTTCTGTATGCTGCTCATGTTTGTGTATCAGTTCATTACTATACTCACCTTCTGCACCTGCGTCCTGACTCCCGGCATATATACGTTACAGAACATCCTAAAAACATCCTCAGGGACGTCCTCGGGACAAACCGGGAACTAGACAAAACAACCCAGGAGCCATGAAACAACATCCTAAAAACGTCCACTGGACAAATCAGGAACTATAAAAAGGTCCCCCAGAGAACATTCCCTTGGGATCATCATGCGTTGGCCGGAGCACTAGTAAAATGAAAGTCCTGAGAACTTCTTAAAAAGTTCCTGAAATGGT
This sequence comes from Salvelinus alpinus, assembly GCF_045679555.1. Taxonomy (NCBI): domain Eukaryota; kingdom Metazoa; phylum Chordata; class Actinopteri; order Salmoniformes; family Salmonidae; genus Salvelinus; species Salvelinus alpinus. Next base: position 40,984,259 of record NC_092104.1, read on the forward strand.
CCTCAGTGAGGTCCTGGGAACTTACAGTGAACTAGACAAAGCTCCCCCAGAGAACGTTCCCTTGAGACCATCACACAACATTCTTAGAACTATATCAGAACGTTAGTGGGATAACATTGTGCCGAATCCCTTAAGGGAACTAATGAGTATCGCTGAATATCCTCAGAACATCCCCTATTTGCTGGGTAGTGTTTAAAGATATTATCTGGGCGAAAGAGAGAGAATCCCAGAACAGTATATGCCACTTTCCAGCACCATTTTGTCTGTGATCCATTACTAGGAACTTATTGACTGCCAGAGGTCCTCACTCCTCAGCGGTGATGAAGTGTCTATTTGTTCGCCATAGTTCATTCAAGAATGTTGCTGTCCTGTGCTGCTGCCCCAATCCTCCCTGAGAAATGAATTAGCACCGTTAGGGCATAATTTCTCACCCACTGTGTCCTCTGAGAGAAAATAATTCTCTCTGTGCTCCTTCTCTGCTAAATGAGTAAGAGGTGTAGAGGATGGCTGCTGCCATGTCCTTCAGTGAACGTGTTGCAGTACAGTACCTGTCCCAGCTGGCCGTCAACACCACTAATATATCCCTATCTGTGGGGACCCAGAGGTGTCCAACTCTTCACATTGGCCTGTACGCCACACTGACAATGCCCACACACCAGGCATTTGGACCAAGGTACTATGTTATATAACATACAGTACTATCATCTTATATTGACATAATTGATCATTTTGTTTGTTATTTGTATTGTGTTACCTCACATACAATCATGACTGAAATGATTGGCAGCCTTGATAAAGATAAGATTCCTTCATACAGAATCTTTCCACATCTTTAATATCCTTTGTCTGTGCTTATGGACTGCCCTCTTCAATTCAAACCAAAAGTTTTCAAAGGGGTTCAAGTCCGGAGACTGAGATGGCCATTGCAAAATCTTTATTTTGTGCTCAATTAACCATTTCTTTGTGGAATTTAATGTGTGCTTGGGGTTATTGTCTTGCTGGAAAATCCACTTGCGGCCAAAGATTACTTGTTAAACAGGATCTATTTTTTGAGCAATTGTATTAGTGTAAAATAATATCATAAGTCAATTAAATAGCATACAATATATCTCAGTATTTGTATTATTTATTTTCTACAATCTTTATCAAGGGAGCCAATCATTTTGACCGTTACTGTATATTGTGTTCCCTCCCAGGTTTGCCAATGAGTTCAGAGTGCTGATGGAGCTGCGTAGTGTTCAGCAGGAGGAGAGTAGCCTGGTCACCGTGCTCAGTCCTTACAGCCACATCCATCTGCAGCTCTATCTTGGCCCACACTCGTCTCCACTCACCACAGACATTATGAGTATTTTGTTTGGTTCAGGTCCTAGCAATTTTTTTTGTAGAGTATATCTTGTAAATGAAGCTGAGATCCTTTGCTATGAGAGCAAAAAAAAATAGTAAGTCACGTAATATAAGTCAACTAATAGAAGTTTGTGAGTCCAGTAAACTCCCCTCCCCTCGTGTCTCTCTAGGTTCCCCGTACTGTAGTGCTCTGAAATCAGAGTAGGCAGCCAGAGCAAACTCTGTAAATATTGTATACGTATTTATTGTTTCTAAGGGTGCGTTCGTAATTAGAAACAATAAATACGTAAACAATATTTACAGAGTTTGCTCTGGCTGCCTACTCCGATTTCAGAGCACTCGTCTGCGTGTGTCAGAGCGCAGAATAATTGATGAATTTACGAATGGCCAGAGCGCACTCTGAGCTCACTCTGGCACTCCAGATTGAATTTACGAACTGTTTTTTGTTGAATTTCTTAATTTATTATGGGGGGTTTTGACTGCTCTAGGGTTTGATTACTATATCCTGTGGTCTTGACACTGAGTTGCAAGATCGTGATGAAAAGTCTGTCTGTTGACTTGATAGGTAGCTAGCTGACTGGTGTGGCTTTTTGTTTAATCAGTTTGGAAGTATTCCACCAAGGACTGCACGCTGTGTCCAGCGGTAGCAGAGGAAGTTCAGCGACTGTTCAGGGAATGCTCTTAACCACTGCCAAGACGTGGTGGTTTAGGTAGTCGTGGCATCACCCAGGTGGGTGCTACATTCCTGGCAATGGAGGACCTGTACCAGAGGAGCGGCTCCAATGGAGTGAGTGACCATTCAGAGAAGCGGGTGTGGTGCGCTGTTGAAGAGCTCCGGGCCTGTTTTTTTTCGGGACTGTTTTTGTTTCTCCTTGGCTGTCCAATCGATGCCCCCTCGCTGAACCTACATTAAACCTCCACTGCCTTTCCCGCCCAAACTGCCTCAGTTTCATCCCAAGCCCACTGACTTTCAATCTCCATCATTTCAACGTTTTATTTGTCGTTTTACTTTCTTTGAGACTCTTTGAAAAGTTCCAAAGCGTATTAATCATTATTATAAGCTCTGTAACACAAGTATGTCTAGTAGGCTAGGTCTACTATGTTATGTTTGTAAAAAAATTAAAAAAACATTTATTTAAGAGGACCACAATGGAAACTTTTTCAAACTTTTTGTGTCATCCTCAATGATTTTAAATGCGTTATCCACGTGCGGTTGTATTGTGTTTTATATGATCAAATAAATCTATCTCTCTATAAGGTGGAATGTGAAGGTTTCCTTCCTGTGTGTCTGAGGGATCTCATCTTTCAGTAGCAGAGTGTTTCAGGTTTTTGTCTGTCTGGCTCCTCAGGGTGCTTTGAGACAGATGGCATTTGTGATGGGTGACCCCGACGCAGCCAGAGACTACTGTAACCTCCACCTTGTGTGTGACGAACCGGCCCCCAAACCTCCATGCTCCCTCAAGACACCCCACACACACCAGGTACTAACTAACTACAGCACTTTGCAGTCCTCTCTGGGATATGTTCTGATAATATTTAACAAAAAATGAAGAAAATATGTATTCATTTTATACTGGATTGAAAACTGTTTTACATCTACTGCCTTTCTATTTTCCTCAAGATATTTCAGGATGTGGAGTTGTTCTCTGGTGACCTGCTAGATGACTTGAAAAACAGTACAAGGAGTTTCAGAGAGATCAGATAAAGCTGATGCTGTGATGGTGAGTATCTATGACAAGGAGACTTTACTGTAAGTTCTGTCATGTGGTTGATGTAAAGCCATGGGAGTCGGCCCAATTTAGACAAAAGCCACTGATTTGTCTGGGTTTGAATTCTTTAATCTCTTTTGAATGCATTACAGGATAATGGTTCCCTCACATGTGCTTCGTACAGAATTCCAGTGTACTAGTGGTAACAGTTATAGTAATCTACGCTTATGGAACACAATGAAAGGCAAATAAGTGACAGATGGAATGGGTGTTTAGATGTATTGCCTAATCAATCTGGAAAGTGTATCATTGATGGAAATGAGGTTAGGGAATTCAACAGATTTCTCATTTGTCCCCATAAAGCCCTAGTTTTATTTTCCTAATGGGGAAGGCTGTGATTCGTTAGAGTCCTGGGAACAGACTTCAGAGCAGTGTATGTGCAGAAAACAGCACAGGCTTTGACAAACACCCCATCAGGGAGGGATAGGGGGCTGCCATTGCCCTGGGACTCACACTGCGCTGCAGCTTCCAGATACATCCACAGTACTGTTACTAGCTGGCCTGAAAACTCTTTACCCACCTCGCAGGATATACTATAGGCTTAAAAAGACCAAGTGCATACTTCAGTATTAGCTGTGTATACTTGTTATTTTGAACAATTGATTAGGAGTGTTGAAGTTGCCATTTTTGTGGCTTTATTGCAGGGTTCCCCAAGTTTTCTGAGCAAAAATAAATAAATCATTAAATAAAAAACATTTCATTGCTGGACATAAAAGACTGGAAAATCACCAGGAATTCAGCTCAAAGTGATTTTAATTTAGGAAATATGTTCCGGCCACCCGACCAGCTGCTGAAGGAAAAATCATCCCACTGCTGAATATAATTGGGGATCCCTGCCTAATTTCAATATGGTTGTCCATGGCTGTAATAGACTTGGTGAAATTCTGTTTAAACAGTCTGTGGCTGTACTATACATAAAAATTGCGTTAAGGGTTTTCACTGTTTTCTTGAACTGGTCTTGCTTGCTGAGCGTCCTCAAATGCCCCAGAACATCAGACCTTTAGTACAACAATGATAGTTACACCAGTCCATACCTGTCTTGCTGTAGAGATCATCAGTCGACCACTAAATGAGGGTACTGACTTGTATCTTGAACTCAAGGTGTTGAGACTTGCAGATGGCCTTATGGGCTCCACTTCACTTGTTGAAAGGTCAAACTGAGTGTGACATAACATTTATCTTGTCTGACTGTCCCGATACACTCACTCTCTCCTGTTTAGATGAGAGATATGGGCCACAGAAGGTGCCGAAGAGCCTTTGGATTGTTATACAGAAGAACTTAAACTCAGGATCAGATAAGGACTACATCTCTTATCCATTTACCCAAAACTTCTGAGTCTTGCAGTGAAAGAGAAAGTGAAGGGACTGCTCATCTGACACATACTAGGTTAACCTACTAATGAACCACAATATGGTTCTCAAATGTCATTTTTCATGAAATGTCCTGTTGGATCACTGATATTAGGATCTGTACTGTTTTTTGATCAGATATTATGCCTTTTACCACAATTTCCACAAAATTCTCATTACCGCAACAGTCCAGAAAAGTTACAAACAAGAAATGCCTGAGTTAAACATAACACTGAAAATAAAAATATAAAAAAGTGAATTATTATAAAATGAAATCAGACTTTTTCCCAATTAAAGCTTTTTTGCCATTTCGGTAATGAGAATGCGAGGTAAAGGGGGTGTTTGAGAATAAGAACCTGATTCTGAAGGCTTATAAGCAAATAAATTAACATAACTTCTACTATTCCTCTAGATGCATCATGGGTGAATAAAACTTTTCTTAAAAATTGATTGGAGTTTTTGCCGCAACTTGAAAAACGGTTACGGTAATGACACACATGTCCACAGACAGTGTGTTTGTACGTAATAAATAGTATGGCTTAATGTTAACTTCAGCTAGTATACCATTGTTATGATTTATGGACAAGCTACAGCAACATTATGTGTTTTATTAAAATATGTTAGGTTTTCTAAAGTAAAATTGTCTAAAATTACCGGAGATTATTTTTGGGGGGTTAAATTTGACGAATTAGTTTCTCGGCCGAACCCATGCTATTCCGAAATTTCAATAATAAACAATTCGATTTTAACTTTGGGTTAATGATGGCGGATTGATTGATTTCAACGTTTTTAGTATACGTTTTTTCAAGATGAGTGATGAGAAGAGAATCGTCCAGCCATTGGGTATATCACTACACCCCCATATGCCATGTCTTGAAATGTCCAGACAGATGGATTAAAAGTAAGTTTACATTGTAATACTTCTGACAGCTTTCTAGCTCCACCCACGACTTTATTCGTTGTACTCTTAAGACTCTGCCGTTGTGCTGTAGAATTTTTTTATTTTGTCTCTTGTATAATAAATTCTATACATTTAGTTCTTTACTGGATAAAGTGTACATTTTTGTTGACTAATTTTGTTAGTTATGCGCCAACTTTCCCTCCATGTTGGGCCACCATCAGTTCTTTTTAAGTTTTGGTTCCAACAGTTTATCTTTTTTCAAAGGGATTTGCAGTTGTACATGCTCTTTGCAAGGTTTTGTATATCTTCCCTATCGTATGAACATCCTTTTCTGACTCAAATAAGATTCCCTCAAGGTTGCCCTGATCTGATGCCCAAAAGATTTAAAATCGACATTTCTTGATACGTAACTTTTAAGTTGCATGCATTTGAAACTATCTACATTGGTCAGTCCAAAATTACTTACTTTAATTAATTTAATTACTTTAATCCGGGCACATTTCGGTAATGACAATTTCGGGTGAAAGAATTCTGGTGAAAATGTTACATGTATTTAAAGTAAGTCACTGCCAAAACCTAGACATCTTAATCCTCAGAATGATAGTTGATTTTTACAGATGCATCATGGTTTTGTAACTCAATTTGCTACAGAAATGTTTAAAACTGGTTTCATGAGAATCACCCAGAAACAGCAGAGGGCGCACCCCCCTATCCACATCGAAGGGACAGTAGTGGAGGTGGAACGTTTTAAGTTCCTCTGTGTACACTTCACAGACAAACTGAAATGGTCCACCCACAAAGACAGTGTGGTGAAGAAGGCGCAACAGCGCCTCTTTAACCTCAGGAGGCTGAAGAAATTTGGCTTGTCACCTAAAACCCTGACAAACTTTTACAGATGCACAATTAAGAGCATCCTGTCAGGCTGTATCACCGCCTGGTACAGCAACTGCACCGTCCTCAACCGCAAGGCTCTCCAGAGGGTGGTGCGGTCTGCACAACGCATCACCGGGGGCAAACTACCTGACCTCCAGGACACCTACAGCACCCGATGTCACAGGAAGGTCAAAAAGATCATCAAGGACAACAACCACCCAAGCCACTGCCTGTTCACCCCGCTACCATCCAGAAGGCGAGGTCAGTACAGGTGCATCAATGCTGGGACTGAGAGACTGAAAAACAGCTTATATCTCAAGGCCATCAGACTGCTGAACAGCAATCACTAACTCAGAGAGGCTGCTGCCTCCATAGACACTCACTAGTCACTTTAAACAATGCCACTTTAATAATGTTTACATATCTTACATTACTCATCTCATATGTATATACTGTTTCTTATACCATCTATTGCATCTTGCATATGACGCTCGGCCATCGCTCATTCATTCCACCTGTAAATAGCCTATCCAACTACCTCATCCCCATACTGTATTTATTTATTTATTTTGCTCCTTTGCACCCAAGTGTCTCTACTTGCACATTCATCTTCTGCACATCTATCACTCCAGTGTTTAATTGCTATATCGTAATTACCTCGCCACTATGGCCTATTTTATTGCCTTACCTCCCTTATCTTACCTCATTTGCACACACTGTGTATATATATTTTTTTTTCTACTGTATTACTGATTGTATGTTTGTTTATTCCAAGTGTAACTTTGTTGTTGTGTGTGTCGAACTGCTTTGCTTTAACTTGGCCAGGTCGCAGTTGTAAATGAGAACTTGTTCTCAACTAGCCTACCTGGTCAAATAAAGGTGAAATATAAATAAAAAATAAATACAAATGTATATGTATGTAACAGTTTAGCTTCCGTCCCTCTCTTCACCCCTACCTGGGCTCGAACCAGGGACCCTCTGCACACATCGACGACAGCCACCCTCGAAGCATCGTTACCCATCGCTCCACAAAAGCCTGCTTGCAGAGCAAGGGGAACAACTACTTCAAGGTCTCAGAGCGAGTGACGTCACCGATTGAAACGCTATTAGTGCACACCCCGCTAACTAGCAAGCCATTTCACATCGGTTACATGTACATATTCTTATTCCATCCCTTTAGATTTGTGTGTATTAGGTAGTTATTGGGGAATTGTTGTATTATTTGTTAGATATTACTGCACTGTCGGAACTAGAAGCACAAGCATTTCGCAACACTCGCATTAACATCTGCTAACCATGTGTATGTGACCAATACGATTTGATTAGATTTTTAGGGGATTACTTTACAAAGGGCAATAGCATAAAAAGTGAGCTTGCAGGTCAGGGGTAATTTCCTGCAAGCCAAGGCAAATCTAGATCAGCCCTAGAACTGTTTGCCACTTGCCAACTACTTCACTCAAACCACAACCTCGTGACTCACAACCTTATGTGGTGTTTCATTACATTCTATCCCAAGCAGCAGGTTCAAAATAACATGTATTAACTGTTCTGCCACTTATTGGCTGCAACCTAGATTTCAATTGGAGCAAAATAGTATACAGTATCCCTCATGGGTGCATCCTCCTTTGGTAGCTTATAAGTGACATCATTGAAATGGCAAAGGGGAGGAACAAGAAATAAACAGTCATGGCTTATGGTTGCCAAGCTTCTGTACCTCACTAGAAAGCAGAGTAATTATGGCCCATGCTTGGGGTAGTTCTGCTCTGCGCTTCTGTACCACACAGCTCTCTTTGTTCTCGTAGACATTGGCAGTCCTTGTCTATCATCTGTGACTTTGACCTCAGACCATATTCACTGGGCTATAATTAAGCAATAAGGCCTGAGGGCGTGTGGTATATGGCCACAACCAAAAACCCTGCAGTGCCTTAATGCTATTATAAGTTGGTTACCAATGTAAGTAGAGCAGTAAAAAATAAATGTTTTGTCATACCTGTGGTATACGGTCTGATATACCACGGCTGTCAGACAATCAGCATTCAGGACTTGAACCACCCAGTTTATAACTTAGTTCAACCCACTACAGCCAAATACAAACAGTATATGAGAAGGTGCTGAAAAAAGTGTTGCTTTATTACTAGCCCATTGTCTCCCATCACTGTTCACACCCTTGCTAAAGTCTCCATAATGGAAACCACATGTCTAATACAGTACTGTGGCCTGGCCTCAATGTTGTAAGTGTAGAGAGCAGCTTATTCCACGGACAGAGGTTCTGGAAGCAGTTATCTAGCCTCTAGATTATGTGATGAGACTGATGGAAGTTTATTTGCTCAGAGCTTTTCCTCTTAAGTTTCCAGTCTAGTGAAAATGGGGAAAACTTCAAGAGATTTGTCCCACTCTCAAGTAAAGCATATTCTGCAGTGGCTTCCCATTGGTTGATGCTGTTCCCATGGTTTCTCATTAATCCCCATAATCCCTCCTGTTTTAATGACCTTGTGGTCACTGCTGATTTGATTCTGAATGCTTTAGGTCTCCAGCGTAATCCTTTTATTTAAATCAAATTAGCCTCTGTCAGATCATTAGCCGATCACAGCTACGGTTTTCTACTAAGTTTCCTATGACATCTCTGTCTCTGTGGCCTCACTGTGCCATTTCAACGGCTCTGAAGTCCCTTTGCTATTAGTAATTGGACTCCAGTTACAGTATGTGTGTGATCCTTTCTATTCTCCCACCAAGTTCTCTCATTCACTCCTTGGTATGTTAAATCATACAAAGGGTTTCATTACAAACATTAGCACATTCATATCACGTAGTACTTGGATGTCCTAAGATCCACCTGTGCCCTGGGCAGCTGTGATAAAGTGAGTGGGACCGCAGCCCAGCGTGTGTCTGTGTCTTCCTGCTCACAAGGAGAGCACTGGGAGAGAGCACAGCATACTAAGCCTGGGAGGACTCCTGTGGTCTAGGAGTGGTGCAGAAGGAGTGGTTGCTCTCCTCTTGTACTGTAGCCATGCAGTTTTTGATCTGGATACTGGGCTGCTTAATGCTGGATTCTTTCCAGCTTGGACTATGCGTGGAGGGTCGATGGAGAGCATCTCACATGGTAGGGAACCCAAAGAAAATTGACTGTGGATACTTTAGGGAGAATTCACTAACTATAGTTCATAGTGGTGATGATCAGGTTGTAGATGTGAATGTCAAATACATTTGCTGCTGTGCTGACTACAGTGACACTATTGTACTCAGAACTGCTTAGATATCCCAGATGTGACATCCACTGTTGTGATTGTGTTGATGAAGTGCAGTGTATTTTCATCATGGTTATTAGGACATGTTTTGCTTCCCCTACGTCTCACAGACATTGAGATGATTTTGCCTTGTTAACATTTTCTTTGCTGTTGTTTAGCTGGCCATTGGGGTATTATACTTTAGCCTGAAGACAGAGACTCCACTAAACAGAGACTCCACTAAACAGAGACTCCACTAAACAGAGACTCCACTAAACAGAGACTCCACTAAACAGAGACGCCACTAAACAGAGACGCCACTAAACAGAGACTCCACTAAACAGATTCATATGACGCAATTGTTTCTTTGCCAGCACATGCGGGTACGTCATTGTCAAAAAAAAGGTTTTTCTTATGGCCTTGTTTTAGAAAATCTGAAATTCTGCCATCTTTTGTGATCTGTCCTAAAATAGAATGTGACTCCAACGCAAGATGTGGTATGGAAATTATACTTACAGAACAAAGGGAAATGTCAAATATATTATAACTAATACACATTATTCTAGGGGCCTGTGAAATATTTTGAACCGACTGTTGTGCTTCATCTCTGTATTACATCACGATTCATCCCCTTTTTACTCTTCTACAAATATCCAATTTCCCCCTCTAGTAATACACTTCCTCATAACATCTCTGGTTATTATATATAGCTTGGGATGATGGAGTGCATTTGCCCAGCTGCATTTTCAGACACATGGCCGGTGAAGAGCATCCTCATACCTGTGTCTAAGCCTTTGATAAATGGTCCTCCTCATCATTTATTGTTAGGTCAGCCCATACAGATTTATCCCCTGCCCTTTCTTCAGGAATCTCTCACATGGTACGCCACCACACGAGAGTCTCTGGGTGAAATGGTCTTTGTTGACATATATCTTCATGTCTGGCCAGTAGAGATAACCTGACCAGTAACCTTGTTAGCTAAATGTCTTCCCTCTAATGAAAAGATTTCCTGGCTGCAGAATGCACCGGTCCCCATTCAAACCTCACTGCTACATGATACAGGCACAATGCACTCGTCTCATCAGTCAAGCACTGTTCAGAATGGGTGCAAATATTAGAGCTCGTTTATCCCCCTACAGTTGATGTCCGTGCCCCCGCGGAAATCTAGTTAGCATAATAAACAAAATTCCAACAAAAATCTGTCAGTTTAAGCTAGAGATATATTTTTGTTGTTTCATTTGATGCGTCTCAATCCACCACATCCCCCGATGTCGCACTGCAGCATCTGCGGTGAAAGATGACAGAGCTAAAGCGCTGTTTGTCAGACCATGAGACATCCTGAAAAGCGGTCTTCTCACAAAATTGTCTGTAGCGTCCGAACGGTTTGGCCTAAAAACTATTATGACCCTTCTATGAAAAGATTCAGGAACATGTACATGTCGTTTTGCTCTAGGACATCCACAGGCCTCACAAGACTCGTCTGAAGGTCCCTTAGTACCAGTTGAAAAAATGAATGAAGTATACTATCCAGGCTGTATCACAACCGGACGTGATTGGTCCCATATGTCCCATATGGCAGTGCTCAATTGGCCCAGCGTCGTCCGGGTTTGGCCAGTGTAAACCGTCATTGTAAATAAGAATTTGTTCTTAACTGACTTGCCTAGTTAAATAAAGGTTAAATGTAACATTTTTTTTTTTTTTTTAACTCCTTTTTCAACCACTCCACAAATGTCTTGTTAACAAACTATAGTTTTGGCAAGTCGGTTAGGACATCAACTTTGTGCATGACAAGTCATTTTTCCAACAGTTGTTTACAGACAGATTATTTCCCTTATAATTCACTGTATCACAATTCCAGTGGGTCAGAAGTTTACAGACACTAAGTTGACTGTGCCTTTAAACAGCTTGGAAAATTCCAGAAAATGATGTCATGGCTTTAGAAGCTTCTAATTGGCAATTGACACAATGGGTCTTCCAAATGGACAATGACCCCAAGCATACTTCCAAAGTTGTGGCAAAATGGCTTAAGGACAACAAAGTCAAGGTATTGGAGTGGCCATCACAAAGCCCTGACCTCAATCCCATAGAAAATTTGTGGGCAGAACTGAAAAGGCGTTTGCGAGCAAGGAGGCCTACAAACCTGACTCAGTTACACCAGCTCTGTCAGGAGGAATGGGCCAAAATTCCCCCCAACTTATTGTGGGAAGCTTGTGGAAGGCTACTTGAAATGTTTGACCCAAGTTAAACAATTTAAAGGCAATGCTACCAAATACTACTTGAGTGTATGTTAACTTCTGACCCACTGGGAATGTGACGAAAGAAATTAAATGTATTTAAATATATTTGGCTAAGGTGTATATAAACTTCCGACTTCAATTGTATACATGGTATAGGATTAGACATTACACAAAGGATCTCTCACCAGGGTTTTGTGTTTGTTTGCACTAAAGGCGAATTATCCTTTATATTCTTCTAATGCTTTGTGTGTCTATCTGGCAAGACATGGTTGGAAATAGATGCATGATTTATTACTTCATAATCAATTTGAGTTCGTACTGTATGTCCTGTATTATGCAGAGATGAATACGACGGAGTCATTATTGATCCACTGCAGAGATCAAAGAGTCTGGAGTACTGTATTCCTTGGCCACATGCTCATCTCCAGTTCGCACTGTTGAGCAGAGTTCCAGCTCAAACCCCCAGACCCACACCCCCGGATCAATTGTTCCCACAAACCACTCCCTCACTGCAGTAGTCTGTTCTGTTCTGCTGCAGCCACTAGCAGTTGGCCAAGTATGGAGCCTCTCTATTACAGATGCTAACAGTGTAATTTCCCTTAGTGTTTCCATACGACATCAAACCTCCTATAGTAGGTTTGTGCATAACGTGTATAGCACAATGCTCTCCCTTGCGCTGTCATTCTGTTACTGCTCTGCCTTTTCCTCTAATCCAGTGGTTCCACTCCGGGGCTCAGCCTGGGGATGAGAGGCAGAGCTATAGGGAGGTTAAGGAGCTTAGTTGGACAAATAGTTTCAGGCCCAGGGAGATCAAGTATCCGCTCATCTGAGAGAGGTCGCTGAGATAGAGAGAGCACATTAATACTATCTTATCACAGATAAAGGCCCATTGTCTGCTCTAGAAGAGGCCCGCGTGAAGTGGACTGAAGCTCTGCCACTCACCTGGACACAGCTATCTCTCTAATGTAATCCCAGCTTCTCTTTGAAGTTGGTCATCAGGCCCAGACTTGTTCACCCATTTTTTAACTTATGTAAGTGATGCTGAGCATTGTCTATAGTCAAAAACGGCTAGTACCGTTTCTATGTAATGCAGCTACACTGAGTATACAAACATTAAGAACACCTGCTCTTTCCATGACCTAGACTGACCAGGTGAATCCAGGTGAAAGCTATGATCCCATATTGATGTCACTTGTTAAATCCACTTCAATCAGTGTAGATGAAGGGGAGGAGAAAGGTTAAGGAATGATTTTTAAGCCTTAAGGCAATTGAGACATGGATTGTTTACAGTTGAAGTCGGAAGCTTACGTACACCTTAGCCAAATACATTTAAACTCAGTTTTTCACAATTCTTGACATTTAATCCTAGTAAAAATTCCCTGTTTTAAGTCAGTTAGGATCACCACTTTATTTTAAGAATGTGAAATGCCGGAATAATAGTAGAGAGAATGATTTATTTCAGCTTTTATTTATTTCATCACATTCCCAGTGGGTTTACATACACTCAATTAGTATTTGGTAGCATTGCCTTTAAATTGTTTAACTTGGGTCAAACCTGTCGGGTAGCCTTCCACAAGCTTCCCACAATAAGTTGGGTGAATTCTGGCCCATTCCTCCTGACAGAGCTGGTGTAACTGAGTCAGGTTTGTAGGCCTCCTTGCTCACACACGCTTTTTCAGTTCTGCCCACAAATTTTCTATAGGATTGAGGTCAGGGCTTTGTGATGGTCACTCCAATACCTTGACTTTTTGTCCTTAAGCCATTTTGCCACAACTTTGGAAGTATGCTTGGGGTCATTGTCCATTTGGAAGACCCATTTGTGACCAAGCTTTAACTTCCTGACTGATGTCTTGAGATGTTGCTTCAATATATCCACCTAATTGTCATTCCTCATGATGCCATCTATTTTGTGAAGTGCAGCAGTCCCTCCTGCAGCAAAGCACCCCCACAACATGATGCTGCCACCCCAGAGCTTCACGGTTGGGATGGTGTTCTTCGGCTTGTAAGCCTCCCCTTTTTCCTCCAAACACAACAATGGTCATTATGGCCAAACAGTTCTATTTTTGTTTCATCAGACCAGAGGACATTTCTCCAAAAAGTACGATCGTTGTCCCCATGTGCAGTTGCAAAACGTAGTCTGGCTTTTTTATGACAGTTTTGGAGCAGTGGCTTCTTCCTTGCTGAGCGGCCTTTCAGGTTATGTCGATGTAAGACTTGTTTTACTGTGGATATAGATACTTTTGTACCCGTTTCCTTCAGCATCATGACAAGGTCCTTTGCTGTTGTTCTGGGATTGATTTGCAATTTTCGCACCAAGGTACGTTCATCTCTAGGAGACAGAACGTGTCTCCTTCCTGAGCGGTATGACGGCTGCATGGTCCCATGGTGTTCATACTTGCGTACTATTGTTTGTACAGATGAAAGTGGTACCTTCAGGCATTTGGAAATTTCTCCCAAGGATGAACCAGACTTGTGGAGGTCTACAATTGTTTTTCTGAGGTCTTGGCTGATTTATTTTTATTTTCCCATGATGTCAAGCAAAGTTTAAGGTAGGCCTTGAAATACATCCATAGGTACACTTCCAATTGACTCAAATGATGTCAATTAGCCTATCAGAAGCTTCTAAAGCCATGACATAATTTTCTGGAATTTCCCAAGCTGTTTAAAGGCACAGTCAACTTAGTTTATGTAAACTTCTGACCCACTGGAATTGTCATACAGTGAATGATGAAAGTGAAATAATGTCTGTAAAAAATTGTTGGAAAAATGACTTGTCATGCACAAAGTAGATGTCCTAACCGACTTGCCAAAACTATAGTTTGTTAACAAGAAATTTGTGGAGTGGTTGAAAAATGAGTTTTAATGACTCCAACCTAAGTGTATGTAAACCTCCGACTTCAACTGTATATCAAATATCTTTCATTTGAACCTTCTAGTGGGAGGGACATGTTTTCAGGTAAATTGCATTTTCTTGTAATCTCAGATTCAGGATTTACATTCATTAGATGATTTGTATAGTATAATACTTTTCTATTACAAAAATACATAGGCCACATCAGAACAGTAATGGAACATAACAATAAAAAAAAGGCGGGGGTGCAACTTAATATTAGGAAGGTGTTCCTAATGTTTGGTATACATGTAATTGGGGAAATGTTGATCTATTTAATGCTGTCTCAGTCATTTGTTGTTGTTCATTTGATGGAACTGTTTGATGGAGATGTATCTGTTGTGGGTGAGTGACCATTCTAGATACTGTGTATCAGGGGATCTGGTTATGTGGCTGCAACCATTAACCATAGTTATCTCTCTCTCTCTCTTCGTAGGATCCCTCCCAGAAGGCAACTCTCCTATCTCCCAGAACTCAGCCACCCTACAACAAGGGAATGGGCTTGTGGTAGTTGCTGATGCGAATCTCTCTATCCTTACCTTACACCACACTGGTATAGGTGGCCATGACAGCAAGTACTGGTTTACAGTCACAGCCTTGGATGAGAACATCACCGCAGACACAGATGACTGGCCACAACATGGAATCATCGACCTGGACTCCCCCGACCCCTCGCCCAGTCTCCAGAGGAAACGTCCTGATCGGAAGAGCCCATCCCAGTCTGGCCACCCTGACCCCAGTGGTCTCATGGAGGAGAACCTGTTGCCTCCTGCAGGGTAAGCATTGGAGCAGGGAAGGACTAACAGTGGCTCTCTCACACAGAGGGCCCAGGGGAAGAGACAGGCTGGCTTTGACCATACAGGCTTGCTGACAGTGGCACCCAGTGAGGGTGATGTCATAATTGGATCTGACAACAGGATTTACAGGCTCCTGAGTGGCCCTCCAGGGCCAGTTGGCCCTCCAGGAAATAGCGTAAGAATCTCTCAGGGAAACGCACTGTTTTAAGAGTCAGAAATGCTCATATAGATATCTGTTTTCAAAACTCAGATCCTTTAAATATCATCAGGACTTACACTCCACATAGAATCAAAGTCAATGATTTCACACAAGCAAAGTTATGTTTACTGAACATGTGATTTTATGGAGACAAGAAGCAGAAGAAACTGACATTTGAGTGGGGATCTTCGAATATGGAACAGTCATCCATTTCTTCCTCATGAGAGGAACTGTATGTCTTCAGGGGTTTATTCAGCTATGGTTTTCTTGTAAGACACTGATATCTTTGTCTCTATCGGAAAATTAAAACATCAGTGGTTTATAACTGCCTCTAATTTTAATTAAAAAATGTCCCACTGCAGCTCATGTAATGCCCAAAAAACAACTCCCTTTAATCTTTAAAATGTGTTATTGCTATAAGTACAGGTCATGGAAATACTGTACAAATGCTGTGGTTGTATCTACCCATAGGACATGGACATAGACTGATTCATGCACTCTACAAAATGACAGGAGAGGAAATAAGCATTTCAAAAGATGTGGCATTAATGTGGTACTGCAGACCAAAATTTACACTTTGCCACTCTGTTGCATCATCTTCTAGTTCTACTGCCAAACCGTGATCTTTTCAAGTTGTTCCAGTATTATTATAACTTCCTGTAAATATCTGTCCCTATGTTCACCACATTGTCGTTCCTGCAGGGATGTGCAGGCAGAAAAGGTCATCTTGGGTTTGAAGGAGACAAGGTAAGTGAATAGATCTCTGGTGAAATAATTGTTTGGAATATTGTTGAGTAATGATGAATAAGGATGATGAATGATGAGTAAAACCCAAATGACTTATGGATTGTATGGTATGTATGTGAACGTGTTTTTAATGTCTGCGTTGTGACTCGCAGTTGGTTGAGCATCATCACTCATTGTCATAGACTGCTCTGTTATCTGTGATTCTCTGGGGATCTCAGGGTGTCAGAGGGCAGGAGGACAGGAGAGGTGATACAGGCCTCCCAGGTCCTCCAGGACTCCCCACCCTCTACCTGTGGAGGAACTCCCAGGAGGACAGGAGAGGTGATACAGGCCTCCCAGGTCCTCCAGGACTCCCCACCCTCTGCCTGTGGAGGAACTCCCAGGAGGACAGGACTTCCTTCAGGGTAAGATTCTTTCCAGTGTCCACTGTCCACCCATCTCACAGCATCCTGCCTGGGAGTGTTATGAAACTTAATGTAACCATGCAGTTTTGGCGCATGTGCTGTCAAAGAATAGCTTGATCTCCCAGTTCACCAGGACATGGTGTTGGATGTGCATCACAGCAGAGCAACAGCCTTGGCCCTGACATCGACCCAGCCATGGCAGTGTTCTCACTTAGACTCCCCAGTCAGGCTATTTTGGACTGGAAATGTCAACATGCCTTAATACCACAGTCCTCAACTCCACCCAGGTTGCTGTAATTGAAGGCTGTTGTAAATATTATCTTATGATGATTAAAGTTGATTGCTGAAATTTTGTAAGTCCGTCGACGTGGCAGATAAGTTACTGAAAGTATATTTTAGGGATCAACAGGAAAATGTATTTGTGACACACAAAAGAAAAGTATCTTATAGTCATACACAAGACTGATATGGATTTCATACACAGGAGCCGCCTGTATCTAATTTTGAAATGGATACGTTGTATTCACACGGTACTTTCTCGAGTTGTGTTCATTTCCCACATCTTAATACTGGAATGTTTCCCCAACCTCATCGTGATAGAAATACATTGCAATGTGATTAGATAGGCAAATGTGAATGAGACTAAAGCATGTCCCAGCTCCGTCAGCAACACTGATGTAGTTAGCTACGGTGATGAGACTTGATGTGTCAGCGGATGGTGCATTGTAATCGCCAGTATGACGCCACAGTTTATCCCCTGTGCTTTGGTTTCCACCTCTCTCTCCAGTGACTACAGGCCCAGAGCTGTGGGAATGTTCCACAGTGTTGCTGGCATCTGGGAGCACACTGGGGCCTGTGAAAGATTTAGAGTTTAATTTGAGCAAACGGTTTATTTGTTTATTTGGATCCCCATTAGCTTTTGCAGAAGCAGCAGCTACTCTTCCTGGGGTCCACAAAAAATCACAAAACTTGACAAGTAACAAGACACTAATACACATATTTAAAATACAACAATATACAAACAATAAAAATAAATACAAATTGTGTGTATGTGTGTGTGCGTGTGTGTGTGTGTGTGTCCTCACAGTCCCCTCTGTTCCATGAGATGTTGTTTTTTCTGGGGGGTTTTAAGGTAATTTTACTGTTTGCTTTGGAGATGAAAGGGAGTTCCATGCAATCATGCCTCTGTATCAGTGGAGGCTACTGAGGGGAAGTTGGCTCATAATAATGGCTGGAACGAAGCCAATAGAATGGTATGTACTTGATACCATTCCACTTATTCTGCTCAGGCCATTACCACAAGCCTGCCCGCCCCAATTAAGGTGTCACCAAACTCCTGTGCTCTGTAAAATACTGTGTGTTGCTGTGAATTTGTTTTGGACTTGGGGACTGTGAAGAGACCCCTGGTGGCATGTCTTATGGGGTATGTATGGGTGTCTGAAGAGACCCCTGGTGTCATGTCTTATGGGGTATGTATGGGTGTCTGAAGAGACCCCTGGTGTCATGTCTTATGGGGTATGTATGGGTGTCTGAGCTGAATGTTATTTAATTATGCAGATAATCCAGAATTGTTATCACAGTAATAGATCTCATAAAAACTAGAAGAGAAGCAACTAGTCTCTTGTCAACTGTCAACCAGAAAAGACTGGCATGTATGTTGTTGATGTTAGTTCTGAATGTGCAGTGAGGGCAAGGCGTGCTGCTCTGTTTTGAGCCAGCTCCCTGAACAACTAGTTGATTTTTGTGTACATTTTTTATAACAGACACACAGAGGTGGCGCTCCTAGTGGCCGCCGACTTTAATGCAGGGAAACTTAAATCCATTTTACCTTATTTCTAGCAGCATGTTACATGTGCAACCAGAGGGGGAAAAACTCTGGAACGACTTTACTCCACACACAGAGACGCGTACAAAGCTCTCCCTCGCCCTCCATTTGGCAAATCTGACCATAGCTCTATCCTCCTGATTCCTGCTGACAAGCTAAAACTCAAGCAGGAAGTACCAGTACTCAATACGAAGTGGTCAGACGACAGATGCTAAGCTGCATGACTGTTTTGCTAGCACAGACTGGAATATGTTCCGAGATTCTTCTGATGGCATTAAGGAGTACACCACATCAGTCACTGGCTTCATCAGTACGTACATCGATGACGTCGTCCCCACAGTGACCGTACGTACATACCCCAACCAGAAGCCATGGATGACAGGCAACATACGCACTGAGCTAAAGGGTAGAGCTGCCACTTTCAAGGAGCGGGACTCAATTGATTGGACATGATTTGGAAAGGCACACACCTGTCTTTATAAGGTACTACAGTTGACAGTGCATGTCAGAGCAAAAACCAAGCCATGAGGTCAAAGGAATTGTCCGTAGAGCTCCGAAACAGGATTGTGTCAAAGCACAGATCTGGGGAAGGGTAGCAAAATATTTCTGCAGCATTGAAGATCCCCAAAAACACAATGCCCTCCATCATTCTTAAATGGATGAAGTTTGGAACCACCAAGTCTCTTCCTAGAGCTGGCCGCTCGGCCAAACAAAGCAATCGGGGGAAAAGGGCCATGGTCAGGGCGGTGACCAAGAACCCAATGGTCACTCTGACAGAGCTCTATAGTTCCTCTGTAGAGATGGGAGAACCTTCCAGAAGGACAACCATCTCTGCAGCACTCCACCAATCAGGCCTTTATGGTAGAGTGGCCAGACGGAAGCCACTCCTCAGTAAAAGGCACATGACAGCCCGCTTGGAGTTTGCCAAAAGGCACCTAAAGACTCTCAGAGAAACAACATTCTCTTGTCTGAAACCAAGTTTTAACTCTTTTGCCTGATTGCCAAGCGTCACGTCTGGAGGAAACCTGGCATCATCCCTACGGTGAAGCATGGTGGTGGAAGCATCATGCTATGGGGATGTTTTTCAGTGGCAGGGACTGGGAGACTAGTCAGGATCGAGGCAACGATGAACGGAGTAAAGTATAGAGAGATCCTTGATGAAAACCTACCCCAGAGCACTCAGGACCTCATACGCGGGCGAAGGTTCACCTTCCAACAGGACAACGACCCTAAAAACACAGCCAAGACAACGCAGGAGTGGTTTCGGGTCTGAATTTCTTTGAGTGGCCCAGCCAGCGTCCGGACTTGAACCCGATCGAACATCTATGAGAGACCCAAAATTAGTTGTGCAGCAATTCTCCCCATCCAACCTGAAGGAGCTTGAGAGGATCTGCAGAGAGGAATGGGAGAAACTCCCTAAATACAGGTGTGCCAAGCTTGTAGCGTTAATCCCAAGAAAATTCAAGGCTGTAATCGCTGCCAAAGGTGCTTCAACAAAGTACCGAGTAAAGGGTCTGAATACTTATGTAAATGTTATATTTCTTTGCAAACATTTCTAAAAACGTATTTTTGCTTTGTCATTATGGGATATTGTGAGTAGATTGATGAGGGAGAAAAAAACAATACATTTTTAGAATAAGGCTGTCATGTAACAAAATGTGGAAAAAGTCAAGGGGTCTGAATACTTTCTGAATGCACTGTATGTTACAAATTTACCGTAACATACAGTAAAATCAAAGGCATATGACTTTAGTGTCAGGAGTTTTTCCTGACCAGATGACCTGGAAAACCATCAGGCCCTAGTAATAAGCCGTCATCATCTAGTCTATAACATTTTGTTTGCTACTGTATTCTATTCCCCTATGATGATAGTGACCAATTCCATGCAAACGCAGGTTAGGGTTTATCGTCATGAATCTTGTTCTGTAATTGTTCATCTCCCCCTACCTCTCCGTGCCTACCCTGCCGACCCCTCGCCCCACAGTTTGGGAACCACTAGTTTATAGTAACATCACTGGCATCTCCTGTCTCTCCTCACTGAACTACAGGGTTTCACTGGTGAGACAGGTCCATGGGGAGACAGAGGAAAGACTGGAGGGAAGGTAACTTTTTAAATATCCAGTATCCAAGTTTGTTATACTCAAAGTGGAAGCAGGCTTACGTTGTGCTGCACATGTACATACAAGTGTTATTGCACTGCCCTCTAGTGGATGGATCCTTTGCTCACCATCAGAGTGTATAGGAGCGTGCTTATACTTTATGTGCTTTAACTTTCAAAGTCATACTTAGAATAATTGTCTAAATCATATTGATTATATTGATTCACTTTTCATGATCATCTGTAGCCTATGTGTAGTACTGTAGTTTTCCCTAAATGTAGACATACAGTCGTGGCCAAATTTTTTGAGAATGACACAAATATAAATTTTCACAAAGTTTGCTGCTTCAGTGTCTAGATATTTTTGTCAGATGTTACTATGGAATACTGAAGTATAATTACAAGCATTTCATAAGTGTCAAAGGCTTTTTATGACAATTACATGAAGTTGATGCAAAGAGTCAATATTTGCAGTGTTGACCCTTATTTTTCAAGACCTCTGCAATCCGCCCTGGCATGCTGTCAATTAACTTCTGGGCCACATCTGGCCCTGACTGGTGGCAGCCCATTCTTGCATAATCAATGCTTGGAGTTTGTCAGAATTTGTGGATTTTTGTTTGTCCACCCGCCTCTTGAGGATTGACCACACGTTCTCAATGGGATTAAGGTCTGGGGAATTTCCTGGCCATGGACCCAAAATATCAATGTTTTGTTCCCCGAGCCACTTAGTTATCACTTTTGCCTTATGGCAAGGTGCTCCATCATGCTGGAAAGGGCATTGTTCATCACCAAACTGTTCCTGGATGGTTGGGAGAAGTTGCTCTCAGAGGATGTGTTGGTACCATTCTTTATTCATGGCTCTGTTCTTAGGCAAAATTGTGAGTGAGCCCACTCCCTTGGCTGAGAAGCAACCCCACACATGAATGGTCTCAGGATGCTTTACTGTTGGCATGACACAGGACTGATGGTAGCGCTCACCCATTCTTCTCCAGACAAGCTTTTTTCCGGAAGCCCCAAACAATCGGTAAGGGGATATATCAGAGAAAATGACTTTACCCCAGTCCTCAGCAGTCCAATCCCTGTACCTTTTGCAGAATATCAGTCTGTCCCTGATGTTTTTCCTGGAGAGAAGTGGCTTCTTTGCTGCCCTTCTTGACACCAGGCCATCCTCCAAAAGTCTTCGCCTCACTGTGTGTGCAGATGCACTCACACCTGCCTGCTGCCATTCCTGAGCAAGCTCTGTACTGGTGGTGCCCCGATCCCGCAGCTGAATCAACTTTAGGAGACGGTCCTGGCGCTTGCTGGACTTTCTTGGGCACCCTGAAGCCTTCTTCACAACAATTGAACCACTCTCCTTGAAGTTCTTGATGATCCGATAAGTGGTTGATTTAGGTGCAATCTTACTGGCAGCAATATCCTTGCCTGTGAAGCCCTTTTTGTCACCCATTTTACAACTCTGCCAGCTGGTGTTTCACTCACTCCAGGTTTTAGTTCAAGCGCCATAACAACAGAAATGGATAACCTCTTTTGGAAATGCCAATCTATTTTACAGGGGTTTCCCTATTGGAATGAGGTCATGCCTATATTTACTCTAAACATATTATATAGTAAAAGGGTCATCATTTTATCTCAGTAAAAATGATGGGCCTGCCATCAGATGTAGCTAGAGACACCGGGATACATTGTTATGAATCTAAAGCACCTGTGTGACCTTATGAGGGAAACAAATCCACATTTCACTCTCTCTCTCTACCACCTCTCCTCTCTCTATCTGTCTGTCTTTTAGGGGACTGCTGGAATTCCAGGTCTGAAGGGGGCTCCAGGTGGCACAGTAAGATGTATAGATTTATTATCTTGTTTATTAAACAGAAGTGGCATCATTAGAGAGGAGTGATGTTCTATTTTATGATTCCTATCTGATCAGATCTGACTTTTCCTGTAGGGCTTCAGAGGACTAGATGAAGACAACGGAGATGCTGGAACCAAAGGAGACAGGGTAAGGACTTGATTATGAGTTTGGAAAGCCTTCGCCTGGAAGCAGTAGTAAATTAATCAGGACGGTCACAAAGGTCATGTTCATGAAGCTCTTGTAACGTGTTTTTCTGAAAACATGAATTTGCATATCATATGGTGTTTTGATACCATTAGTGTTTCTTTCCTCAGAGTTCTGTTGGTGCGTCAGGGATCCAAGGCCATCAGGGTGAGAGGGGTCAGATTGGCCTCTCAGGGCTTCCTGGTCTCAGAGGTCAAGCTGGTCCCCAAGGCATCCAGGTAAACATCAGGATCACACCTGCAATTCACAGCCTTTATTAACATAATAACACTCTGCCTATCCTCCTACTGTACCTCATTTGCTGTTACATACTGATGCAGGGTGAAGACGGAGAGGTCGGCCTCCAGGGAGTGGTTGGAAAGGAAGGGTCAAAGGTCAGGAGAGTTTATTGCAGTCTAGTGGAGTGATTAGACTTAGAATGTCTTTTCCTGAGGTAACTTCCTTTCCCGAGGGAACCACTGGAACTGTTGTTCTAGTGCTGTTAGAGCTCCCCTCTGTCCAATATTGTATGATGAGCTTCCCAAAGATTGGATTTAGTCTCATAGAGTTTGAATACAGTACAATACTGACTGAGATTTTGATGCCATGTTCATATACATTGGCATCACGTCATATCTTACAGACTGAAAGTCTTGATTTTGAATGTCTCTCTTTGTTTGCTCCTAAGGGCCACAGGGGAGCTCCAGGCCGCAATGGGAAGTCGGGACCTAAAGGACCCAGGGTAACTGTCTCCTGTGTCATCTAATACAGGGGTTTTCAAACTTTTCTTGCCCAAGCCAAACCGGCGACCCAGGGACCCCCATCATATGTTAGAAAAAAAATTAAATCAAGTATTCTCTTATAATCAGGTGAATGATAATAGTAAGTAGTAATCAACATTTTAAAATGAATAGTTTTGACAGTTTCATTATTTTGACCTCCCCACAGTCCATTGACATAGTCTATTAGCTAGAAAGATATCTTGGTGGTGAGAGAAGATTTTGCCGTTTTGAAGCTAATTTCCAGCAATTCTACACAGTTTGGTATGGAGCTGAGAAACCAATGGCCATGTGCCTTGAATGCCTGGTTTTAGGAATAAAAACAAAACTAATAAAATATGTAGTTCACTATCTTTTCTGCATGCTATCTAGCCCTTTACACTCCTACCCGTATATGAGTTGAAAATGGCAGATTTGGGCACTGAGAAGCATCTAAATTAGAACGCAGTAGCTGTACAGAATTATGCTATAAATTATGTCAGACGTCACTCTCTATGCATCACATTGCTGTATGGGTTTTGACTGACAGCTGTTCTGAACATGAGCACCACACGCAACAAGTAGTTGCCTCCATCCCTCCATTCTAACAGGGCAACTTTTGCACGTTTTTGTTGTTGTCTGAGTGAGGGAAATGCTGTAAATTAAAACGACTAGATATATTTTGAAAGATGAGACGTTGAGGATTATAATAAATACCACTTTGATGTCATACAAGCAAGACAAACCCTTGTGAGTCCAAATGTGCACTTCACATTTCCATATCATAAAACTCATGTCATATACAGTGTGAACGTTTATGATCACTATGTTTGATGTATAGTTACAAGATGACATGGCGTCATACCCTGAGTTGTTCAGAACCGAATGTGTTTCTGTGTTTCTCTATTGTGTAGAAAATGAGCTGTGGACCACGCATCTGAATGCACTCATGACTCCATTCTATGATCACCAAAATTACTATCTGTTTCTCTGAACTGCCCTGTGAAAGACTTACACTGTAAGATCATATTTTATAACTTAGCTAGTGATGTCGGCAATAGAATAAACTTAGAAATGAGGCCCACCTGACAAAGAATATGATTTATAATGGTCCGTTTTTGGACTGCGTAAACAACAACAGTAATTGTGTGATGGCAGCGCTGTGTTCCAAACAAAACAACTTTGTAGATAAAGGACTATGCACTCTTCTGAAGGAGGTTGTTGGGGGATTAATCACATTTTCCCTCTGATGTCTTTTCTTTCCAGGGCCGTGGTGGACAGCCTGGTCTTTTTGGTATACCTAGAATCCCGGTAAGAGAAGAGTACTCATTCTCATATGAATATTACCTGACAGACAATAGCTGTACTGTAGCTATAGTAACAAACAGCTCTCCTTGCTGTGTGTTGTACGGTATGTATGCCAGACGTGTCTATGTCTGTGTGTTATGTTGCAGGGTTTTAGAGGCCACATTGAGACTGGGGGAGCAGAAGGAAAGCCTGGTACACAGGTTCCCATTTTATAACTTTTTATATTTTAATGTCACTTATTATGATTTTCAACTGACTCCTTAATTGTCTAGTGGACATTTCCAATATAGTTCATTGAATAGGTACTAGCTCAGCTAGTTCAACCAACCATTATTGATAAATAGCCTAAAACCTAAAATAAATGTGTGTAAAAGTTTCTGGATTTTTTATATGTTCTGTGTATACAAATGAATGTATGACATGATAAAAGAGAATATGTGTAATGTGTGATTGACAGGGTACTCCTGGCTCTGCTGGCATTCCTGCATCTAAAGGAGACAGAGTGAGTCATATCCGGGTAACCAATCGGCTCTAAACAAGAAGAGGTCAACAGTAAAAAGGATAAAAACACAAAAGGCTCAATCATCACTGAACTCTCATAAACCTGAGCAATAAAGGGAGGAAGTGTGAGTTGTTGGTTGGTTAGAAAAGATATCAGATGATCCTAGACACAGATGTAATCACCCGCCTGTGGGCCTGTGGTGGCTAGTGCTGATACAGCTCTCTTCTTTATAGGAGCACGTAAATGTCAGACAAGGGGGTTCATAGGCTGAGTCAGTCAGTGTCCTTGTAAGACACATTCAGCATTGCACAACCAAGGATGAGCTGGGGTCATCAACACTGCTTTGTAAAGTATTGATATGTGATGCTAATAGGGCACATTGCATTGTGTTGATATGTTGCTACAGGGATGTATATTCAACAGTCAATGTGTCTTTAACCTCCCTTGTCTCTGTCATAAATCCAGGGATTCTCAGGCCTGGGGGGAGAGCCAGGACAAGCAGGTCCCCCAGGCACTCCTGTATGTCCAACAAAAAATATCACTTGCCTACAGTATCATTGTTCAATCTGCACATTCTGTCACCACCCTCAACTTCTACTCATTCTTACCTTCTGTTTGTATCTATTTCGTGACTTTAACAGGGTCCTGCAGGAAAGCCTGGACAAGACGGCAGTCCTGGGCCACCTGGTGATAAGGTGAGTACTGTAGGCCAAAAGCCTCTGCCTCAAAAATAAATATTACCTACATTTCTCAACGTAAATGAGTCTCTCTCTGTTCTCTAGAGCTTCACAGGGAAAGTTGGCATGGAGGGTCCCCAAGGGCCAGTGGGCATGTATGTAAGTGTTACTTGTCCACCCCCAAAAGGTGTTCTAGTGGGATTACCAGCCTATGTTTCATTTATCTATAATTTACAATCTTAGTGTAGTGGTACCTACTGCTGCCAACAACCAACTTTGGGTGGACCGATTGAGGGCTACTCAGGAGCAGTGGGTTTAACTGGGAGACCTGGTCATTTTGGAGAGAGGGTAAGAACCCCTACAGAATGTTAGCATTGGTTCTGAGGAGTTCTACAGAATGTTAGCATTGGTATGTTAGTAACAATGGCTGTTCGTTTGCATGATTGCCACCTTTCTGTCTGTCTACCCCAAGGGAGAACCTGGTGTGAGAGGTCCCGTCGGTATCCCTGGGAAGAGTGGACCACCGGTAAGTACACTATACTGACATTCACATTGTGGAGAGAATAGTCTAAACTGATACTGGTGTAAATTGATACATAGGGGATGATGTTGAGCTGTCTCACAGGGATTGAAGGCACCTCATGGTGAGGAAACGTTAGTCCTTCAAAGCTCTTCACTCATTTGATGTTTCAGACATACTGGCTGAGTTGTGCTTCTGTGTACACAACCTGCCTTAATTGGGAGTCAATTGTGATTTCTCTAGCTTGTCATCCTTAGGGCCGTCAAGGAGAGACTGGACCCAATGGCATACAGGGATCACCCGTGAGTAGCACTTTTAAATAATGTCATTGTCCTCGGTAGGTACCCTGGCGGTTAGAGCGTTGGGCCAGTAACTGAGAAGTCACTGGTTCGAATACCTGAGGTGAAAAATCTTTCGATTTGCCCTTGAGTAAGGCACTTAACCCTAATTTGCTACAGGGGCGCCATACTACTATGGCTGACCCTGTAAAACAACACATTTCACTGCACAGATCGGGTGTACGTGCTCTTGGATGGCACCTTGAGAACTGACGATTTGGTAATTTTAAGTGTTTACTACAGAGGTTGATTGGGTGTAACTGGTTTTAGGGTCCTCCAGGCCTCCCAAGGCTGGAGGGCAGGACAGGGAAGCCAGGCCCTTCAGGAAGCCAGAGGCTTGTGGGGGCACAGGGGTCAGCTGGGCCCATCGGGTTTCCAGTGAGTGGGTACTTTTCAACATTCTCCTTGTTTCATCCCAATGAAAAATGTATAATTGACAGGCCTTTCTGTATACTATTCTTGCACCAAAGTTGAAACATCTTCTTTAATGAACATCAGAGATAAAACTGTATTATCAATGTACAGTCCCTTTTGAGTCTGGTAATGTATTTTATTTACTGTATCCAGGGCACTCCTGGGATGGATGGTGTGATGGGGCAGGTTGGAGAAAAAGGAGAACAGTGAGTGCAATACCAGCCCTAGCTCGTGTCTTTTTTTTTTTTCAATGATAGATTGGAAGGAATAGAGCATGAATCATGACAGTCACTATTGCATTGAGTGATACACTGTTGTCTGTTTAGGGAGCAGCAGGGCCTGTTGGGGACAGTGGGCCATCTGGACTGGACGGACAGCAGGTGGGCAGCAGTGGATCTGGGTGTCTGTTCTTAGATGACCCATCCACCTTCAATATGACTGGTGTTGTATGATATGCCACACTTTCCATGGTGGTAAGTGTGGCATATCTTGCCACAGCAATTGTACTATTATGGCTGACATTGATGACCATGTTTAATAATCTCCTGCCCCCCCCACAGGGTCCCCCAGGAACAGTTGGTGAGGAGGGGCTGTCTGGGAAAAAGGGGGAACAGGTCAATAACTGGGTTTCATCCCTTTTACACTAGTTCAATTAAAATGTGTTAATAAGATCCCTTCCTACTCTATCCCCACCTCTCTGACTCCATCTCTGTTGCTGTGAGGCAGGGTGCTCCAGGTCCCTTTGGAAAGCCAGGGCCCAAGGGACTCCAGGGAGAGCCAGGGCCACAGGGCTCCCAGGGGCTGCAGGGGGAGCCTGGGCCAAGGGGCAAAGAGGTCAGCTGTATTACCCTCTCTACCAAGCTCATCTACACGCACAGGCTGCCATGATCAGGTTGGAATGTGGTTTCATGGTGTTCTGTGATTGTCTGTTGCAGGGAGAGATGGGAGGTTTCGGCAACAGAGGAGATCCTGGTCCTAAAGGACTTAAGGTAATGGAATGAACAGAATATACATACAGTATATGCTTAATGTGTGGTCCTATATGTACTGCCTGGTAAGATTTTCTGAAGCCTTCCAAAACATTTCATCGCTCTTCAAATCCCATTGAATACCCTCTAAGTTGTTGTTTTTCCTCTCCAGGGGGCAAATGGACCTTGTGGATTCCCTGGGTTGGAGGGGCCCTCGGGAGCTCTTGGGGACAATGGGAAAAGAGGAGTGAAAGGAGGGAAGGGCCACGGAGGACTGTGAGTGACTAATAAAGTATATTCTATCCTAATAATTGCTGATTTACTGATATACACTAGATGAAATAGTAGATGATCTACGTGATATGTGGCTCTACAGCAGTGTTCGGTTTCTGTTCGTCAGGGCAAGGTGGGGTTGATGGGGGAAGCTGGACCGTCAGGCTTGTCTGGATTGGAAGTAGGTTTGAAGTAGACTGGGACTGCATTAAAGACAAAACCCACATTGGTTTGGAAAACTGTTATTGCTCAGTACTCGCAATGTCTGTAATGGCTTTGTAGAATACTCTGTCAACCTGTTATTGTTACAGGGTGTTCCAGGTCCTTTTGGATTGGCTGGGGCTGATGGACCACAAGGGCAGAAGGTATGATGTAACCCCGTCGTTATCATGGTGATGATATCATGCTGGAGCTGGACAGTAACATGAAGTTTCCAATTTGTCTAGAGGGACAAAGGCCCTTATGGTGTGGTTGGGGATTCTGGAAACGCAGGCCTTAAGGTACGTATTGCCAGTACAGGTTTAAAATGTTAAAATTATGCTGTATTCATGTCTGAATTACAGAAAGCTATTTAACACACATACTGTAGATTTTATTGAGTTATTGTCTTCTAATGACAGGGTGTGTCAGGAAGAAGAGGATTGAAGGGTGACATGGGAAAATCTGGACCAAAGGTAGTATATCCAAAATCCTATTGCAATTCATCTTGATAACATTACAAATCTAAACCTCATGCACAGCATCCTTAATTGCACATATACATGTATGTACCATTTCTGTGATAATGTACATTATGTCTGTGTATTCCAGGGCATGGGGAGGCATGGGGAGACAGGGGAAGATTGGTCCAAAGGGTTTCTCTGAACATGAGGGGCCCGAAGGTGAGCCAGGAGAGAAAGGAGAACCAGGAGAGCAGGTGAGTTAGTCATTACAATGTATTTGTCTCTTCAGGAGAACAGCTGTTACATGATGCTCAGTAGTAAGTCTGTAAGACTGTCAGTAAGACTGCCTGAATGTCTATGTTGTGTCCAGGGGCCAGAGGGTCTGCCGGACAACAGAGGGCCCCAAGCGTCCCCTGGATTGGAGGTAAGAACACAGAGACAAGAGTACTGTTTCTGAAATAAACAATACTTCTTTAGCTGTTGGTAGATGTTGGTTGATATCTTTTGTCCTCATCTCTACTTTCAGGGTGAGCAGTTGGCCTAGCGGGACCTCTGGTTAGTGCTACAATAATCTCACGTCAGATACAAAATAAACACATGCATTTTCAGATATGGTCACCAGTAATAAATGTCTATAGCGTTTTTAGATATGTCAGCATTAGCTTTTTTCTCTTCAGGGACCAAAAGGTCGACCAGGGGGAGACAAGGCCAGAAAGGTCAAAAGGTTCTGAGGGGAGACAAGTCCAGAAAGGTCAAAAGGTTCACCATTCACCTGTCTTTACATCTACTTCTGTAACACTATTTATCCTACTCTGACATCCTACTTATATCAAATCCACCTCATCTACATTTACTGTAGCTATGTGATTGTAGATTGCTTGCTTTCTTTTCAGGGGTATGATGGTCGAAATGGGTATCCAGGAAAGACGGGACACATCGGGAGGAGGGTCAGAATAAAGCCATCTCTTTTTCACATATTACAATTTCTCATTTCAATTTATATGGATCTTGATTCTTGATTATAAAAGCTGTTTTTCTTACCATGTAAGGGGAAAAGAGGGAAATCTGGAAACAGAGGCTTAAGAGGAGGGAGAGGAGAAAAGGTCATCACTATTGACTGTGAGAAATTCGGGCCTGATTATGCACTAGCCATAACATACAGAATAATGTTTTTCTAACCTTTAAAACACTGCTAATGTTTTGCAGCGGTGAGATTTTGTGTAAGGTCAACAGGGTATAACATTTTTATCAAGATTTAACATTTTCTTTGGCCTACAGGGAAAAGGGGAGATTTTGGTTCAACGGGGCCTCCAGGAAGACAAGGGCCTTACATAGGTTATTTTTAATAACCATATAATTTGATCTGTTTTGGAAATGCTGTGCGCTCTTTTCAATGCCAGGTGGTTAGCTGTACAACTCAATCACTGTGTCCCCAAAACTCAGGAAATAACTACCCTTGTTTCTATATATTTGTCTTTCTCTGTTCCTCTAAGGGGACACCTGGCATACAAGGAGAGAAGGGTGAAATGGGTGAACCAGGAGTAGAGGTAAATATGAAGCATCAACAGGGTGACCATATGATTCAAGAAGTACAGCACTTTGAACCTTACGTTCCTAGAAGCTCATTCTATGTGAGACTAATGTCTTTCCCCTGAACTTGCAGGGAGAGAAGGGGGAGATGGGTCAGACAGGCCCTCCTGGAGCTCAGGGGCTGAAGGTACTCTCATTTATCCCAAGAAGCGTATTACACATGAGTCAGATGTACTGTGCATGAATTGATCTATTTAGAGTCACTACAGATACATTTTGCCTCCATCATTCCCATGTTCATATCCCTATACATTTCCTGTATTCAATGATGGACACAGCTCCATGATGTATTGAGTCAGTTGAGTGTCTGTTTCAGGGGACACAAGGCCCTTTGGGAGAGCCAGGGAGCGATGGCCTAAAAGGAGAACAGGTGAGATGTACTATCTAGTATCTGTCTGTCTATTTGGTCTTACTCTGAAAGCTTGACTCAGTGTTTTCTGTTAAGTATGCAACATTAATCGTGGCATTGCTATTGAGTTGTATTGACTGTGATTTGTCTTCTGTCTTTGTAGGGAGACATTGGTCCTGATGGGGGGTGGGGGACCCCAGATCTAACTGGAATTCCTGTAAGTTGTCCTTTTTCAGTGATATGCTATTGCTATTTCCTTTACTTTTCTGAAAATAAAGTAGGATTTTTATACAGAGAATAATTACATTCTAACGTGATTCCTTTTCTCTTTCTATAGGGTTTGTTTGGAGAAACTGTATATTACTCTAAATACAAATACCCGCATATGTTCCGTTTTTTTATGCATACCTTTATGTGTTCTGTACATGTATCAGGTCCTGTTGGAGTGAGAGGCCTGCCTGTGAGTATGACCTCCCTCACGTCACACCACATTACCAGCTGCGTTACATCCATTTAATGAAATTAAAATTATTCTTGACTCAATCTACATTTTAGTCATTTAGTAGACATGCATATCCAGAGCGACTTACAGTTAGTGCATTCATCTTAAGATAGAGCTAGGTGGGACAACCACATATCACAGTCATAGTAAGGTTCAGAGAGTGGCAGGGACTCTGCAGGGACTCTGCTGTACTAGCATCAGGGTAAGCTGGTTCCACCATTGGTGTGCCAGGACAGAGAAGAACATTGACTGGGCTGACCGGGAGCTGACCTCTTGTGGCAGAACGGAATGCTCGGGTTGGGATGTAGGGTTTGAGCATAGCCTGAAGGTAGGAAGCATCCCAGGGCAGTGAGTTTAACTTTTATATTGTGCTTGTTTTTCCTTTTTTACATCAGGGTCTGGACCTCCTGGAACCTCTCTGATCCGTACTCTGGCACAGCTCAAGGCAAGTTGTTGGTGATCTGTCAAAGCAAATCCAAATACTTCATTTCAGTTTGGAATTCAAATGCATTTTTGGCCAATTCAGCTATGACTATTTATCTTACAACACCTCCTTGTCCCCCCCCCCCTGCCTGACCAGGACCTCATGTACTTGTCAGACAAGCCCAACTACCTCCTGATCCAGACTCTGCTGGACTCATTGCACCAGGACCTGTGCTTGTTCATAGATCCACCAGATGGCACCAAAAAAACACCCGGCTACCACCTGCTTGGCGCTGTGGCTGTCCCAGCCCAACTTCACTAACGGTATGGGCTTCTTCCACAGGAAGCAATGTTCCCTCGCAGCTGCATGCGTGCGGGGGCTCGCAGTAGCCCGAGACTGCCGCGCAGCTCCCCCAGGACTGCTGCGAGAAGAAATATCAGCCCACAGAAGAAATATCAGCCCACGGAGAAAGGCAGGAGATTGAACTTCACTCAACTTTCTAGAGTTTTACCCCTTAGTTAACACTATCAACGTTTCCCTTTACTGTGGGAATTGTGATCAAATCAATGCAATATTAGCTACTTTCAATGCAACATACCGAAAAAAAACTAAGCATGCAAAAGATTTAGTTGTAGGCACAACACATGGGAGTAGAATTCTATTGCACACGAATCAGCCAGTACTCTACACAGACTCGTGCGGCATTAACAGTCAGAGCTGCAGTAGGCCTATAGCAAATTGACCATTGCCATTAATGGATATGTGCCATTTACTTTGAACTGGACTGTGTTTACAGCTGTGGTCGTGAGTAGATGAGCTTGTTTTGAGATCAAAGCAAGAGTTGCATGTAGCCACATGTCCACATTTTGTTCATATCCTTTGCTAGTTAGTAAATTATTAGTCCCAGTTATAGATAATTTGTAGTCAGTAATTGGGGAGTGATTGCTTCCTGCAAGAGCACAAAACATGTACATTTAAAAGCAAGTCAGGTAAAGATATTTTATTTTGTCTTAAAGGGGCAGTGTTGTATTTTGAGACAGGCTTGAATAAGCAAAAGTAGCCAATAGACAGAGGGTGCATAATGTGTCTGATTCTCTGTAATAATGGTATGGGAATAATAATGCATTTTATTTTGTAAAGTGGTTTCTTGCGTCAAACAAAACAACAAGTTCAGTCACTTCCGTGTCTAATGGATAAGTAGATAAACAGGTTAATGTCAAGCTCTGCATGTTTTTCCAAAAGTCTCATGGAATATAGGCCTACTGTACATTGAACACCACACATTGGTTTCTACTGTAGCCTGAATGATGGAACAGCTACAATTGAAGTCGGAAATTTACATGCACCTTAGCCAAATACATTTAAACTCAGTGTTTCACAATTCCTGACATTTAATCCTAGTAAAACTTCCCTGTCTTAGGTCAGTTAGGATCACCACTTTATTTTAAGAACGTGAAATGTCCAAATAATATTAGAGAGAATGATTTATTTCAGCTTTTATTTAGTTTACATACACTCAATTAGTATTTGATAGCATTGCCTTTAAATTGTTTAACTTGGGTCAAACGTTTCGGGTAGCCTTCCACAAGCTTCCCACAATAAGTTGGGTGAATTTTGTCCCATTCCTCCTGACAGAGCTGGTGTAACTAAGTCAGGTTTGTAGACCTCCTTGCGCACACACACTTTTTCAGTTCTGCCCACAAATGTTCTATAGGATTTAGGTCAGGGCTTTGTGATGGCCACTCCAACACCTTGACTTTGTTGTACTTAAGCCATTTTGCCACAACTTTAAAAGTATGCTTGGGGTCATTGTCCATTTGGAAGACCCATTTGCGACCAAGCTTTAACTTCCTGACTGATGATGTCTTGAGATGTTGCTTCAATATAACCACATCATTTTCCTGCCTCATGATGCCATCTATTTTGTGAAGTGCACCAGTCCCTCCTGCAGCAAAGCACCCCCACAACACGATGCTGCCACCCCCGTGCTTCACGGTTGGGATGGTGTTCTCAGCTTGCAAGCCTCCCCCTTTTTCCTCCAAACATATCGATGGTCATTATGGCCAAACAGTTCTATTGTTGTTTCATCAGACCAGAGGACATTTCTCCAAAAAGTACAATATTTGTCCCCATGTGCAGCTGCAAAACGTAGTCTGGCTTTTTTATGGCTGTTTTGGAGCAGTGGCTTCTTCCTTGCTCAGCGGCCTTTCAGGTTATGTCGATATAGGACTCGTTTTTCTGTGGATATAGATACATTTGTACCTGTTTCCTCCAGCATCTTCACAAGGTCCTTTGCTGTTGTTCTGGGATTGATTTGCACTTTTCTCACCAAAGTACGTTCATCTCTAGGAGACAGAACACGTCTCCTTCCTGACCGGTATGACGGCTGCGTGGTCCCATGGTGTTTATACTTGCGTACTATTGTTTGTACAGATGAATGTGGTACCTTCAGGCGTTTGGAAATTGCTCCCAAGGACGAACCAGACTTGTGGAGGTCTACAATTCTTTGGGGCTGATTTCTATTAATTTTCCCATGATGTCAAGCAAAGAGGCACTGTGTTTCAAGGTAGGCCTTGAAATACATCCACAGGTACACCTCCAATTGACTCAAATGATGTCAATTAGCCTATCAGAAGCTTCTAAAGCCATGACATAATTTTCTGGAATTTTCCAAGCTGTTTAAAGGCACAGTCAATTTAGTGTATGTAAACTTCTGACCCACTGGAATTGTGATACAGTGAAATAATCTGTCTGTAAACAATTGTTGGAAAAATTACTTGTGTCATGCACAAAGTAGATGTCCTAACCGACTTGCTAAAACTATAGTTTGTTAACAAGAAATTTGTGGAGTGGTTTAAAAACGAGTTTTAATGACTCCAACATAAGTGTATGTAAACTTCCAACTTCAACTGTATGTCCATGTTAAAATGTTATGGAATGCATTTTATCCATTGTTTTTAATGGTAGGCCTACATTATGATCAAGTAGCCACATTAGCCTACTTGGCCACTGTTGAAACTGTAACTTAAAGCGGCTGCAGCCTCAGTGTTCACAGTAAATGCGCCCTGAAAGTTGCACAAGATTTTCACAACGTTCAAGTTTGCGTGTGCTCAGCAGACCTGAAATCTGCTTGGTGTCGGAAAAACGAGAGGAAACATTGACAGGAACTACATTTATTTCATTATTTTCATCACAATGTGACACCTTCTCCATTGTATTCTAACAACTTTTTAAATGTACAATATGTTTATTAGATTTGTGTGGGAGCAGTTGTACTCTACAGCAGCAGAGAGATTGAACCCTGATCAGTTTTGACGTGAAGGTTGTTCCATGTTCCAGGGATGTATTACATTGATCCTAACCAGGGCAGCCCAGCTGATGCCATTCTGGTCTACTGTGACTTCACTGCAGCACCAAAGACCTGTCTGTCTCCACTCCATCCTCAGGTACTTCCACACACACCTCTGGCTCTGGGACCCTCTGAACTACAGATCTTATATCATGTGGTAATAACATATGCTATGTGTGTTTGAAATTCTTTCAAACTTCCGGTGCCAATGAAGGCATGGCTGAAGGATTCTGGGACAAATATCTAATTTCATTGGTTGAGTTCAATGGAAAAAGGCTTTCAAGTGAGGCTCAAATCCAACCTTGATTCTGTCTTGCTCTCGTGTCCTTGGTTTGATTTTATGCTTTGAAACCACATATTCCTCCATTCCCTCTCCCAGTTTGAGTATCCAGGACCAGATGTAGTGCAGATGAGGTTCCTTAGGTTAAACAGCAGGCTCACCAGTCAGAACATTACCTACTCCTGCCAGCCTGGGAACAGACAGGGACCAGGGGAAAGAGAGGTGAAGTCCCTGGCAGACACACGAAGACAAAGTTACCTGGGGACATTACGATATTATGGGGTATGTTTTCAGACTATAATGATTACCATGTACTGTATTAGATGATGATGGTGATCAATCAATCAAATTGTATTGGTCACATACACATAATTAGCAGATGTTATTGCGGGTGTAGCAAAATTATGATGAAGAGGAGGGGGCTGTTGAGGGATGGTGAAGAGAGAGTCACTTTAGTGCTTGTAATTTACTTTGTTTCCTTCTTGGCAGTCCTCTGAGGAGCTGGATTCCGGAGACCGTCATGAGTCAGGGTTCCAGTTTGAGAGCGAGGACCTCGATCTGCTTCCTCTGAGAGATCTGGCAGTGTTCGGAAGCAGTGACCTCACACAGGAGTTTGGATTCACTGTCGGGCCTGTGTGCTTCAGCTAAAGGAAGAGAGACACTCCCTCTAAGGACTGGCAAGAGCAGAGACAACAATGAGACAATCACCAGACAACCTCCAGCTAATGGGGAAATGACTCAGAGAAACTGGAAAGAGACAGAGAAAGGCATCAGCATCTCTCCACTTCTCATGACAGAATTGTTTATTGACAAAGTAGAAGTACCAATCAACAGGACAAAGTCTGTTTTCTCTCTCCAAAGGTTAACCAGTTAACAAACATGAACTGGTTGGTCTGTGGCCAGGGATATTCTTGAGAGAAAGTATCTTTGTATTTTGTGTACACTGATTTCATTTGTGATATTGAAACATGCTTATTTATGTAATTGGTTTAAATGATGGCGGTTTCCTTAAATGTTTATGGTGCTATAATTCTGTTTTTTACAAACATTCCCATACTTAATTCAGGTATGTTCTTGACCAAGAGCACTGTGGTTTCAACCTTCACTGCCGCAACTTAACAATGTGTCCCAAATCTGTGCTCACTCTACCCTTACATCCCAAGTTAGAAACTAAGAAACATATCAATATTGATCCCTTGGTCAAAAAGTAGGAAGACTAATACAATGATGATTATTAGGAGCTATGACAATTAATTAATTGTATTTGGTGATAACATTTTATGCTTTCTTGCGGCACCTGATAGGCTACTGCATCTAACTACCATTTGTGAAATTGTGATGTTTTGATGTCTGTTGATACAGAGGAACAATGCGGTACTATAAAACATGTTGTCAAAGTTGATGTATATAGGTCATTCAATAATACCAAAGTTGACGTTTTCTGTAGATTCTTTGTGTCTCCTGTGTTTTTACCTCACTGCACCTTATTATGATGTCCCTGCTAGAGGCTTATCTTTGTCCCTCCTCAATTTACCACATGATTTTACACCCTGACCTGGCTTTATTCTACCATGAACCCCAACCTGAGAAGCTTTGACAAGGGAAAAATGACTCCCCAGTTCTGTGAAAAACAGTTCTGATTCGAATGGAAATACTCCAGGAGGGACTTTGTGGTGGCTGCTCTTGATAATGTGCCTACAATTGATTCTGGATTTCATGCAGCAGGCTTTGAACATGCTATGGAACTTCAATGGCAGAGACAAATGTATCTTTTACTCAGTTTCATCTTTGCTTAAAGATGTGTGTTTGTAAATTGTGTGATTTACTTAATTTATTTGCTGGCCATTTTTTTTCAAGTGTTTTAAATATCCATTCAATGATATATATATATCTCTCATTCATATTCTCTCATGTTTTGTAATATGCACATGAGATACCAGTACATTTTGGGGGTTTCAACTGAAATATATGAATAAATTAAAGTATTGTACTAATTTATTCATAATTAATTGGTATTGCCCCTCCCCAAAAAGCATCCAAACAAGTGGAAAATATAAGCCATTTTAATTCAAACTTAAAGTAATTAAAAAGCGATGTGATTTGACTACATTAGATTAATGAAAATTGACTACCAATGAAGCTATGATGTTTCATGAAAATAATCGGGCGAAGTGTTGACATGAGAGAAAGGCGATAGCTACAATGTATCGTTCTCAGACATAGTTGCCTCTGCTCAGATGACTTTTTCCTGACACTCAGCATAGACATTTCTGCTGCTGTTGAGTAGAGGATCATTCTCTTCGAGGTATGCAATAATTTTAAACAAACACTTGCGTTTATCCTGTAAGACATGCTCATCGTTTATAGTAAATTGACTTTACTCGTGTAACTGCTTGTTTTTAGGCTGTAGGCCTTGTAATGCCTCGGTCTCTAGTCGCTCTGTGAATCGGTCAAGCCTCGCTCAAGATCCAGGACATTGGAATTGGGAGCTCCGAAGAGCACAAGAGACGATACATTGTAGTTTAAAATGTAAAGGAAATGTATTTCTAAATTCAACGTCTGTAGTTTTAGCCTACGTTTTATTGGCAGCCAGCAAATGATTATGTAGGTTGGCGCGGATGTTTTACATCGTAATTAACAGCTGTTGCGCCAGGACTCATGAGTGAGTAGCCTCCAGGCTTCCTCGTCAGATGGCAAACAGTATTATACAACTAAAGTCATGTATTTCGAGTAGCTGTTTAGGAAAAAATGTAAGAAATATTTTCAATAGTGAGGACAAGTGGCAAACATGCTGCAATAAGTGACAGCAGCAAAATGTAAACGAAACTAGATTGCTTTGTTTTATTTCTCTATTAAAACAAAGGGATCCATATATGTATGTATGCATGTGTCCTCAATATTAAAAGTAGCTTAATCTGTTTTGATCTAATAAAGCACATCTCTCTACAGTTGAGTTTGTATCAGAGAAGGTAATGTGTCGCCTATATATTGCATCTGCTGTCATTTCTAATTGGCAGCCCACTTTCCCCCTCTAGCACTGGGCCTATGACTTCACCGTGGGGTGGGCTGGAGACATGCACCCACCATCAAGGGAGGACTTTGTGTCTTTAACCCTCACTGGACAAGGAAGTGGCATCTATAATAACAGTAAACAGTGGAGAAGAAAGTCCTGCTGGAGGGTGAGGGATGGCTGAAGGAAGTCAACCAACTTACTTATCTCACACACTGATCCGATGACTTATTATGCACTATTTACAGTTTATTTATATGCTGTAAGACATATCGCACTGAATGTTTTATACCTCAAATGTAGCATGACATTTTAATGGTTTACTAACTTGAATGAAAAAATGTCTCAAGACATAATTGTGATCATAACCATAATATCATGTGATAGCCACTCAGAAAGGAAATGACTGTAGCTCAGACCTGTCACTGTTAGTCAGTAGAGGTATGACACCATGGTGGTTGTTTTTCAGAAGAATACGACACTGCAGTGCTTCTGTATAGTAGCAGCATGTTACTATAGTGGCGCAGTTGATCAGACATGTAACACTGTGTGTGATTCTTCTGTATTTCTTGTTGATCGTGTACTTGTCTCTCCTGACGGACAAGCCAGCGCAGTCAATTATAACTGAGTGTTTGTCTAATTCACTCTGTGCTTACGGCTTTGTCATTTTCTCTCTTACCCAAATTGCACCCATATATCCACAGAAATGGAAACGGTTATCCAGATTGCAGCGCAACCTAATCCTCTTCACCGTGGCTCTCATGTTAGTTTGTGGGATTTCTACTTATCCCAGTGTCACAGAACATTTCCGAGGTAAGGTCAGCAAAACAAATTAATTGTTATAATGTATGGTGGTGACTGTTCCTGAGGCACCAGAGACTGAGCATTCTCCCCTCTGCTTCCTCCCCAGGCCTTACTGTTGTTGCGAAGGAGGAAGGGGACCATGCTCTGAAACCTGTCATCCATGAGGTCCAACCTGAGTTGGACAAACTGAACCGACCGCTAGTACCAGAGTCACCTTCAGAGGTTGGTACATTCCACTCCTCTGCTTTACTACTAAAGCCAACCTTTGACTATGACAAAATATGTGGATTGAAACATCCAGTAAGTAAAGCTCTTCCCTCCCTTTATCATGTCTCTTCCTTCAGAAGCAGAAGAGGGCAGCCCACAAGCGTGGGCCACCCAGCCTGCAGAACCGACTGCAAAAGAAAGGGAACGTGTCAGATACCCAGGTGGAGAAAGAGGAGGGAGAGAAGCCACTTGTTAAGTAAGACTAGTCTCTAATCAGTGGAGAGAACTGATGGACTGATTGATAACAACATACTGATACACCTTTATTGCATGGGTTAGAGAAGTGGATTGTGATGCGTAATCTGAATAAAATATACAACTCGATTCCAAGCAAATATAAACATGTTTTCTGGTGTTCTCATCTTGACTGATCCCTATGTGTGTTTAGCTGGCGTGTGGCCATGATGGACCAAGCCACTGAAAGAGGAACTGCCAAGGAAGCAGCGAACAAGGTGGATGTCCCAGCGGTTGAGCAAGAGGGCCATTCACACAAGGAGCCAGGTCTTTGCCATGTTTCTGCCTCTACTGTCTCTATCTGTCTCTCTCTGTCTCTCTCTCTCTCTGCTCAAACCCTCCATAGCCCCCTTCATGACCATGAACAACAGCTGAGTTTATTAACCACACGTTGAGTTTGATGTGTGCATGGCCTGAAAGAGACTTAAATAGAAGTAATGAATTCATAATTCTGGAACGGACTTGGATGGTAGCCTATTATCTTGGCGTGCGTGTGTTTCAGAAGTCGATAGGCTTGAGGCAGTACGTGATGCTTTCAGACATGCATGGAAGGGCTACAAAGAGTTTGCCTGGGGGAAAGATGAGCTGAGGCCCATGTCTAAGTCCTATGGAGAGTGGTTTGGCCTAGGCTTGACCCTAATTGATGCACTGGACACAATGTGGATCCTCAACCTCAAAAAAGGTACCTACAGTACATTCATGATCCAGCTTTTCTATATACCTTCTGTATCAGAGTTTTCATGGACTTAGACCACTAAAGTTGCTTGCCCTCTTTTGGACAGAGTTTGAGGAGGCTAAGACCTGGGTGTCCACAGAGCTGTCCTTTAATAAAAACGTGGATGTGAACCTGTTTGAGAGCACCATCCGTATCCTGGGCGGCTTGCTGAGTACTTACCATCTGACTGGAGACATTCTGTTCCTGGACAAGGCTGTGAGTCACGTACAGGGAGACCTATAGAGAGCTGGCACTTACAGTTTCTGCTGCTGGGCCTCTGGCACTTCCTCCTCCAGTCCCTCTGCCTCTCAAAGACCCTTTCATAGACTGCTGCTAATGCTGCTGCTGGTCATATAAATTAATTACTGAAATTAAGAAAAAAATCTGTGGGAGAAGGGGGTCTGATTTAAGAAAACCAATATTGATTCTGTTTTGTTTTTTTGATGACCTTGCAGAAAGATATAGGAACGAGGTTAATGCCTGCCTTCAACACCCCGTCCAAGATCCCTTACTCAGATGTGAACATTGGGAAGGGTACGGCCCATCCCCCTCGATGGACGTCGGACAGCACTGTTGCGGAGGTCACCAGCATCCAGCTGGAATTTAGGGAGCTGAGTCGCCTCACTCAGGACACACGCTACCAGGTAAACCAAGCCACAACACAGTATCAGGATCTGTTGGTAATATTCATACCAACACTCAAAAGCAATGTTCCAATGGCAGGACTCGATTTGACGTCAGGTTTGATTTATACAGCACTCTATCAATCATCTCTGACGACATTTAACTGACTTTCTCCATCCCCTTCTTCTACAGGCTGCAGTGGACGAGGTCATGCAGAAAGTCCACAAGCTGGAGGGGAAGCAGGATGGCCTCGTCCCCATGTTCATCAACACCAACAGCGGCCAGTTCACCCATTTGGGGATGTTCACGCTGGGTGCACGGGCAGACAGCTACTACGAATACCTCCTCAAACAGTGGATCCAGGGAGGCAAGAAGGAGACGGCGTGAGTCAAACTCTTTTCTAAACACTTTCCGGTCTACTTTTCTCAAGGCTGT
This sequence comes from Salvelinus alpinus, assembly GCF_045679555.1. NCBI lineage: Eukaryota > Metazoa > Chordata > Actinopteri > Salmoniformes > Salmonidae > Salvelinus > Salvelinus alpinus. The sequence goes on from NC_092104.1 coordinate 41,025,952, forward strand.
ATATGAGGTTTAGGCTGATGCTAATTCTCTGAGTCAGGTCTAGCCACTCAGGTCCTACTGATCTTGTCTAGGCTCCCTGCTAAGTACTGGGGGCAGGCAGCGGAGTTGTCCCTGCTCTAGCTTGCTGTCATGTTTTGACAGTCCCATAGTTTGATCTCCTCAGAGCTGTCCCTCCCCTGATGTAACTGGGATTACTTAAACAGCCCAAGTCTCTCTGTTACCTGCAGTGCTGGACAAGCTGTGTGGATGTGGAGGAACAGCTGTATGTCGTATCAGGCTGTGCATAAGACTGAAATATTCATGACTCTGTCTGGTGATATTTGCTGAACTTCATGCACAACTAGGTCTTCAGAGCTGCTTTATAAACCATGTATCCTCAGTTGGAACAGCTCTCTCAGACCCAGCACAGCTTGAGGACAGATTTAGTTATTGTACTGGGTTTTAAAGTAGTTCTTTGTTTTTTCTTGGCTCAGTGCTGTATCAGTTGGTGTTGTGGATTCTATGGGACACGTATAAAATAACAGAAAACTACGCAAGTACCATTAAGCTGACTATGCTTCTCAGTATTTGTGTAGTTATAGACCATATTCCTTTCAGTCAAAGCAGTGTTGTGTTATACAGAGCAGTACAAATAAACTGATGTGCTTGGCTGTAAAGCTGTGGCTGTGTGTTCCTCAGGTTGCTGGAGGATTACCTGCAGGCCCTGGAGGGAGTGAAGAAGAACCTGCTGAAGAAGTCCTCTCCGAACAGGCTGACCTTCGTAGGGGAGCTTTCCCATGGCAGGTTCAGCCCCAAAATGGTTAGGATACGGACTATGCACACCAGATGAGTGTGTGTTGAAAAAGCTGTTGTTTTCTCTAGATTGTGTAACATGGACATGGTCGTTCTCCACTGCCACCCCCCCCCCCCCCCCCCCCTCTATGTCAGGACCACCTGGTGTGTTTCCTCCCTGGGACCCTGGCCCTAGGGGCCCACCACGGCCTGCCAGCCGAACACATGGAGCTGGCCAAGCAGCTGATGGAGACCTGCTACCAGATGTATGCCCAGATGGAGACTGGCCTGAGCCCTGAGATTGTCCACTTTAACATGCACGAGGGCAGCATCGGAGATGTAGACGTGAAGGTAGGGATGTGCTCTGAACAACACTCACAGCAGAGATATGGTTGTGATCAATACCCAACTGAAGTGCTATTTGGTTCCTGACTATTTATTTCACTGTTGTGAAGTGTATGTGTTTTTTTTTCATGCAATTGATATGATTGTTTCTGGTGTGTGTGTCATTGCTTCAGCTTGCAGACAGACACAACCTCCTGCGCCCTGAGACGGTGGAGAGCTTGTTCTATCTGTACAGGTTCACTAAAGACCGGAAGTACAGGGACTGGGGCTGGGAGATCCTCCAGAACTTTAACAAGTATACCAAGGTGAGCGAGCACAGTCACTAACTAACCAGTCTAGGCTACTGTAAATACTGTAAGTAAATGAACCCGCCTGGTCCCAGATCTGTTTGGCATGACAATAGGAGTCATCTGGAACCAGGCTACTGAGAAATGCATTGTTAAAGTGAGTGATGAATCCGTATGTGTTAAGTGAGTTAGTATTCCTCAGACGTTACGCATCCTTCTTATAATAACGTGTGATAACAACATGTGATAACATAATAACATGTGTGTCTCACCAGGTTTCTACTGGTGGCTACACGTCCATCAACAACGTCCGGGACCCAGAGTACCCCAGCCCCCGGGACAAGATGGAGAGTTTCTTCCTGGGGGAGACTCTCAAATACTTCTACCTGCTGTTCTCAGATGACCCGGAGCTGCTCAGTCTGGACAAGTATGTGTTCAACACAGAGGCTCACCCCCTGCCCATCTGGCCCACTGCACAGTGAGAGATACACAGGGCAAGTCAACATGAAGCACACATACAGTAATACATCACAGCTCAGGGCTTGGCTATCACCAATATATCTTGTTATACCTTATTGTATATCTCAGTGACTCAAATTTGGGTTGGTTTACCCTCTCCTAAATTGAAAACTCTGGGAGAAATGCCTATTTTTAAAAGCCAGAATTCATTGTTTCTTTAAAAAGTGAGGGGGGGGGGGGGGGGTTAGCAGCAGTGTTGGGGTGAGATTGAAGCATAGTAGCTTTGATATATATTTTGTTATCTTTGTCTGTTCTCGCCACATTGCTGCTGAGGGGGCCTGTCTATCCTCTGATAATGACAGTTGTTTACTCTGAAGGAAGAGTGGAAAACATGAGGCAGCCAAGCTATGTCCTTGGCTCATCATGGTCATTTTGTACACCAACACTAGAGAAAGATATGAGCGTGACTGGACTCCAAGCTGTGCCTAAATTGGAGGCAGCAGCAGCCTGAGAGGAAGTGCTAGTTTGACAGAATACAGCACTGAGTGACAAGTGACACCCCCTATCATGGACTTCCCACATGAAGAAAGTCTATAGTATACTATGGTATAAATCACTGTAGTGTATACTGTAGTATTTACAGTTAACTATATTATAAACACTGCAGTAAAGGAGAACAGTAGTATTTACTAGAACATTCTATAGTAAGTACTACACATAGTTGAGGGATACTACAGTGTATAGTATACTACCGCTTACTATGGAATTCTATAGTACGTACTGTAGTATTCATAAAAAAATTTAAAAAATGTATGTGGGTTTACAGTAAATGACCAAGTATTGTGATAAAACATTCTGTGTCCCTGGATCCTCTCACTCTCCGGTCTCTTGATCGCATTCTTAAGAAATGGTTTATACCGTCATGTCAGGCATAGAATAGTCTGATTTTAATTGCATACTGTGAACCTTTTTGTGTATGGGGACTGCAAGCACTTATTGTTTAATTTCCTTGTGTTTTGAATTTGACTGACTCAGCTGCTATTATATTTAATGAATGTTACGTTTTACTTATTTGTCATGCTTTCCTTTGTTGTGGGGTCAAACTAGTGTAAGTTGGAGTGGACATTTAGGTAGTTTTAGTTATACAAATGTTTGTGAGATTTAAGATGAATTTTGTTAGTATCATTTGAATTAATTTGTAGTGTATTGTGGTATACTACAGTGCCTTCAGAAAGTATTCATACCACTTGACTTATTCCACAATTTGTTGTTGCAGTCTGAATTCAAAATTAAATAAATGTATTCTCTCACCCATCTACACAAAATACCTCATAATGACAAAGTGAAAACCATGTTTTTAGCAAATTTATAAAGAAATGTAATACGTAAGTATTCACACCCCTGAGTCAATACATGTTAGAATCACCTTTAGCAGCGATTACAGCTGTGAGTCTTTCTGGTTAAGTCTTTAAGAGCTTTGCACACCTGGGTTGTACAATATTTGCACATTATTATTTTCAAAATTCTTCAAGCTCTCAAGTTGGTTGTTGAACATTGCTAGACATCCATTTTCAAGTCTTGCCATAGACTTTCAAGCTGATTTTAAGTCAAAACTGTAACTTGGCCACTCAGGAACATTCAATGTAATCTTGCTAAGCAACTCCAGTGTGTATTTAGCTACACTTGCAATAACATCTGCTGAACACATGTATGTGACCAATAAAATTTGATTTATTTGGCCTTGTTTTAGGTTATTGTCCTGCTTAAAGGTGAATTTGTCTCCCAGTGTCTGTTAGAAAGCAGACTGAACCAGGTTTTCCACTAGGATTTTGCCTGTGTTAGCTCTATTCTGTTTTTTTGATCATTAACTCCCTAGTTCTTGCCAATGACAAGCATACCCATAACATGACGCAGCCACCATCATGCTTGAAAATATGAAGTGTATCTTTGTTTTGACTGGGTGTTTTTGTATACCATTTATAGTGTAATCACTTCACCATGCTCAAAGAGATATTCAATGTCTGTTTTTTTTACCCATCTATCAATAGGTGCCCTTCTTTGCACAGCATTGGAAAACCTCTAGTCTTTGTGGTTGAATCTGTTTGAAATTCACTGTTCCACTGAGGGACCTTACAGATAATTGCATGTGTGGGGTACAGAGATGAGGTAATCATGTTAAACAATTATTGCACACAAAGTGAGTCCATGCAACTTATGTGACTTGTTAAGCAAATGTTTACCCCTGAACTTATTCAGGCTTGCCATAACAAAGGGGTTGAATACTTGACTCGACATTTTAAACTGTAAACCAACAAAATGTGGGGAAAGTCGGAGTGTGACTACTTTCTGAAGGCACTGTATATCTGGATAGGCTGTAACTCCCATACTTCACCATCATTCCTGTAAATATCTATTGGGAATGTAATATGAATGTAATCGTGATTCTATTTGTAGTGGTATTTTATTTAAACGTTTTTGAGACGCAATTCAACATCCTAGGTGTATAGTGTGAGATTTTAGTTTTCTTCCCAATTTGATTGTTCAGCGCTCTCCTCCTTCACTGTTGTTTCACTTGTGCCTTCAACGTTGCTCTGGTTAACCTTATGAAACTATTTTGACATCATTCATAAATTGCTGTTTTGTTATGGAAATGTGGGTAGATTTTGTTTTACATATTCATGGTGTGGAATAAGGAATGTCATTTTCCAACAGTCTTTCAACCATTTGCTGGATGAACTTCCGTAACTTTCAAACTGCATGCACTTATAGTACATAGCACGGATAAGGGCTCTGCTTGCTATCCCTCTTTCACATTTCTGATCAGTTGATATACTGCTGGTTGGATTTCAGATTCCTTTTTTAGAACTGTTATGTTTCTCAAAATGGATTCTAAACTTTTATAAACCAAAGATATCCTGGTTATTACAATATCTGGAATGAATCTACACATCATTCTGTGAGGATTGACAAAATAAGCCATTTCCCTAAGCCATGTTTTATAACAATGTAAACTAAGGACTATTGGAGTTTTTGATACAGCATCTGAAGTCAGCTGCTGCCTGCTGACAGCTGTTAGCTAACCAAGGTCAACAGCATTTTAATACTGTCTTTGTTAATCACGTCTGCTGCTGTTCTGATTCCCTCAAGCTGTGGAGGACCATTTTATTTCAAACTGCTAATGCCATATACCCACCTGGGACCTCAAGGCAAAATAAGAAATATAAGTTATTGTATTTTTCTTGCATATTGTAAACATTTGCAGTCAATGTTACACATTGGTCAGAATCTCTCCATTTCAATTCAACTATGCGCCTATGACATTTGCAACACTGTATTTTAGAACAGCCCGTGTGATGAGACTGCAACACCAGTGACTCAGATGGAAAGTAGTACACCCATGTCTTGATTTACATCTCTTTCAACTTGGGCATGAACATGCTAAACCAAGGGCTGGGAGCTAATGGGAGCAGTGTTTCTGGGTCTGTGAACGGTTTTTAAGTCATGACCTTTCAAAATGTGTTATGAACCATGTCACTTAGTTTTATTAAACCATGGACCAGCTTTAATTTTGTATAAATGTCAACATTAAAACACTTTATAGAACATGTGTCACAATTCTGTCACTTGATCATTACAATCCATGTCGAAGTCATTTCATCAGTATCTCTCCCCCCTCCATTTTCACCCACTGGGCGATGGTATCTGACTCCATCTTACAGGCCTTTATAACAGATGCCGGATCAGCGTCATTGGCCTCTCTGGGAAGTAAGATCGCATGGGATAATATTAGCATTGAATTGAAACCATGCCAGTGGTGGTAGCTTATAAGATACTAAATTAATATTCTAGAGTAAATAATTGTATACTGTTTGAATTTACAGTAGTTGATTGTGGAATGGAAGAAATTTTGAATGATTTTGAATGACAAGTTCTCTCACCTCAAATCCAAATGAGCCCCCTCTGCAATCAGTGATGAGCTTAAGGACTTTCTCACCTTTCTCATTCATATCGTACCATTCCATTTGCCCATGGGTCCAGATCTCCATTGGAGAAAATAATGTTGCTGGCTGTGGAGAGGGCTGATCAAGGCATCAAAGAACAGAAACATAAAGAACAAAACATCACTGAAGAAACCATACTATGGAAAAATCAAGCAGACTAGGGTGACATTACAGCCAAGTGTTCTAGAAGCAAGCCATGTGTACTGCATGGGAATTTCAGAAGATGTTGAAATGAGCAAGGCAGCAGGGTCATTCCACCAAACAGTTGCCATCTCAAGAATTTAAAAAAGACTATAGTAAGTGCCTATTATGTGCCAAATAAAGTAACAGGGTTGATGACTTAAAATGCTCAGTCTGATCGTGTGGGCGTGCTGATACAAATTTAAATAGATTTACATACACAGCTCGGATTAGCGGATAGGATCGTCTAAGCTCTATAGCCTACCCTGCTTACTCATTTAAAGAAGGAGGTTACATATGCAAATAAAAGATAAGTGGTCATTGGTCAGAATAATCAGATTGTGATGTCATGCTGTGGGCCAGAAAATCCATCCCACCTGAACAGGCTGAAATTCCAGGGGAGTTTTTTTCTTCAAAAAGGGTGTTATCATTTTCACAATTTCAGAGTGTTAATTCAACCTCATAGTGTGGAAATATATATATTTTTAAAGAACTAACATCCCATTTTTGACTGCACTGCCCCTTTAAAACGAGGGACAGGGTTTTTGGACCTTAAATTGATTACTAATCTCATCAAATAAATAATGATCTTCAGAAATGACGTTGTCAAAGCAACAAAATAACCAAAGCTTTAAAATGGTGAAAACTTGGAGAATAGTTGGGATTTTGTGGGTTAAAATCTTCCTAGAAGTCACAGAGGATGCTTAGAGAGAGGATAATAGTGAACATATCACAACTATGAAATAACATATGGAATCTTAAAAAGTGTTAAACAAATCAAAATATATTTAATATTTGAGAGTCTTCAAAGTAGCCACCTTTTGCCTTGATAACAGCTTTGCACAGTCTTGGCATTCTCTCTCAACCAGCTTCACCTGGAATGCTTTTCCAACAGTTTTGAAGGAGTTCCCACATATGCTGAATGCTTGTTGGCTCCTTTTCCTTCACTCTGCGGTCGAACTCCTCCCAAACCACTCAATTGGGTTGAGGTTGGGTGATTGGGTGATTGTGGAGGCCAGGGGCCTCATTTATAAAAATACTAGAACTTAGTTGTGAGATCATTTCCGACAGTGTGCTTACGTTCGATTTATAAAAGATACTGAGCATAAAAAACCTTGCTTACACAGGTTATAAGAAGCCCATTTGTAACTTACGCACCTGTGATCATATAAATCTCAAATTAACTTAAAATTGACGGCACCTGAACGTACCTTACAGTCAGCGATTTCCCCTTATAGAATGCTAGCACAAATGAGGATTTAGTCAGGAATAGCCATGGACCAAAAGAGAAAAGCAAACTTTTTGGAAGACGAGACCACGGCGATGGTAGAGGAGATTGAAGACAGGCAACATGTATTTTTCAGTGAATTAAATAGTGGGTTGACAAAGTGTGTCGCCGCTGCAGTGAACGAGGTGGGGCAGCACGACAGAACTGTAGCTGATGTGAAAAATAAATGGTCTGACCTTAAACTGCAAGGGAAAAAAAGAATAGCCATACATAACCAGCAGGAAAATCACTCGGACTTGGCATAGAGATAAGATCGTTTCCACGTCAAAGTAATGTTTTATAAATAACTACCTATACGTAGTTTTCTGCGTAAGTCATACTTAAGATCAAAATGGATCGTAAGTCAGTTTTATAAATGAGGCCCTAGGTCATCTGATGCAGCACTCCATCACTCGCCTTCTTAGTCAAATAGTCCTTACACAGCCTGGAGGTGCGTTGGGTCAATATCCTGATGAAAAACAAATGATAGTCACAGTAAGGGCAAACCAGATGGGATGGCGTATTGCTGCAGAATGCTGTGGTAGCCATGCTGCGTAACTGTGCCTTGAATTCTAAATAAATCACAGACAGTGTCACCAGCAAAGCACCATCACACCTCCTCCTCCATGCTTCACAGAGGGAACCACACATGCGGAGATCATCCGTTCACCTACTCTGCGTCTCACAAAGACACGGCGGTTGGAACCAAAAATCTCACATTTGGACTCATCAGACCAAAGGACAGATTTCCACCGGTCTATTGACCATTGCTCATGTTTCTTGGCCCAAGCAAGTCTATTTTTCTTATTGGTGTTCTTTAGTAGTGGTTTCTTTGCAGCAATTCGACCATGAAGGCCTGATTCCCGCAGTATCCTCTGAACAGTTGAAGTTGAGATGTGTCTGTTACTTGTGAACTCTGTGAAGCATTTATTTGGGCTGCAATCTGAGGTGCAGTTAACTCTAATGAACTTATCCTCTGCAGCAGAGGTAACTCTGAGGTCTTCCTCTCCTGTGGCGGTCCTCATCATATCGCTTGATGGTTTTTGCGACTGCACTTGAAGAAACTTTCAAAGATCTTGAAATGTTCCGGATTGACTGACCTTCATGTCTTATTGTAATGATGGACTGTCGTTTCTCTTTGCTTATTTGAGCTGTTCTTGCCATAATATGGACTTGGTCTATGGACCATAATATGGACTCAGAAGTACGAGATGGGGACTGGGGTAGGTTGACCTCAGATCTCCCCACTGGAAGCCCAAGGTAGGGGGTGCGGGAGAATCTATCAAATAGCACACCTCTAACTTTGTACAGTACTAATGCAATTAGTAAAATCAGTCACACTACGAAGTTCTACCAAATAAACCACAATTCATTCATAATACTGTGAATACAGTTGAAGTCGGAAGTTTACATACACCTTAGCCAAATACATTTAAACTCAGGTTTTCACAATTCCTGACATTTAATCATAGTAAAGAATTCCCTGTCTTAGGTCAGTTAGGGTCACCACTTTATTTTAAGAAGGGTGAAATGTCAGAATAATAGTAGAGAGAATGATTTATTTCAGCTTTTATTTCTTTCAGTGGGTCAGAAGTTTACATACACTCAATTAGTTTTTATTAGCATTGCCTTTAAATTGTTTAACTTGGGTCAAACGTTTCGGGTAGCCTTCCACAAGCTTCCCACAATACATTGGGTGAATTTTGGCCCATTCCTCCTGACGGAGCTGGTGTAACTGAGTCAGGTTTGTAGGCCTTGCTCGCACACGCTTTTTCAGTTCTGCCCACAAATTTTCTATAGGATTGAGGTCAGGGCTTTGGGAATGCCACTCCAATACCTTGACTTTGTTGTCCATAAGCCATTTTGCCACAACTTTGGAAGTATGCTTGGGGTCATTGTCCATTTGGAAGATCCATTTGCCACCAAGCTTTACCTTCCTGACTGATGTCTTGAGATGTTGCTTCAATATATCCACATAATTGTCATTCCTCATGATGCCATCTATTTTGTGAAGTGCATAACCCCTCCTGCAGCAAAGCACCCCCAGAACATGATGCTGCTACCCCGTGCTTCATAGTTGGGATGGTGTTCTTCGGCTTGCAAGCCTCCCCCTTTTTCCTCCAAACAAAACGTTGGTCATTATGGCCAAACAGTTCTATTGTTGTTTCATCAGACCAGAGGCTTCTTCCTTGCTGAGCGGCCTTTCAGCTTATGTCGATATAGGACTCATTTTACTGTGGCTATAGATACTTTTGTACCTATTTCCTCCAGCATCTTCACAAGGTCCATTGCTGTTGTTTTGGGATTGATTTACACTTTTCACACCCAAGTACGTTCATCTCTAGGAGACAGAATGCGTCTCCTTCTTGAGCGGTATGATGGCTGCGTGGTCCCATGGTGTTTATACTTCCATACTATTGTTTGTACAGATGAACGTGGTACCTTCATTTGGAAATTGCTCCCAAGGATGAACCAGACTTGTGGAGGTCTACAATTTTGGGGAGCTGATTTCTTTTGATTTTCCCAAGAGGCACTGAGTTTGAAGGTACACCTCCAATTGACTCAAATTATGTCAATTAGCCAGAAGCTTCTAAAGCCATGATATCATTTTCTGAAGTTTTTCAAGCTGTTTAAAGGCACAGTCAACTTAGTGTTTGTAAACCTCCGACCCACTGGAATTATGATACAGTGAATTATAAGTGAAATAATCTGTCTGTAAATAATTGTTGGAAAAATAACTTGTGTCGTGCACAAAGTAGATGTTCTAACCGACTTGCCAAAACTATAGTTTGTTAACAAGAAATTTGTGGTTGAAAACCGAGTTTTAATGATTCCAACGTAAGAGTCACAGACATATTGTTGCATTTTTTTCTGGTTTGTGCGAAATTTGTTATGAATAATATAAAACCAGTCTGCACACCACCAAGGTGAAATGGTTTAGTCTTGACTCTTGGTTGACAGTGTTTGGGGATGGGTAATGTATTGATGCTCGAGTGCCAAATCAACACAAATTTGTTTCCATTTGTCTTATTTTTGCATATATTTTTATATTTATATAGTTTTAAATGTTGTGATTATTTATTTTTGTTGTTCCAAATGTCTGAATAAAAATGTGTTAGTGCAGAATGGTCCCAGATGTCTCCCTTGTTGCCAGTGTAGAGGAAGATGTGTCCATAGCTTCTCTTCCAGTACTCATCTAGGACATAGAGCATGACAATAGTCAAAAGTGGGCATGCAGGTTGGACAGAATAAGATAGGCCAGTACAAAGTGTACGAAATGTCAATTGATGGATGCTCATTGCTCACCTGTGAGTAGGTACCGCTGCTCATAGGTGCCATTGCCCATGCTGTTGAAGTGGTCCAGTATTTGGGGAAAGTATTTATCTTTAAATTGGGGTTTTGGGTCAGTGCTGTGCTCATGATTCTTGACCTAATAAGTATGAGATATTCAGAGGAACAAATCTAATGTCTTACCTGAAAATGCCTGTACCTGAAAACGCCTGTACCTGAAAACGCCTGTACCTGAAAACGCCTGTACCTGAAAACGCCCCTTGCGTCTTGGAGTAAAGGGAGAGCAAAACAATAACGCTAATAAAACAGAGTTGGCATCTTGAAAGGCCTGTTGGTGAAAGCCTCAGCAAATCATTCTTTTTATGAAATGTTCATTGTCTGAATCATATAACATAGGTTTGTTTATTGACCTCTGAACCCAGGCAACATATTGGGCCCTATGCATAGTGGGAGTTGTAGTTCTTTCAATCGACTCAGCTGTGAAGTCCTAAAAGGCCCTTTCACAAGGGAGACACTACTAAATATTGCCCCACTAAGGTATCCCATTATGGCAGCTACAGCATCCGCCTCATGCAGGAATAAATTACTTTTCAATACTTGACTAATTTGTCCAGATACTGTCAATAGATATCAATAAGATGTGAATGTTGGTGGGAAAAAAGTGTAGTCTCTGAAGACAATGTTAAAATCTCTGTCAATAAATAAAAAACGTAATTCATTAGAGATTGCTGTTGAGTGTGAAACCTCTACTAATAACATTAAGTATCAATTTGGAGAGGCATGTCTCTCGCTCACTGTCACTTTCTGTTTTTCTGTATCAGTATTATCAATTGAGTTTGATTGTGCTTGCATGGTTGCCGAGTCCATATCGGTAAACTACATTGAGTACTTGGTATATTTTACAAGGAGGAGTTATTACCTCCAGTCAATTGATCTTCAGAACGCAAAGATCAAAGACGCAATGATGTCTTTTATTATACGATTTTTTGTATATCTTTTTTTTTTTTTTTTAAGTCAGGTAGAGGAAGAAAAATACTTTTTATGCAAATTGCAACTTTGCAGGAAGGTAACATTTTATTGCAGATACTACAGCCTTTAATTAATACAATTGAGAACGTATACCATTCAGAGTGTCTCACAAATTATCAGGGAAGGACACACTATAGAAACCGGACACCTCAGTCTTCCTTTTTACATAGAGTAAAAATTCATCCAACATTTGTCCAAATAGTAATCTGTGAATAATTTTGCATCACAGAAACAGTCAATAAATAAGTCCTCAATATTTCTGTTATTCTTTATCTGTAAGGGCTTAAAATATCTATATTTATGTTGTTTGCATACATCTTTCAGACCTCTTTTCCTCAGTGATACTGAGTCAAATATATGTTCTGTATGTATATATATTTTTTAATTACTGTGGATCATTGTGAAACCTCTTGTCCGAATGGCATGCTTAAGATTTTTGAAACAAAATCCTGTTTATAAGGGAAATGCATATTCATATTTACATTGAAACACCCTGCCACAGGCTCAAACAGTTGGAGGGCGAGGGTAAGTTAATTTCCAAATGATCCCTCAGAATAACATCTGAAACATTTTGACAACCCGGCCATTTCTTGAACGACTAAAAGTAACAAGGGACACAGACTTACAGAGACTCGAGCCCAGTCTATTAACTGCCAATCTCAAAGCTTGGGTTATGCTGTACATTACCCCACCCTGCTCCCTACCCCCAACACATACGCGCTCCACACACATACAAACAATCCAATCTAGAGGCTTACGCTCCATTGATCCAAGAACCTACACCTACTAGCACCTAATTTAGCTGATTCTTGGTTTTGGTCAGATGACCTGTTTGAAATGTTAACATGGAAACCAGCTAATGTAGTATATATAATATTCATACATACAGCATCCCTGACCACAGATGGGAAAAATAAGACTGACTTTTATGAATGTCGACAAATAAATGCAGTTCTTGAATTCGCAAGAGTATTTAACAAAACTCAAACACATTGAAATAACACTGGATTTAAGAATGTGCTCTATAGAATGACTTAAATCACGGTTGTTTTTACAAGATTATACCATTTTAAAAAAAATCAACTATAAACAAGATTTTGATGAAAGATATTATGAAAATTATAAGGCAAAATTTCTACAAAAATAAATACCCAGTGTACGTCAGAATAACTTGGTATACTGCAGACAAAAGCACTACATAAAAAAAATAAGCAAAGCTACAGTATGTCTATAAGTTTCACTTTCCCCTGACTATGGCCTGACACCTTGGATCCAACATTTCTGTAAGCACATGAAAAAAAGGTATAAATAAGACATTAATAAATAAAAACAGAATGAATAAAACATAGGTAATTCTTACTGTTAGTATAAAAGCATTTAAAAAGATCCTTCGGTCAAATCAGTTCATAGCTCTGTCTTTTTGTTCTGTTTTCTCAAGAGTGCCTTTTCATACAAAAATATCAAAATCAGTCCATCTTGTCATAACTCTCTACTTGAACTGGTCGGGGATATGTCCGATCTGAGACTGCATGCTGCTGGTTGGTGGACTCGAGATGCCCTCTGACCAGTCGGACATGTTAGAATGTGGGGAGGAGCTAGACCATTGGTCGGGAGACCCGGGGGAGGGGGTCAGAAAGGGGTGGTCGGGGACCTGTAGCTGGTGGTTCGGGGTGTTGTCTATGGGTCCGGAGTAGCTGTGCTGGGAGGGAGGGGTGAGGTACTGGGTGCTGGGCAGGTTCTGGCTCATGATCTGGGTCTCCTGGGGTAGGATGGTGTGGATAGGCATGGAGCCCTGGTTCCCTGTGCCCTGCTGGAGCTCTGAGCCACTCAGCTCGCTGCTGATGAAGTTCTGGCTGATGGAATGGCCACTGGTGCCAGTGTTAGAGTTCTGGTGCTGCAGCTGGATGCTCTGTTGCTGTTGCTGCTGCTGGAGCTGCTGCTGCAGGTTCTGTTGGTGCTGCATCTGCTGCTGCATCTGCTGCTGGGCCTGCTGCAGAAGGTGGGGCTGCGAGGCCAGCCGGGTGTTCTGCAGGCCCTGGTAGCTCATTATCTGGGACAGGCTGGTGGTGGGGAGCCCGTTGTGGAGGATCATGCCTTGCTGCCCGCCCCCCTGGTGCAGACTGCCCTGCCCACCGACAGGACCAACCCTCATGGGATTGAACTGGCTGGGCTGGCCCATGCTGGCGTGCATCCTGGAGAGCCAATCACACTGGCCATTCATGCCCCCCGAGCCGTTGGAACCTGACACAGGAAGGTGGGTGAGACGGGGCGGGAGTGGGTCGAACTGCATGTGTGCCAGCTCCTGCTTGTTGGGCATGCCCATGTGGTTGACCCCCATGTGGGGGTCGGACATCCCCTGGAGGTGGTTGAGCGACATGGACGGGGACTGCTGGAAGGGGGACGTCATCATGGGAGGGGATGCCACGTCAGAGATATACCCGTGTGGAGACTCCAGGGAGTCCACCGGGGACAGAACAGCTGAGCTATCCAGCACACTCCCTCCCTTCCCATCCTGGGAGGCTTTCTTCTTGTTCTTCATGTCCTTGCCGTCCTTGCAGCCGATGCCCTTGGCGCTGGGCTTGCGGGCCTTCTTGCCCTGGACCTTCATGCTGCCCAGGTAGCCATTGGGGGAGCAGAGAGGGGGGGACAAGGTCGTGCCCATGGAGCCTCCATGGCCATGGCTGTGCACGGGTGCACTGCGGACCAGGTTGTACTCATCCATGAGACGGACAATGTCGTGGTGCATCCTCTCTTGCGCAATGTCTCGGGGCAGCCGGTCCATGTGATCAGTTATCTCGCGGTTAGCAAAGTGCTCCAGCAGAACCTTGGCGGTCTCGTAGCTTCCTTCCCTGGCAGCAAGGAACAGAGGGGTCTCCTCCTGAGGAAGACACACAGTGAGAAACATGTCTACAGTGGGTCACAGACAGACAGCTCTCTCTTGCAAAATTGATTGTATCTCAATAACCACGTTTATATCCTTAGTTTTTATGCGAGCAAAGTCACCATATTTTTAAGAAATCACGACAGCTGTGATGGAAGTTTCAGGACAATTTGATAAACGCTGACAGATAATTTATTCGTTCAACATGGTGGGATGTTTTTGTGTCGGTAAAAGTAATTATGCGAGAAATGGCGGTGGAAACGCCAGAATAACCCTTATATAGAAGTAAACTCGTAGTCACGCGATGATATGGTTTATGGTCCTCCCACTACGACCCGGGAAAGCCTGCAGTTTATTAGGCTACAGATGAAATCAGTTCTGATGAACTTTACAGGGTGGTGAACGTGCACGGTGATGAGCTTGATGCTCCTTTCCAATATTCTCACTCTTATCCATAATAATCTCATCGTGTAGACTAGCCTACCCACACTGCATCTGTGAGCTGTTGGCTAGAGCACATGTGCCAAAACCAGATTAGGCACACTTGCTATTTAACGCAACAGTTTTTGTGACAGAACTATCGGTAGAGTTGAAAATGCAATGGAAACACACTGAATTTCCGATTTGTATCCGGTAGATGAAGAAGTACTGTACATTTGTGTGCACTACGTCATCACGCACAGATTTGGAAACACACAACGGGTGGGAAAACGCGCATCTTTAAAAAAAAATAGCATTTAAAAAATATATTTGCATGAAAATGTCACCAATTGGATGGAAACCTAGCTACTGAGAATAACCTGCATGAATAACGGTTCAATAAAAAAGCAATGTAGCTTATGGAGACAGCTTACTCTATGGTGTTTTATCAGGCGGCAGAGATGCCTTACCTTGTTGTTCTGCATGTCCTTGTTGGCGCCGTTCTTCAGTAGTACGATAGCTGCTTCCACGTTGTTCACTGCTGCTGCCCAGTGCAGAGCAGATTTGCCTGGTGAAAGAGAGCGGGAGAGACAAACGTTCAGGACACATCAAACCATGCCTGTCTAAACTGACCTAAAGAAACCTGACTATCATTTCTTTCCAAACCCCACATTTCAACATTTTGTAAAATAACATTTTTTATTTTATTCTGCCCATTTCCAATGACAAATGTAACGTTTGATTAAATTCATGGATTGAAAGTGCTCCACTATAGCTCTGGTTGAAAGAGTACGATGAGGCCAAGGAGCCGATAGAGATACAACATTGATATAAGAGCCCTACCGAAGTCATCGATAGCGTTGACGTCAGCGTGGCAGTTGATGAGCTCCTCCACCATGCCCTCCACTGCCAGGCGGGCTGCCAGGATCAGAGGGGTGGTGCCATCGTGCATGCGGGCATCCAGGTCTGTGGCACGATTCCTGATCAAAATCTACAGGAAGACACGAGCTGGTTAACCTTGTATGAGATTATCTATAGAGATACTAAGGAAGAAAGGTCACATTGCCAATCCAATACAGTAGATCTCTTTGCTACTCAAAACCACAAATGAGTCTGCATTTGACCCCAACCTGGAAGACGCCCTGAGCGTCGGCAGCCACGGCAGCATGTAGCGGGGTCTTGCCCATGTTGTCCTGGATGTTGGCATCCGCACTGGCCTCCAGCAGACGCTTGGCAGCGTCGGATCGGGCGTAGCGGGCAGCGAGATGGAGGGCGGTCTCCCCCGTGCGGTCCGTCTGACTGTGGAGTTTGGCACCCTGGTAGATGAAATCATTGATCACGTTGGCAGAGGCATCTTCCTCCTCCTCGCTGTTGCCGGTTTCCAGACCTCCACCACTGCAGGAGGCGATCATCAGGGGGGTGAAGCCATCTGGGCAGAGGGAGGGAGGGAGAGACCATACTTTAGGACCAGGGGAGTTGACTATACCTCAGCATTGGCAGTCAGTGCACTAGTGCAGGGTCAGCATGAGACGGAGCCCAGTTCCTGGTACAAACGGTAAGAGTCAGTACTTCAAAGCACGGGGAAGATCAAAACAAAACAACAAACAAATCGAATGTGGATTTGATGCGTTTGCCTGGGTGAATCATCACAGCTCTTTTCGATAACGGATTCTGATCAAGCCCAGCATTGGGGAGCTTGGGGAAACGGGCCAGGCTATGTGAAACCTAGGCAGCTGGAAAACTGAGCATTATCATCTCTGAGGGGAGGCTCAGCCAGTCGACCTGGATGGGTTTCTCCTCTTCAAAAGAATAGCGAGCCCCAGATCTCACAGATTCAATTCAGGCTCATTGATCGGTTAGGGAGAGAAAACGTGTGTGTGCTGTGCTTTAGTTCGAGGAGCATGTTACTGTTGATTTTCTTAAAACACCCTTCAGGGGGTTTGACACTTAATAAAAGGGTGTTCTTGTATATTGGCCCGTTATTGGTTTGATTAATAAAGCATATGAAGAGATAGGCCTATTAGTGGTCCAATGATGAATGTAAGCAGGAATCAGGAAGGGAGTTTTCCCCTGGGCTCAGGGCTTCTAGCCGCATGCTTTGATCTGGATCCCCTTACCCTGAGGACACAGGGCTTTAGCTACTCCTACACACACACACACACACATCTGAGGCAGAAAAATACCTTAAAATATGACCATAAGTTTAGTTTGACGTCTATACAAAGCAAGATTTTAAGGTAATATAATTCAGTTGAATAGGAATACATATTTTGTGAGTAATACAAATTATTAGAATGATCATATTTAAATACTTTGTTATTTTTTTCTTCAATATTTGTATCCACATTTTTCCTGCCACTTCTATTGACATCATTATGAAGACCTCTCATCTCTCCTTTTCTAACACCAGTACTGACAACTGAAATGTGACTCCAAAAAACTACTTGGTACATGACCTCTCCACCGTAAATATAAGAGTAGCTGGGGCAAAATACAACAATTCCATACAACAGTATTACTGAAGTCCTACACACCTGATACACACCAAATTAAATACATACATTCTATATTCACCAAAAAAATAATACAATTTCATGAAATGTAAAAATCAACTCAAGCCTTGTCAGTAGACATTGAGGTAAAAAAAAAGAAGAAAAAATCTCCCCAAAATCTGTCAAATCCACAGCTAAAATCTGTCTTAATTTCCCTAACGATGAAACAAGTGACTGTGAACACACCTGGTCCCCGTACGTTGACGTCCATGCAGTCGTTCTCGATCTCCCCCTGAGGGGGTGTGGGGGCGATGGAGGGGATACGGAGATCAGCCGCATCCAGGTGCTGCTGGGTCCACTGGCGGTGGTCCGTCTGGTCATCCAGGTCCAGCATCACCTGCTCCTCAAACTGCTGGAACCAGACCAAGGGGTGGACGGACAATCAATTAGCTCACACCGCATCCAAAGCATTTCATCTCAAACCTATTTGAAAACTAAGGTTTAAATAACCGACTTTTATATATTAAAATGCTGACATTCTGGACAATAAAACCAAAAGCCAATAGAAATGAGACTACATTTTCAATATCTTAATATTAAATTAAAGCGAATTCAATTCAATAGCTTATGTAAATGTATACATCTTGAAACGAAACTGAAATCAAGGGATATTTGAAGGCTATTATCAATGATGAAAAAGAGAAAATCCCTGACTGAAGATATTTTCTTTAGGTATTTCTTAAGAAGTCCATGTTCTACTCGTATTCCTGTCTTTCTCTCCAACAGTAGGTCCCAATGCCAGTATGTGGTGTCCTTAGACTTCTTACCCTAAAGCGCTTGGCGTCTGAAGGCTCTTCTTCTCCCCATTCATTCTGCTTGTTGTCCATCAGTGATATGTCCAAGGAATTTTTCAGTGGCCTGTGGTCAGACAGAAATCCCATTGAAAATCCGGATGCAGCACGTGAGCTAGCCAACTATCCCAGCTGAGCCCTCTACCTCAGTGGCAGTGCACCAACACCGAAACAAAAGCATTGATTGAGCCCCCCCACCCTGTCCCGTCCCACCACTATCGCCCAGACAAGTCAATTAATACGCCCGTTACCTAAACCTGCTGCAACATTATCATTAATGATCCGAGCGAACACCGTTCCCCCCTCTTTCTAATCGCCAACTATACCCCTCAGCCCCAAAAACTCTCGTTACCGCTCCACACCCTGCTACGACCAAATCCACGAAAAAACAAACTGTGACCCATGGTGGGAAAACAATGTGGTGCCGCATGGAAACCCGGGAAACTTACTTCAATCCCACCGAATCCTCCCCGACGGGCTCTCTCCTCTTCTTCTTGTTGGGCTCACTGGTCTTGAAGCCCTCCGGCAACCACAATTGGCCGTGCTCGCGACGACGCTTCCGTGAGGCGACCATCCCCACGCCCGCGAAGGCCAGGAGAGCCAGCCCGGCTAGGACCACGTAGATGGGATAGAGCTCCGACGGAAGCTGGGGGTCAACCTCACCTGGAGGGGAAAGGGACAACATGGTAAGGCGGACAGCAGCGGAGCCTGAGAAGCCAGGTAGGCAGGCAGGCAGGCGTTGGGTTGGTCGCAGGACTGCTAGTCCAGCTCCTCTAGTCTAGTGAAACCCCCTCCTGGAGCCTGGTCCTAGTTGTCCATGGCCAGAGCTACAACGGGAATGAGGAGCGCCGTTTGTAAAACAAGGTTGGTCCTATTCTGTAATCATCAGAATTGCTAACCACTTCTCATCAAATAGAGCTAGAGATAAAATAAAATATACAAAAAAAACACCACCTCCTCTCCCCTCTCAGCCCAGGGTACCAGGAGACAACTCTACCATTTCTTCTTTAAGGGGAAAAAAAGGGAGGGATTAATGAACTTCAAATTACTGCACGCGCTTTAAGCTGTAAAGACGAAGGATTTATTAGGATTTTCAAGATAACAAAGACTCCCAACTTCTAGCACACTCCCGATCAATTTTTCCCCTTCGCTTTTTTTCCACTAACGATTTTGAAATGATAAACTCTCCCAACCCAAACCCTTAGAGATGCATTAAGTCCTGGTATTACATTCAGCGAGGTGAAGGTTGCAGCAGCCTCACACTGTGGGATGAAGTGTGTGTGTGTGTGTGTGTGTGTGTGTGTGTGTGTGTGTGTGTGTGTGTGTGTGTGTGTGTGTGTGTGTGTGTGTGTGTGTGTGTGTGTGTGTGTGTGTGTGTGTGTGTGTGTGTGTGTGTGTGTGTGTGTGTGTGTGCTAGAATCGTATGTGGATGGGGTAGGGGGGTGGATGAGTTGATTTACGGCAATTAACCATTTTGGAGCCTGAAGCCATTGGATTTAAACACAGACTGCTGCATTGATTGTTTAGTACATGTGATTCAAAAGTACATTTGTTTCATTGTTGAATACCAAATACACAATCAAAGAACACCCCATCATCACAGTGTGGTGTTGGAGGGTTAAGACCTAGGGGAAGAAAACCTTCACCGTGTGTGTGTGTGTGTGTGTGTGTGTGTGTGTGTGTGTGTGTGTGTGTGTGTGTGTGTGTGTGTGTTAGGGGTACAGTCCCGGGCTGTTTCAGCAGTACTCTTGGCCTGGTGACTGTTAGAATGGAAGAAGATAGAAACTCACTGTGAACAGCCTCTATGATGTAGGGAACGTTGAGGTTCCCACTGGAGGCCAGGGCCCCTAGGAAGGCTGCTACGTCAGTGGCACTCTGGAAGCACTCTGTGGACTGCTGGACGCACTGGCGGTTGTCAATCTCCAGGTACACTATGGAGCTGTGGAGGACAGAGTCATGTGACACACGTTAGACCTGATCTAAAAACCTCAGAGAGACGAAAGGATAGCTCAGTGGTTCCTGTTCAGGGAACTAGCAGCAGTTCTTCAAAAGACAGACACCAGTTTTCCATCACAATGGATGATTATACAACACATCGCTACCAAATACGTGGAAGGGCAGTTCACACAGAAACTAGCTCGACTTCCACGTAAATGGGAGGTTTGCATGAAAATTCCATTGAAATCCAGATTCCAAATGACGATTGTTCCCGAACATTTGTCTCACCCTTTGATCTGCATGGGGTCCAGCTCCCTGCGTCTGCGTCTGCTTCCATTGGCTATAGTATACATGCTGTTCTTCATGGAGCTGAGAACGGTGTCAGGGATCTCTGTCCAGCCCACCGAGCGCTTCATGTTGTGTTTCTTCAGCTCCTGCTCACTGCCGTAATACGGGTAGATCATCGTCTGTCCCTTAGCGTCCTGCTGGAACACCACATTGGTGTGGATCACGCGGCTCAGCTCGCGCAGGAAGCCAAGCGAATTGTTCCGGAGCTGGTCGGGCATGATGTGGACCACGATGACCAGGCGGCCCACCGCCAGCTTCTCTGGCATGTTGTTGGCACAGTCCAGACCGTCCCACTCACACTCTGCGTTGTTGCAGCCCTGGTCACAGTGGCCGTCCGCATAGTGGTCTTTACAGTACTGGTCGTACAGAGGACTGGAGGGACAAGAGGAAATAGTATTATTCACTATGGCTTTTAATGGGATGTATATTGTTTAAATAGAAAGCTCAGACTGTTGTTCAGGCCTTGAACTGCTACTCAGACTTGATGTATTATCTACAGCATTAGCTGAATCAAGTGAGTTATAGTAGGTCTGGAGCAGAACCCTGCATAGCCAGTAGGTCTCAAGGTGGATTGCCCTCCCCTTATCGAGTATTGTATTCAGCCCCTGATGGCAAGCGTCTCACTCACTTGCACTGGCCCTCCAGGTTCTGACAGTCAAAGCCATCGTAGAGACACCCGGCGTTGTTGCACTGCTCGTCACACTTCCCGTCGTTGAAGTAGCGCCAGCACTGCAGGGACGACGTGCAGTTCTTCCACGGGTCGTTGAAGTTGAGCGAGCAGTCGCCCCCGTCCCAGCCACACGCGTGGTTGTTGCACAACATATCACAGAACTTGTTCCCCTTCGTTTCCTCACACTGGGGGATCTCACAGCTCACCTCCACCTCCGGCGGGGGGGTGATGTCACGGCCGAACCCACCCAGGAAGCTGTAGTCCAGGATGTGACATAGCAGGCCGTTGAAGTTGGTGGGGCAGACGCAGTGGTAGTACGGAGCCTCTGAGCTGTACTCACAGGTTCCCCCGTTGTAGCAAGGGTTGGTGTTACAAGGGTTGTCTGTGGGGTATTCACACTCTGGCCCCGTGAACGAGGAGGTACAGAGACACTTGGGGTTCTTGTGTCCGGAGACGCAGGTGCCACCGTTACGACAGTGAAGATTGCCACAGGAGTGGGCATCGTACTCACAGGTGGAGCCAGTGTAGCCCTGTAGAGGGGAAGGAGAGGAAACGTGTCAATGTAGTAATACTATTAAATGTATTACAGGATGTTGAATGAATGAAAACACAGTGCAACACATCTGCTGAATGTCTCTTATACGGTGTCTTTGGCAGAACTACGGCAGCAGCCGTGCTTGTGTGTGAACTTACAGGTGGACACTTGCAGATGAAGCCGTGAGGAGTGTTGCTGGCTACGGCACATGTCCCTCCGTTACGACAGGGTTTGCCCTTACAGCCGTCAAACACCGTGTCACAACGCTCTCCTGTAGGGTCACAGAGAGAGATGGTTACATCAAGGATATGAAACGTTCCCTTATCAATAAGACAATCACAGGTTAACGGTTAATGCCATGGAGCAGGAGTCTCCAACCCTGTTCCTGGAGAGTTACCCTCCTGTAGGTTTTCACTCCAACCCCAGGTGTAACTAAGCCGATTCAGCTTATCAACCAGTTAATTATTGGAATCGGGTCCGCTAGAGTAGGGTTAGAGCGAAAACCTACAGGAAGGTAGCTCTCCAGGAACAGCATTAGAGAGTCTTGTCATATAGGGTAAATACTTATCATTTGGGACTATAGAAAACATTTAAATGTCTTTTTTTGGGGGGGGACATTTCTCCTGCAAGTCCAAGGTGATTCGTCTCGAAAAAGACTATATAAAAAAAGTCTACATTATTGTCCCCTAGTCTTTGCTTTCCCATACTCAACCCCATGAAATAACTGTAATTAACATGAAACTAAACCCAACCCTGCGCTGCAGTCACTCTCCAGCCAGATCCATCACATCACCCTCCTGCACGTTAAATGTTACCTGTGTATCCAGTACGGCAATCGCAGCGGTAGTTGTTGGTGAGCTGGACGCAGTTGTGTGTCCCGCGCAGGTCACATGGGTTGGACAGGCACTCGTTGACGTCCCCCTCACAGCGCTCCCCTACGTAGCCGGCGGGACAGATACAGTGGTAACCTCCCACCCTGTCAACACACTTCCCCTTGTTGAAGCACTTGGGCTCATTGGTGACGGGGTCTGTGAAGGGGTTGCAGTCATCTATGTTGATCTCACAGTGAACGCCTGAGAGGTAAAGGTCAGGAGGGAGGGAGGAAGAGGGGAGGAACAGTCAGCCTAAACACTCAGACGGGACACCATCAAGGCATCATAGGAGGATCCTACGACCTACAATGGTTCGATACACATTTTAATTTACCGTTTTGTGATGTTTGCTCTTGTTTGCTCCCTATATAACCACACTTTTGGGGGGGCAACATTCATTTCAACAGTACTTCAGCTGACCTACAAGAAACACACCCTTTATGTCCAGGAGATAAATCAATCCTGCATTTGACGGGGAGGAGAGTTTCAGACATGTGCTGGACGCTGTTAAGCCCTAATTAATGAAGTGTGGTGGATTGAGAGAGGTAGGTAGAGCGAGAGAGAGAGAGAGAGAGAGAGAGAGAGAGAAAGAGTGGGAGTACGGAGAGGAACAGAGGAGTGAGGGATAGAGAGTAAGAGAGAGTGGGAGGGTGGAGAAGAGCAGAGGAGAGGAGAGAGGGATAGAGAAAGAGGGAGAAGACACCAGAGGAGAGGATGGACGGATAGAAGTGGGAGATGGTGTGTGTGGAGGTGGGTGATGGGGCTCTGACCTTGGGTTCCCCTGGGACAGGAGCATTTGTAGGTATTGATCAGGTCAATGCAGGTGCCCCCATTCTGGCACGGCTGGGAGAAACACTCATTGATCTCGTTGGAGCAATTCGTCCCGACGTATCCTGCCACGCACTGAGAGAGGAGAAAAAGCCAAATCAACGACTGACATGAAACAAGGCCGTTTCTGTTTACCTGGCTGTTTTTGCCAGTTTTCCACACAGGTCAGCAAATTCTCCTTCATCAGAGATCTCCACAAATGAGCAGTGTGTGGGTCTGTTTATAAACATCCTTCACCAGTCTAGACAGTGGGGGTTTAATAGGGAGAATCACTTAGAAAGGACACCAACACACTTATTTACACGACCCAAAAACGTGACGATGATTTCAAAGTGAGAATGTCTGACAATGTTTCTACCAGACCAAGACCAGGAAACACTTCAAAATAAACATTTCTGGCGGCGTAGAATCACTGTTCAGCCTAGGTATCGTTTCACCATCAGGTCACATTTGTTATGCGTTTCCAGGGCCTGAGAAATAAGTGGATAGTGCTGTGTTCCCAGTGAGCAGCCTACCTTGCAGGAGTACCCTCCTAGGAAGTCAGTGCAGGTGGCTCCATTCTGACAGGGGTTGGGGGTGCACTCATCCACCTGCTCCTCACAGTAGCTGCCAGTGTAGCCCGCCTGGCAGTGGCAGTAGTGGGTGTTCCCAGCGTCCAGACACTGGCCTGAGTTTCGACACAGAGCAACTACCTCCACACCTGGAGGCGGGAGGGCAGAGAGAGGAAGAACATGTAGTCAAGTGTTTATGTTACAGGTGTGAGATTGATACTAACGCAACAAAAAAACACATCCAACCTCATACATGCAGGCGTTCACACACACACACACACACACACACACACACACACACACACACACACACACACACACACACACACACACACACACACACACACACACACCCAGTGTTACCTCTTTGTTTGGCTGCCACCTCGCAGGAGACGCTTGGCACATCGCAGTAGAGCCCTGTCCAGCCGGTCTGGCACTCACAGCTGTAAGTGGTGCCAGTCTGCCAACAGGTGCCCCCGTTCTTACAGGGAGACGAGTCACACCAGCGTACCAGATTCTGAGGAGAAACAGACACACCATAGACACAGTTAGTCACTAGGTGAGTAGACAGGTGAGTAGACAGGTGACTGGAAATGTACACGGTTGTTTCACAGCTACAAACATCATTATAGCAAACGTTTGTAGTGCGCGTTAACTTAAATGTATTCATACTACCTTTGTTTAGCCAAGTATTTGATTCCTAAAAGCACATTTTATTTGACAATAGCAACATGGTATATTGCCTACAGCCAGTATAAAGTCACATTTTACTGGGCCTACACTGTACCTGGCAGTTGAGTCCAATGTAGCCCTGGGGACAAGTACACTTGTAGGTTCCATAGCTGTCCTGGCAGGTGCCTCCGTTCAGGCAGGGCCTGGAGTCACACTCGTTGATGTCGTGTTGGCAGTAGCTGCCAGTGAAGCCAGGTGGGCACAGGCAGGTGTAGGTGTTGATGCCGTCCAGACAAGTCCCACCGTTGAAACAAGAGCTGGGGATAAAAGACATTCAAAACATCAATAAATCAATACCAGACGTATCATGTTAAAGCCGGATTCAATGTTTTTATTAGTCCAATTAGTAAAGTGACTTAATAAGTGTGAACATCTTGGGCTATAACAGGATAGTCATTTAGTGTTATTAAACTTTCTGCCACAGGGGGCAGAAGTGGACAGGAGAAAAAAAGAGTTTGGTCAAAGCTATATTCATCGTTTGTGACAGAGACGCAACAGGCCATGTGAGGAAGATAAAACAGAAAGAAATAGGAGTCCGAGCTCTCTTCACCTCTCAGTGCAGTCAGGTGTGTTGTTCTCACAGTGTATCCCACTGAAGCCAGAGGGACAGGTGCAGGTGTAGCTGTTGACACAGTCGGTACAGTTGGCTCCATTCTTACATGGGTTACTGTCACACTCGTTGATGTCCTCCTCACACTTAGTGCCACGGAAACCAGGCAGGCAGGTGCACACAAAGTTGTCCACTTCGTCCCGGCAGAAACCTCCATTGCTGCAGGGGTCTAAGGACGAGAGCGAGGAGGGAGAAAAGTTAGCTGATAGCTTAGCACACTGGCTGCGGCTCAATAGTCTCGATTAGCTTCCTTTCTTGTATTTTTTTTTCTCCCCCCACTGATCACAAGGCAGATGTTATAGAGATATTTTAGAGGTCTATCGAGTTTTTAACCTATCAGTCATAAAAAAAGAGCCCAGGAGAGGGAGCAACTTCACAGAATTGAGACATGGCCACTGTCTCATATCCACCTGTTTTCATGAGGAAGTCATGAAGATGAGAGGAAAGGAGACTTACTGGGCTTGCAGTCGTCAATGTTGGTCTCGCAGTTGCGACCAGCGTAGCCGGCCTTGCAGCCACAGCGGTAGTTGCCTTTGGTGTTCTCGCATGTGGCCCCATTGAGACAGGGGTTCTTCACACACTCGTTAATGTCCACCTCACAGGTCTGGCCTATAGACGGTAGGGGAGAGGAGGGAGGGGCGAGGCTTACTACACATACATCACTGAGATCGTTTGCCCATTTTCATATGTGTATATAAATGCATAAGAATGACACAATCTACTATTAAGATATTGCTCCCTCACCTTGCCAGCCCTCTGGACACACACAGGAGAAGTTCTCGTAGTCCTCAGACTCCTGACACACACCTGCGTTCTTGCAGGGTTTGGTGCTGCAGGGTGCCAGCAGGGTCTCACAGTTCTCACCTATCACACACACACACACACACACACACACACACACACACACACACACACACACACACACACACACACACACACACACACACACACACACACACACACACACACACACACACACACACACACACACACACACACACACACACACACACACACAAACTTTTAGATAATGGACATTAACTATGCTCAATATTAAAATGCTCATATTATTATCATGTCTAATACTATTGTTTGTCGGAACCAGAGTATCATGACAGGAAGTAGTGGGTGTCTGGATAGACCGCCCTATGTAGATAATGCTTTCATTGGACATTTAAACACTTCATTCAGGAGGATATCAGGAGGCTTCTTGCCCACAGTGTAAAGCTCTGTGAGTGTTCGAGAGCAGAGCTGTTTGGGCCTGCAGAGACAATTCCCTTTCTGTTTTCACGACACCCAGCACGGACAGGAAGCAGGCTGACGTTTCCTGCTATTGTCAAGGCATTTGCTGTTCTGTGAGACAGGAAGTCTGCAAACAGGAAATGTGTCAAGCAGCCGGGTCGTTCGTTCCCAACCCCTATTATTTCAGGTCCCAACGCTGTGTGAATTTTTCCAAAAAGGCTGGGAATAAATAACAAATGTGCTTGCCCAAAGGCAGTCCATCATTATCTGTTTTTTCAAATAATACAACAAGGGAGGAAAGGAAAGGACGTGATAAAATATTGTGTTGTTATCAGGGACACTTGCAAAGTTGTCATGGAGGGCCAACGTCAACACAGCAGACGCTGGAGTCTTTTAGCCAAGAGGAAGGATTGCTGCTGAACTTTCATCGACAGCTTGGTCTTCCAGAGCGTGTTTTTCCTGTATGTCCAATGCCGTAGAGAAGCAACAACGTAGAGCCCCACAGTAAGGGAATACAAAACAGCACACTTAGACAGACAGACACTCAGACAATACCGGTATATGGGAGTAGGCAGTTGCACTTGTAGCCAGCGACATCATCGATGCAGGTCCCTTGGTTCAGACATGGATTGGAGGCACATTCGTTGATGTTCGTCTGACAACTTGGACCTGGAATCAAAAGGTCAAAGTCCGGGTCAAATAGATAAAAACAGTACAATGTATTGATGGTGGGAGTGCGATCTAGAGGACCAAACACACAAAGACACACACACACTAACTCACCAGTGAAGCCCACTCTACATGAGCAGACGTATCCGCTGGTCATATCCTTGCAGGTGCCTCCGTTCATGCAGGGGTTGGACTCGCACTCGTTGTTGTTGATGTCACAGTTCTTGCCACTCCAGCCATTGTCACACAGACAGTTGTAACTAAGGACAAGATGGAAAAGCTCAGTATTAGAGAAACATACATTGTCTTTCACTTTGATACTGTATATTCATAGTTCCATACCATACATGTAGGGAAGATTTCTAGATGTAAATTAAACACAATTATGTAGTTTCCTTCGGAGGAGGAGCCATGGAGACAGATGAAAGAGGCAGACTCACCCGTTGACTTTGTCTTGACAGTGGCCATGGATACAGGGGTTGCTAAGGCACTCGTTGACCTGGAAGAGGCAGGTGGTGTCATGGTAACCCTCTGGGCACAAACAGGTGAAGCTGTTGATGCCATCGATGCAGGTGCCACCATTGTGACACGGGTTGAGGTCACACTCATCAATGTTGATGTTGCACATGGTCCCTGTGAAGCAGAACCCGTGAACATGTTTACTTCTCCGACCCCTCGTATAGTAGCGCCTCAACTTTATACCACTAGGAACGTTTGTGGTTTACAAACGCATGAAATTGGTTTAACAAAAATGATACAAATGAATAATGCTTTATGGTTAGACCTAACATAATATTATTTTGTAGTCTTTGGAGTTTGGACTTTGGTTAGATTTCTATGAAGATATAATTTTGAAGTAAAACACAAAGCACAACCCATACTACACCAGACAATGGACCACACAATGGGCTCTATGTCCCCAAAGTAAATGCATCCATCTCGAGAAACATGGGGTTTTTAAGTCTGCTTTTGTCGGCCAATTGAAGCACCGCAGCCATTCAGCATAGACCAACTTCTCCCCTTTTAAAAGATCAACTTTCAGGAATCTTTCAGGGGATCTTTTCTCCTGTGAAATCCCCGGTGGGTGTTGGTCCTTTCAGGGCCTGGCGAGAGAGGCCAGCTTGTGTGTCTAGGCAGCAGGTTGGGGACAGGGAGGGGCTGGAAAGTGACACCGCCACGGAAGGCCTCAAAAGGAGTGCGTTTGCTCACCATCTGTTACCCCTCCCTCTCTTCCATCCCTTCATGCTGCCCTCTACGCCCTTGTTGTCCTCCCCTCGCCTGAGGTCTGAATAGGAGACGCACACGCACAGCGGTAGGAGTACCCACTTCAAGTCTCCACCTGGGTTGCCACAGTCGGACAAACTGGTCCCCTACAGTATCTACTTACCGCTGTAGCCGGGCTCACAGGCACACTCGTAGCCGTTGATCTTGTCGAGGCATGTCCCGTAGTCACATGGCTTGCTCTTGCAGTCGTCCAGGTTGACTTCACAGTTTATACCTAGGGGCAAAGAAATTAGCATCAAAGTTTCTATCATTACATTTTCACAGATGAAAGTACATCTGGATGATTTTATTGTGAAGGACAATTTAGAGTTAAGAGGAGAAGTATTTGTGTGTGTGTGTGTGTGTGTGTGTGTGTGTGTGTGTGTGTGTGTGTGTGTGTCTGACCTGTGGTGCCCTTGGGACAGGTGCAGATATAGGAGTTCTCGCGGTCCTGGCAGATGCCTCCGTTCCGACAGGGCTGACTCAGACACTCATTAATGTTGGTCTCACACAACCGGCCCATGTAACCAGGGTGACAGTAACAGGTGAAGGAGGCCAGGCCGTCTTTACAGGTACCATAGTGACAGGGGGCTGAGAAACACTCATTGATGTCAGTCTCACAGTGTTGCCCCGTGTAACCTGGTGGAAAGAGAAGAAGTTGGTCGCCGTCTCATTTCTCCCCATTCTATTCAGGATGCATAACATATTCAATCAGTGTTGGTTGATTTTTTTAAATCCTTGTTGGTGCTTTGTATACCTTCAGTGCAATCACAGGTGTACTTGTTGGGGCCATCCGTGCACTTGGCGCCATTCTTGCAAGGCGTGCTGGCGCACTCGTCAATATCTATCTGGCAGAGATTCCCAGCAAAGCCTAGAAAAACAAGAAGGGGTGGGGGTGAGTTTGTGTGCACGTATGTGTGTGTGTGGGGGGGGGGTGATCTCACCAAGCCCAAACTATTCCCACTCTTGCCCTGGAACATACATTATGAGAGCCCGCAACGACAGAGGTGACTGCATATTAATCAACATCTCCGCCATACTACAAGCTTTCTGTTTTCTTTTATTTCTACTCCTTTTCACCACTTCTCCCCAAAAAAACTGCATCTGAGAAAGGGGGGGATAAAAAGAAGGGGAGAAAAACTTCCAAGGCCTCATGACCAGGGGTGAGAGACAAAGGGAGGACTGTCCGCTCTATGCAACGCGAAGCCGAGCCGGTTGCCTCTTTTGTCCACCAAAACTTTTCCATCACAATGTGCATTCTCCCGTCTTGCACCGCTCCCCACCCGCCGCGCCCAAAAGGGCCAGCTTGACCTCTGAACTCAGCTATTCAAATCCCTCGTCATTCAAAATCAACCAGCAGGCTCCCATTTTTTCTCTAGTTATTCTAATCTGTTTTAGTTTGTTTCTTCTTACAACTTCTGTTGCTGGAGCACATTAACATTCTAAGCGGTAAGAAGATGGATTCTGTTTGATAAAGAGATTAAGAGATCCCCCCCCCCCTCCCCCTATTGGAACACAGGGGTCTAAGCCAAGCAGCCAGCCAGACATCCCAGTGGTCACTAACCCAGATAGGAAGTAGCTACATGTCTAGCTGTTTGCTCCGCTCCCAGTGGATTTTCACATTCACAACACAGAGTCCCTTTTGCTTTAGACTGCCCATGCTAACGTTACCTCACACACAACACAGAGAGGAGATTTAGCCCAGGCTCCTGGAATCAGACATTTCAAACCGCCCCAGTGGGGTTTCCATGGAGATGGTGTGTACAGAAATGAAAGGAGAGGACCCTACCCTACCCCAGCCTGGGCTTACACAGGAACAAATTTACATCTCAAGAAGGCAATTCCCCTCTCGCCCCCCCTTAGAGCATAACCGTCTATGTGTCTCAGTCCCCTCCAGTACCCCAACACCGCCTCCTACCCCTTCCACTTTCACCACTGTCTCATTCAGGCCTCTCTCCTGCCCTGTCCCATATACATGGGGTGGCTTTTCAGAAGCTAAGCTCTTGTGTTCTCTGCTGTACCTCCCTACAATTAATTCCTCAGCTTCCTAACTGCACTTTCTCAACACAAGGAGCCTCCTGCCTTTCTCTCTGAACGGTCTTTGATCCGAACCGACTGAGAACTGCACTATTTTCCTCCAGAAATCCTTCCAGCCCAGTAGCTCTGGTGAAAGAATGGAAACCAAAACGCATTTTAGAGGGTGAGAAACCTTCCTCTGTGTCGGTCGGCCTCACGTTTATCCATCAGAGCATTCCTCTGCCCACAAAACCCTCAATGTCTCTCGTCACATAGTCTGACCCCACTGGAACCCCTGGAGAAATACCTCATAAAATCATCGAAATTCAAAACTTTACTACACACAAAACTGAAAGCTCACAACAGCTTCTCCAACTATACAGAAATTCAATACGTGGAAACACAACACTATTTCAGCTGCTATTCTTAGTCCTTCTTTCCTTAGTTCTCAATTAACGTTCTTGTGGCTAGCTACATCCAAACCAAGTTGAACTGCACACTCATCAGAGTTGAGAGTAAAAACTTGTTCAAAGTGTCAACTTCCTCATGGATTTTCCTCCTCGTCGGGAGCTGGCCTGGTAAAGCCTGCCTGAGGCAAGGATTAGAGTCAGCCTCCCGCGCCCGTCCTGTCCGGGGGGGGTGATCGACCCCCCCTCCTCCCGCTGCGACGCACCGGGGCTCACCTGTGGGGCACTGGCAGTGGAAGGTGTTGATCTTGTCGATACACTTCCCATTGTTCAGGCAGGGGTTGTTGGCGCACTCGTCCGTATTGATCTGGCAGAACAGTCCCTCGTAGCCTTTAACCAATTAGCAAGGGAAACAAGGCACGGTTAGTTAGTCAGTGTACAGTAACTTTGCCAAATTTCCTGACTTTATTAGGTTTAAAGTGTGGTCACCCTTTGATTAAAAAGGTGTCTTTAAACTTACGAGCAAGAAGAACTTATACTGATGTTGGTAATTAACTGTGTGTGTGTATGTGTGTTACCTGGCATACAGATGCAGTGGAAGCCTCCTATCTGGTCGAGGCAGGTGGCTTCGTTCTGGCAGGGGTTGGAGAGGCACTCGTTGATGTCGTGTTCACAGCGAGCCCCAGAGAAGCCGGGCTGACACTTACACTGGAACGATCCCTTGGTGTTCAGGCACTTCCCTCCGTGCTCACAGGGGTTGCCACCTAGACAGAGCGAGAGAGACATGGAGTGTACCTTAACGAACACATTGCAGGGCGTGCTCCTTCGTGCTGCTGTGTGCTGGTTGCTACCTGTCTGTGTCTCTGCCCTCTCTGGTGTTGAGCGATTCACATT
Organism: Salvelinus alpinus; assembly: GCF_045679555.1. Taxonomy (NCBI): domain Eukaryota; kingdom Metazoa; phylum Chordata; class Actinopteri; order Salmoniformes; family Salmonidae; genus Salvelinus; species Salvelinus alpinus. Next base: position 41,057,801 of record NC_092104.1, read on the forward strand.
TCTAGTTCAAACTAACCAAACCTATTCCTGTAGTGATCTAATGTGTGTTCAGATCAAATCACATTTTATTGGTCACATACACATGGTTAGCAGATGGTAATGCGAGTGTAGCGAAATGCTTGTGCTTCTAGTTCCGACCGTGCAGTAATATCTAACAAGTAATCTAACAGTTTCACAACAACTACCTAATACACACAAATGTAAATAGATGGTATAAGATACAGTATATACATATGAGATGAGTGATGTAAGATATGTAAACATGATTAAAGTGGCATTTTTTAAAGTGATTATAGATTCATGTATTAACGTGGCCAATGATTTGAGTCTGTATGTAGGCAGCAGCCTCTCTGTGTTAGTGATTACTGTTTAACAGTCTGATGGCCTTGAGATAGAAGCTGTTTATGAAAAGCATCCGTCACTGGTCTGAGTCTACTTACCCAGCGAGCACTCGTCAACATCCTGGTCACAGGCGGCGCCAAAGTAGCCCAGGGGACAGGTGCAGATGGCCTTGCCGTTGACGGGGTTGGTGTCACAGTTGGATCCTTTCTGACAGGGGTTACTGATACAGGCGTCATCCAGGTGACACAGCAGACCTGGCACAGCACAAGAACAACAGGAGACGTTGATTGGTTTAGTCGTTGCAGGTATTTACTTCGTTAAAGTTATTTATGTAGCTGTTGCTTTTCAACCATGTAGTAACTATCTGTGCTGTCAAACACTGGACGAGGAAACACTACCTATTTAGTATCCCTAGTGACCACAAGAGATTTAGCATTAAGTAGTAGATATACAAGTGTGCAAAGCTCAGGGTCAGATAAATGGAAAATCTATGAGAAATGAAGAAGACCAAAGTCCATCGGCTCACCTGTGCGACCATGGGGACACTCGCAAAAGAAGGACGCCACACGGTCGTGGCAGACGGCCCCCTGATAGCAGGCCGCATTTGCGCAGTCGTCAATATTCTCTCCGCAGTCATCCCCCGTCCACCCGTTGACACACACACACTGGTAGGCACCGTAGATGTTGTGGCACGTTCCACCATTCTGGCATGCGTTGGGCATCAGTTGGCACTCGTCAACGTCCTCTGTACAGAACTGGCCTATAGGGGAGAACATGGCCCTTATCAACAAGCCGCAGTGCACACACACAAGTCAAAAGAGTCAAAGAGAGACAAAGATGAGTACTAATCATACGAGTTAAAAGAAAGGAGGCTTCCATTATAGAGATCGGAGTAGGGTAAAAGTTACACCATAATCACTGATGCAAGGACAGATATGTTTTCATTAGCCCAATAGTCTTGGCTAGGATTGAGGGTTAGTAATCTGATCCTAGATCTGTATTTATGACAAACTTCTACTGTGAGTGTAGAAATTAGTGAGCGGGGGGTATGTATAGTTACCTGTGAATTCAGGTTTGCATTGGCAGTTATAGGTGTTAACTCCGTCCACACAGGTTCCTCCATTCTGACACTCGTGTCTTGGACAGTCATCAATGTTGGCGTCACAGTTCTGACCTGAGAAGCCTAGAGAGCACAGGACATAATGTTAAGTACACACATATTAGACAGTGTAGTTTTTAAATAAGTCCCATCTCAACAGAAGGGGTCATGTTACATTTCCTTGGCTTCAAGTACCTTGGTGTACTCATCACGAAGGACCTATCCTGGTTCAAACATACCAACACAGTCATGAAAAGGACACAACAACTCGTCTCATGAGGGTGAAAAGATTTGGCATGGGCCCTCAGATCCTCAAAAAGTTCTACAGCTGCACCATTGAGAGCATCTTGACTGGTTGCATCACCACTTGATATGGCACCTGCTCGGCATCCGACCGCAAGGCGCTACAGAGGGTAGTACGTACAACCCAGAACATCACTGGGGCCAGGAAAGCCCTAAAAATTGTCAAAGACTCCAGCTACCCAAGTCATAGACTGTTCTCTCTGCTACCGCACGGCAAGTGGTACCGGAACACCAAGTCTGGGACCAAAAGGCTCTTTAACAGCTTGTACCCCCAAACCCTAAGAGTGCTGAACAGTTAATCAAATGGCCACCTGGACTATTTCAATTTACCCCCTTCATTTTATTCTTATTTTTTGCTCGAACTCTTTTGCACAGGCTTGATGTATACTCACTGGACTCTAACCACACACACACACACACACACACACACACACACACACACACACACACACACACACACACACACACACACACACACACACACACACACACCCCTTTGGAATTACCTGGATTTCCTCATAAATTGGTCAGCAAATTTGTTCTGATCTTCATCTAAGTCACAACAATAGACAGACATAGTGTGCTTAAACTAATAACACACAAATTATTGTATTTTTCTTGTCTATATTGAATACATCATTTAAACATTCACAGTGTAGGTTGGAAAAAGTATGTGAACCCCTAGGCTAATGACTTCTCCAAAACCTAATTGGAGTCAGGAGTCAGCTAACCTGGAGTTCAATCAATGAGATGAGATTGGAGATGTTGGTTAGAGCTGGCCTGACCTATAAAGAACACTCACACAATTTGAGTGTGCTATTCACAAGAAGCATTGCCTGCTGTGAGCCATGCCTCGAACAAAAGAAATCTCAGAAGACTTAAGATTAAGAATTGTTGACTTGCATAAAGCTGGACGGGGTTACAAAAGTATCTCTAAAAGCCTTGATGTTCATCAGTCCACGGTAAGACAAATTGTCTATAAATGGAGAAAGTTCAGCACTGTTGCTACTCTCCCTAGGAGTGGCTGTCCTGCAAAGATGACTGCAAGAGCACAGCGCAGAATGCTCAATGAGGTTAAGAAGAATCCTAGAGTGTCAGCTAAAGACTTACAGAAATCTCTGGAACATGCTAACATCTCTGTTGACGAGTCTACAAAACATAAACACAAAACAAGAATGGTGTTCATGGGAGGACACCACGGAAGAAGCCACTGCTGTCCAAAAAAACATTGCTGCACATCTGAAGTTTGCAAAAGTGCACCTGGATGTTCCACAGCACGACTGGCAAAATAGTCGGTGGACAGATGAAACTACAGTTGAGTTGTTTGGAAGGAACACACAACACTATGTGTGGAGAAAAAAAGGCACAGCACACCAACATCAAAACCTCATCCCAACTGTAAACTATGGTGGAGGGAGCATCATGGTTTGGGGCTATTTTGCTGCCTCAGGGCCTGGACAGCTTGCCACCATCAACAGAAAAATGAATTCCCAAGTTTATCAAGACATTTTGCAGGAGAATGTAAGGCTATCTGTCCGCCAATTGAAGCTCAACAGAAGTTGGTGATGCAACAGGACAATGACCCAAAACACAGAAGTAAATCAACAACAAAATAGCTTCAACAGAAGAAAATACGCCTTCTGGAGTGGCCCAGTCAGGGTCCTGACCTCAACTCAGATGAGATGCTGTGGCATGACCTCAAGAGAGCAGTTCACACCAGTCATCCCAAGAATATTGCTGAACTGAAACAGTTTTGTAAAGAGGAATGGTCCAAAATTCCTCCTGACCGTTGTGCAGGTCTGATCCGCAACAACAGAAAACATTTGGTTGAGGTTATTGCTGCCAAAGGAGGGTCAACCAGTTATTAAATCCAAGGTTTCACATACTTTTCCACTCTGCACTGTGAATGTTTACCCGGTGTGTTCAATAAAGACATGAAAACGTAGAATTGTCCGTGTGTTATTAGTTTAAGCAGACTGTCTATTGTTGTGACCTAGATGAAGATCAGATCAAATCTTATGACCAATTTATGCAGAAATCCAGGTCATTCTAAAGGGTTTACATACTTTTTCTTGCCACTGTATCTCAATTACCTCGACTAACCCATACCCCTGCACATTGACTCGGTACCGTTACCCCTTGTATATAGCCTCGTTATTGCTATTATATTGTGTTATTATTTTTCCATTAGTTAATTTAGCTTTTTTTTTTACTTAAAAAAACAAACACTGCATTGTTGGTTAAGGGCTCGTTAGTAAGTATTTCATGGTAAGGTCTGTTGAATACCTATTGTATTCGGCGCATGTGACAAATGCAATTTGATTTGATATCAAGGAAGCGAATTGTATATCTGAGTATATTTGTCTCTTTGCATCCCTCTCTCACACAGCCCCGCCAAAATTGCTTTGTTTTTCCTAGTTTCAAAATTGCCAGGTTGGTTCCTTTCAAAACAAGGGGAAACTATTTTACAGTTGAAGCAGTCAACGGCCTCCTTTTTCAGAGGGGAATGAATGGCAGCGGTGGCAACCCTCCTTTGGTCTGTGTCAGTCAGAACAAACAGCCAGCCAGACCACAGCTTCCCTTCATATAACAGAAACCATCCTGCTCTGGCATTACACAACACACCACCACAGTATTGTCTGGCACCCTGGCTGCATAAGAAAAGAAGAGGGACATTCAGGAGGTTATACTGCCAATTTCACGTAGGTAGAATCTGAGCACCATTGGATTGTTGACAATTCTAGTACTTCTCTTGATTCACAATTATTTCTCTTTGACAGTGGCGTTTCGGTGCGAGCCATGTTTCACGGCCAAAACCGTGTGAGAGGCACAGAGAAAGTGGCGTGGTGCTTACTGGGAGCTCAGTGGAAGTCTAGCTCAGCCTGGCTTTGGAGCAGGGCAGGGTGGAAGTGGTGACCTGTGGGGAGTAGGGAGAGGACGACCAGTCGCGGTAACCCTGTCTACAGGTCTAGCAGGCTCTGTTCCGAGGATGTTATAATTCAGCCATTTCCTCACGATAAGGCCCAATGCTATCCTGCTCACCTCTGTTCACACAACACGCACATAATGCACTGTGGAGACACTACACACTGCTCACTAGGGCTGGGCGATATAACAAATCAATTTGAATATTTTTTTTTGCGCGATATTCCAAATGCCTGTATTGCAAAAAAAGATGTTTTATGAGCATTTATGTCCACTTGTTCTCATGTTGTCTTTTTGGTCTTGTCTCCTTCGCTCCTTCTGTAGCGTGTGCAATGACTGTAGGCTGTGTGCACCTTCCTATTTACACATGCACACCAAGCCCCTACGCCTGCCACTCAAAACAACAAGCATGACAACTTCTTCCCCTCTGGCAAGCGGATTCAACTCGCTATTTGCATTTGAGGTTTGGTTCAACAGAATGGGTCATATGGACACCGAAACACATTGAGACATTATTTTACTGTAATAAAGGAGACGTTAACCCTTCTAACGACACCTTTTTGTGTTTCAACTCTTCAAATTACGCGCAGAGCAGACACTACTAAAACAGGATAATCAATGAACATTGATTCTGGAAAATGGATCCTCAGTTTGTTGAGTGCGGCATTGCGGCACCACGTACCGCTAGAAGCATTTTAGCCAAGGACTGTTACACTAGCTGTCTAGTCTGTGTTTTATAAATGTGCAATAAGCCTAAAACACAATTACATACGGAATTTGCAACCCATTCTTATTCTGAGAAATAAGGTAGGCCACTTGATTTCAACATCATAACAAAGTGGACAGGCTAACATGCTGTTCAAACAGTTGGAGACGGACTTAAGGTTGTGTTCCTAACAATTCAACTGTTCTACCTTTGCCAATAGATCCAAGTTGGCTAAACTTGAAATATAAAGATTAGCTGGCTAGTCACTAGCATGTGGGCTAGAGAGTTTATGAGACCTGTGTTCATCTTCTATAATACCCATTATAAGAAGTTGGTCATTATTAGTGAATGTGCATTAAGCATGGTTCTGGTTAAATTTGTAACAAAAAGGGCATTTTCATTGACAGACTTGAAAGCCAGATCGGGGATTATTGCAAAAAAGCAGGTTAAACTATTTTGATAAAATAATACTTGACCTTTAATTGTACAACAAAGCTTATTTAGAGAAAACATATATCGTGAATCGATGGTAAGTAAAAAATAATAATAATAAAGATATGATTTTTAGGCCATATCGCCCTACAGCTCACACACACACACACACACACACACACACACACACACACACACACACACACACACACACACACACACACACACACACACACACACACTACACAAGTCATCCTGACCAGCCACTAGACAACAGTACCGCTAGTTCATTTCACAGCTGTTTTAGATGTTTGACTTATGATGGATAGACTGGTGGACAAAACACTTAAGCAGACCCTAAGTGGAAATGGATTGCACAACTTGAAAGTTCATATAGGGTCAAATCCTAACTTAATATATAAAATATCACACATAACTCAACATTCCTCATAGTTGAATGGCCTGATTGTTAATAATTCTGGATACAATCATCTGCTTAATGACCAAAACGTAATGTACAGTGCCTTCAGAAAGTATTCTGGACTTATTCCACACGTTGTTGTGTTACAACCTGAACTCAAAATGGATTCAATATATGTGTTTTCTCACCCATCTACACACAATACCCCATAATGACTATGTGAAAACACGTTGAAAATTAAATACAGAAATATCTAATTTGCACAAGTATTCACACCCATGAGTCAATACTTTGTAGAAGCACCTTAGGCAGCGATTACAGCTGTGAGTCTTTCTGGGTAAGCCTTTCCACATCTGGATTGTGCAACATTTGCCCATTATTCTTTTCAATATTCTTCAAGCTCTGTCAAATTGGTTGTTGATCATCGCTAGACAACTAGTTTCAGGTCTTGCCATAGATTTTCAAGTAGATTTAAGTCGAGAAAAAAGAAGGAACCCACACACTGCTCTTGCTAGTATCACTGTTCTTTAATTATCTTTACGTATCGGCCTCAAGGACTTCCTCAAGCTCTGACGAAGGCCTCGAGGTCGATACGTAAAGCTAATTAAAGAACAGTGATACTAGCAAGAGCAGTGTGTGGGTTCCTTCTTTTTTCTCATCTTATTTAACTGTTACCATGCACCTGCAACAAAGATAGCTCAGATGTGCGAGTGCCTTTTGAATTTTGAAGTAAATTTAAGTCAAAACTGTAACTCAGCCACTCAGTAACATTCACTGTCTTCTTGATAAGCAACTCCAGTGTAGCCTTGTGTTTTAGGTTATTGTCCTGCTGAAAGGTGAATTCATCTCCCAGGGTCTGGTGGAAAGCAGACTGAACCAGGTTTTCCTCTAAGATTTTGCCTGTACTTAGCTCCATTCCGTTTCTTTTTTATTCTGAATAACACCCCAGTCCTTAACGATTACAAGCATACACATAACATGATGCAGCCACCACTGTGCTTGAAAATATGGAGAGTGCTACTCAGTAATGTGTTGTATTGGATTTGCCCCAAACTTAACACTGTATTCAGGACAAAAAGTAAATTGTTTTGCCACATTTTTTAGCATTACTTTAGTGCCTTGTTGCAAACAGGGTGCTTGTTTTGGAATATATTTTTGATTCTGTACAGGTGTCCTTCTTTTAACTCTGTCATTTAGATTAGTATTGTGGAGTAACTACAATGTTATCAATCCATCCTTAGTTTTCTCCTATCACAGCCCTTCAACTCTGTAACTGTTTTAAAGTCACCATTGGTGAAATCCCTAGGCGGTTTCCTTCCTCTCCGGCAACTGTGTTAGGAGGGACGCCTGCATCTTTGTAGTGACTGGGTATATTGATACACCATCCAAAGTGTAATTAATAACTTCGCTATGCTCAAAGTAATATTCAATGTCTGTTTTTTTATTTGTACCCATCTACCAATCTTTGTGAGGCATTGGAAAACCTTCCTGGTCTTTGTGGTTCAATTTGTGTATGTGTGGGGTACAGAGATGAGGTAGCCATTCAAAAATCATGTTAAACACTATTATTGCACACAGAGTGAGTCCATGCAACTTATTACGTGACTTGAACGTATTTAGGCTTGCCATAACAAAGAGATTGAATACTTAGTGACTCAAAAAATGTCAGCTCTTCATTTTTAATTAAATGTAAATCCACTTTGACATTATGGGGTATTGTGTTTAGGCCAGTGACCAAAAATCTCAATTGAATCCATTTGAAATTCAGGCTGTAAAATAACATTTTGAAAAGGGGTAGAAATACTTTCTGAAGGCTCTGTAAATGTAGGTTTGGGCCCATAGGGGATCAGATGGGACAACATTAACAGAGCAGTACCTGGCACACAGGAGCATTCGTAGGTGGTGTCTCCCTTCTGGACGCAGGTGGCCCCGTTGTGGCAGGGGGAGGGGTTGCACGGTAGGTAGCGGGTATCGCAGTGCTTGCCCGTATACTCCTGGGGACACTGGCAGCGGTAGGTGCCCACCTCGTTCACACACATGCCTCCATTCTTGCAGGGTGAGGGGTTTTGGGCACACTCGTTGACGTCCTGCTTGCAGGTCTGGCCATAGAAGAAGGGGGTGCAGGAGCAGATGTAGTGGGACTCGAAGGGGGTGCACTGCCCACCGTTGGCACAGGGATTAGAGGCACAGGGGTCTGCCTGCTGGCACTGCTTACCTGAAAGAGACACACATCTTGTAAATGAAAATCAGGATTTTGATCTTTATTTACATACATAGCACCTTGTTTCTTTTCATGTGCTACAATTAGCTGTAACCATGGTCAGTTTGAATATTTTAAAGAACATAAGACCGGTTAGTAATGTTATTTATTACTACTAGACAATGCAGCTTTCCCTCCAGTATTCTGACTACAGTGTGAGTAGTAAATATGACAGTGTTTACCAGACCAGCCAGGAGGACATCTACACTTGTACTCTTTGAGGTTGACCAGGTCGCAAGTGCCACCGTTACGGCAGGGTAAACTGAGACAGGCGTTGTCGATGGGCGTCAGACATAGGCGGTCCGTGAAGCCTGGCCGGCAGAAACACGTGAATTCCACTGAATTCCCACGGGGCACCATGCGACACGAGCCGCCATTTTTACATGAAGAGTAAGTGCAGGGGTCCTGGTGCTGACACCTGTTCCCCACGTATCCATCCCGACATCTGGAAAGAGAGAGAGAGGCAGGTTGAGTCAGAAAAATAATAATAGCACTAAGGGTTAAAGAAAAGTTTTATTCAACAGGTGCACTAGTCAAGCATGTGTGGCCTGTACAATGCAACATGTCTTTGTCTTGTTTTAATAGATGGAAGATATGGAAACACAGCAAGAGTGAAAGCAAATACCTACTAGTTGGCATCCACTTTCTTACTTTCACCTCTGTGTTTTCAGAGGTCAGTGCAAACAAGGAGAGGAAGCCACTGAGATGTTCCTATTGTGTGCTCATCAATATAGACCTTCAGCAGCCTGGGAAACAGGCTCAGTCTGACACTAACTTAAGTAACTAACTAGTCCCTGCTCTCTGTGAAAGATGCTCTGAGGGCTCAGTCAGGATGTTCTCTCTCTGTCCTGCCCACTGTTACTACACGGCAACGCAGCCATGAGAAACTATGCAGCTAAACAGCACATTTGCCTTGTCACTGTCGTCCTTTTAGACAACGTGTTTTAGGCCATAAAACCCTGGACTGCAGGATATGGGGGGCAAGGGGGTGGGACAGGGGGCATCATCCACCCCTGTGATGTTTCTCACAGGTCCTCTTAGAGTCATAAAGTGGCCCCCAGCAAACGGTTCCCAGAGAGAATGAGTGAAGTGAAATTCCAGTGTGCCATCACAGCAGCAAGATTTGTGACCTGTTGCCACAAGAAAACGGGCAACCAGTGAAGAACAAACACCATTGTAAATACAACCCATATTTATGTTTATTTATTTCCCCTTTTGTACTATTTGCACTCTGTTACAACACTGTACATAGCCATAATATCAAATTTGAAATGTCTATTCTTTTCAAATTTTTGTGAGTGTAATGTTTACTGTTCCTTTCTGATTGTTTATTTCACTTTTGTTTCTTATCTATTTAACTTGCTTGGGGAATGTAAACATATGTTTCCTACGCCAATGAAGCCATTCGAATCGAAATTGAATTGAGAGGGAGAGAGAGAGAGGGAACGAGAGAAGGAGAGAGGAAGAGAGCAGAGGTCGGCGGGGATGGATTCGCACATTTACTATTACAATGACAGGGCTTGGAGAGTCCCCCGAGGCAACACAAGGTCAACTCCCAACAAAGGGCCACACACACACAGAGAGAGAGAGGTGGTCAGAGAGGTTTGTGAGATCAGTGAGGTGGCCAGGGTCAGTGGAAAGAGATAACCCACCACTCTGTCTAGGACCTCACTGCGACCAAATGCTCCCATTTGTCATCCAGGAGGTTTCTGTACTGTTTTCCAAATGGTTGGTTGGTGAGGGTTGGTCATTGTGGATAGACTGACTCCATTCATCAACACTACACAACAACATTGAGCTGGACTCTGACGAGCTGACGGAATTCTTGTACATAATCCGGTCTCATTTTTGACAAAGGTAGCCCCATGGCCCCCAACAACAGCTCTCAGCAAGAAATATGCTCCACTCCACTCCTTTTTTTCAGCGCTCATTCATTCAAAGGACAAGGCAGTGTCTATGCCCCTCTTTGAACTCAGAGCTAACATTATGGAGAGTTCAAAGCAGTGTTCCTCCACCTCAATGCCCTGTATTCTTCTACTGTATAGAGTCTTTCTCTCTCTCGCTCTCTGACAGCCAGAGACAAGGGATATAGAGAGATAGCGAACTCTAGAGCCACACAGACACTTTTGGTATCAGTTATCCTCCTAATGAAACTTTCGCTAATTCATTGTCAAAGGCAAAACATAAAGAAAAATGTAACACAAAAACAATGTTTTAAGTGAGAAGTAGGGATTGGTCTGAAGCCGAAAAATGAAGGAAATCCACATGAAAGTGAATCCCCAAAAAGCTGATTCCTTTCCATTGGAGGCTGTTGTTTTTTTTGTTCTCCAGTTGCAACTAGTATTGTATTCATTTACATCGTTAATAGTTGTTGATTATAGCTACTGTGTCTCATTCTGGGGGATTCCATAATGTAACAATGTCTCAACAACCTTTAAATACCGTTAAAAGTTCTGTCACTCCAAGATACTATCACATAGTTGTCTATAAGTCTATTACTATTAGCCCTAAGGGGGCTAACTAAATCACCTCCCCAAACATTCCCAGGGGGCCGTTGGTTGTGTGAGCAGGGCTGGGGGCCCGGGGCCAAGCAGAGGCCCCCTGTGGGGACAGACGTGTGTTTAGACAGGGTCTCTCTCTCACGGGATTAGGGTGGCCAGGGAAAGAAAACATCACATGCTAGGCTGGGCACTAGCTACACAAACATGAAGGGCCTGATGGCATGTCACACTGCTTTAATGCTAGGCTAGGCTACCTCTGGTTTCCAATCACTGGGAAATACTAGAGAATCATCCGTCTTGGGTTACAGGGAGCATGCTTGTCAGGATGGTTTGTTCTAGAGAGATATAGAGTGCGAAGGAGGAGAAAAGGCCATCTACCAAAGTCCCAACATTGCCATATGCTATGTGAGGACTATTCTAAATCTAAACATGATCAAATGTATTTTCCTGTGGTGAGAAGAACACATGCTCAGTTCATTCTTGTTCTCCAGAGTTTCACTACAAGCCCTTTAATTGTTCAGATAATTCGCTATCTTTTTTAATTATGACAGAGATGTAGAAGCATTCTGCCCGCTAGCATTCATAGCAATGCAGTTCTGAAATAGTGGGGGTCTATAAGCCAACCCAGGTCTCCCGGAGAGGGGCACAGCGCAGACATAGCGGGAGCCTGGTGCTGGGGTCGTGAGGCGGGACATGCGTCACACTCTGAGCCATCGTTCCCAAAAGGCTGCAGCGACTGAGCAGGTGCGCATGTAAATGAGGGGACGGCAGCTGCTGCCTGGCCAGCGCTCCCTCCATCCCCCCATTTATGTGCCCTCCATGTCCCTCTTCATCCCTCCATCCCCAGGAGAATAGCTAGGGCCTGGGCTTCAGGCGTCTGAATGCCCCCCCCCCCCACACACACACATCAGCAGTGGAGGGGGTAGGATGAGTGGCTCCATTGTTTCTCCTCCCCATTCAGATCTAACCACAGGCAGGCCAGGCCGGGAGCCTCCAAGCTGAGAGTGTGCATTCAGCTGGTAAACCTTCTCCTCTCTGTTCCTTCTTCCCTCTGTCCACAAACAAGTTTTTCCTCTCCTCTCCTCTCCTCTCCTCTCCTCTCCTCTCCTCTCCTCTCCTCTCCTCTCCTCATCCCTGGTCTCTCTCTCTCTCTCTCCATCTGGCTCATCCCTGGCCTCTTTCTCTCTCTCTCTTTTTGGTCCTTAATTCGGTCTTCTTTTCACTTCCTCTTTATGGAGCCTTCGTACGGCTGACCGTCCTTTACTCCCCCCTCCTCAATATACCTTCTTTTGCTCTCGTTCCCGCCAACTGTTTCCCCCCACTCTCTCTTTTCATGGCGTCCATAGGGTTGTCTGCTTTTGTAAGCCACCATATAAGGATTTATGACTCTCTCTCAACTGGGCCTTGGCTCCAAACTCCAAAAACCTCAAAGTCTGGGCCTGGGTGTTACTTTTCACTGGTCAACCCAAACATACTTAAACGATGCAGAGAGAGACACAAAGAAAGCTGTCTGAAAGAAAGGAAATTGAACTGGTTTTGGAGGAGGGGGTGGGATGGAGAGTTAGTGGGAAGCCGGTGAACAGAGGAGGTTGCTGGTTTGGAAGGAATGTTGGTGTTTACTCCCCCCCCAGTCTCTTGTCCCTATCCCTGAACCACAGTCCTCAATGGAGGCTCTTGGCAGCCTCACTTTACAGGGCTCTGCAAAAACTCACACCAGCTTTTTAAACCAGGCCCAGACCTGCCTGTTCATCACAAACAGCCCAATGTCTCACACTGGGGCCTCAAAGACAAATACATAAAGCACCCACTCCTCTGCCTCGGTCCACGTGGCCCCGCTGCTCAAACACACTCTGGCCCTGGCGTTTGAGCAGAGTCAACCTCAACACGCGCTAGCCAAGAATGCTAACCATTTGCTCTTTAACTTGGCGAGAAGTCGACGAATAGGCCGTCAGCACAAAATACGTTTCACAGGACACCCACAGCTAACCGTCTTAAATGGCTCACACAGACTATAAAAGGGGAAAACAAAAGACACACAACTACTCTTCTAATTTGAACCATTCAAAACAAACAGTGAAAGGCAGCTGCTACAACAGACTCCTGGCCACGTCATCCAGAGTACGCTAATCTTGGCAGCAGGTAAACTATCTGCTAGAAAGTTAAATAAAGAACAGTTGAAAAGAGGAGAAGAATCAGAAGCTGTTCAAATATCAGGTGTGCGGCAGGCCGGAGTGATGTTGTATAACAGGGGAACCTCTGTAATCAGGCTGATACTGTTGTTGTTATCCTGTGACTGTCGTCCCTCCCTGCCTGCCCCAGTAGCCTCCATTGTCCTGCTGAGATTGCTTTTCTTCCTGGCCACCAGTAGCCCGTGGCAAAGGGTCTGTGTGTGTGCTCATGTGTGTGTTTGTGTGCGTCTGTGCTGCAGTGTGCAGCGGGCGGCTGAGGATCAGCCCAGGCGGAGAGCAGATGTTGTCATGACACCTGACCTCGGGAGCAGACACCACTCTGGGGGTTTCTCCACTGTTGGGCCAATCTGCCATCTGTCACTCTCGGAGGTCACCATGCACAGAAAGGCACTGTGCTTTGAAGACACACAGGCACGCAGGCGTACACATGAACACACACACGCATATATAGACACACACACAGAGACGTACAGGCTCCACTCTTCAATACAGCCTACACAGCCATGCAGCCTACCTATGTTCACCATTCACCTACAGTATTGTAGTGTAGTTTCTCTAAAAGGGTCAAACACACAGCGCTGACTAACTGTAATTAGCACCCGGTGGCCGTCCCATCGCATCTGACCACTGAACATCAGCCGTCATTTTCTATTCATTTCCTGACGATTCGGGGAATGTTGAATCGCAAAACTCAGCAGATGATTAACTGCAGACAAGGGATGTTTAGGTTGGTCTGTCTGCGCTATAAGACAAAAAGAACACTTGACTGTTCCAATTAAATGTTCACCACGACACCATGAATCATTTTGAGAATTTAACCTCTTCAACACAGTATCGAGAAAGTGACAAACTTGACCATTTTGGGCCTGGAGCTAATTAAGTTTTTGGTTTTTCACAGTCCGTCTCTCTTTTACATGCCTCCTCCACCTCTCTCTAAACTGCCTCCAGCCTGGAGTCAAACTGTTCTAGGAACACTTTTTCCCCCTGCCTTGTTTTTCTCCACTCTCATTTCCTGGCTGTTTGGTGTCTGTGCCTCTGCTAAGTATCCTTTAGTCTTGTCTGATCAGTTTGAAAGCACTCCCCCGGGGCTTGCTGTGGTGCTGTGCCTCAGCCCCTCTCTCTCTCTCTCTAATCGTAGCTTCCCAGCCCACATCTGGTAGTGTTCATTAGAGGCCTGTTTATTTGGCCCCATTACTGACAGAGCCCATGGGAAAGGAACCGCTCCCCCAGGGACACAACACAGAGCAAGGGGCAGGAGGAGAGGCAGGGGATGCAGGGAGAGGCAGAAAGGAGATAGGAGGTGCAGGGGAGTTATGGCGAGACAGGAACAGGAACAGGGAAGGAGGCTGCCTAGGGGATTTCTGACTCATGCTGCCTTCTCCTAATGACTGGTGGTGGTGTTGCTACTGCCTAGCCTGCTGCTTTACGAGACTGGGAACCTCTTAAGTGATTAAATGTGGCTGAAGGTGTGTGACACGGAAGCAGACCCCGACGAAGTAGTTACTGTACAGAGCTCAGTGTTGTGTTTGGTTGAGGTCTACCTATGAGAACATTTTATGAAGTTTAGGTGATTCAAACAGATGCTATTGGCTTTAGTTAAGACATCATTTTACCCCATTCTTTTGCATTTTTAAAGGACCTCCTTATCACTCCATCCAGAAGAAAGCCATTAACTTATGTTTTGTGTTTTCTTTGTGAAGAGTATCCTGTGTGATTTTGTGTGTGTGAAAGTTTATAGAACACCTGCCGCTGTGAGGCAGTCTTCTGTTCGGAGTTGAATGGGAAAACCACAAGTAATCATGGGTATTATGGAGTGTGCTGCCTTGTGGGTAATGCAAGTCCCTTTTAGTTGTTCAGTTATGATCCACAGACAGACAGGTGGTCGGGCTCAAATTCATCAAATGAGGAAATGCTCCTCTATTGTTGTTTTCTCTCCTGCCTCGCTGCACACGCGCACACGCACACACACACACACACGTGCACACACACAGATGGCCTCGCTGTCAGTCATATTAGCAGGTGATCAAAATGTATGTGATTTTTCTTTGTTATGTGTCGCCCCTCAGACTCAAATATCTCTAATCCAGCGTTGAAGTTCCCCCAACGTCAAGTCGCTTCAATCAGTCAGAAGTCAGAACAGAACAGTCAGCGGCTCAGTTCAGCCCCTCCTTCTCTCCACTGAGGTTTATGCCAAAGGGAAGCCGACCCGGGCCCGGCGGCCCATGAAAGCCCAGGGCCCTGTGTGATGATATGATCACATACAATACAGCACCTTTTCTTCCCCCGGTCCTTCGAGGCTGTTTCCTGCATCTGAATGAAAGGATGGGAGTGGGGGGTGGAGTGGTGGACTAAAATGCAGGGATTCATCTGCCTCGTAGCAAACAGAGGTTGCATTGAAGCATCACTGGCCAGGACAAGGGCTGGCTTTCATTCATGAGTTTCAAGTTCCTTGGTGTCTACATCACCAATGAACTATCATGGTCCAAACACACCAAGACAGTTGTGAAGAGGGCACGACAACACCTTTTCCCCCTCAAGAGACTGAAAAGATTTTGCATGGATCCCCAGATCCTCAAAAGGTTCTACAGCTGCACCATCGAGAGCATTCTGACCGGTTGCATCACTGTCTGGTATGGCAACTGCTCGGCATTTGACCGTAAGGCTCTACAGAGTAGTGTGTGCGGCCCAGTACATCACTGGGGCCAAGCTTCCTGCCATCCAGGACCTATATAATAAGCGGTGTCAAAGGAAGGCCCAAAAAACTGTTAAAGACTCCAGACTGTTCTCTCTGCTACCGTACGGCAAGCGGTATCGTAGCGCCAAGTCTAGGACCAAAAGGCTCCTTAACAGCTTCTACCCCCAAGCCATAAGACTGCTGAACAATTAATCAAATGGCCAGCCGGACTACCGACTACCAGTCACCACCACACCACACATGCCAGGGAATGAATGGGCCTGCTTCTTATTTCACTTCAGTCAGAGAGTTTTAACACACACGTAGCTAGGCCATCTAGCTAGCTATCCAAAGGGGAATTCATTAAAGCCTGGACAAACACTTGAGAGAATGATTATCCGAGGTTATATCAGTTCCAGCTCTTTGAATACAGTGCCTGCAGATTAGAACCTGTCATGGAAACCTTCGCCTCAGGCGCTAACTGGGCTATTTATGTCTTTCTGAAGGAGGGGAGACTGGCTGTTACTGCAGAAGACTTATTTCTCCAGGCAAGCAGGCTCACAGACAGGCAGCACAGGGGACATCTATGCTAAGGTTTGACTCTTCAAATACTGAGGCCTCAGCATGCATCATCACATCAAAGACTTCTCATCAGGCAAAATGTATGCACTACATAGGGAATAGGGCCCCATTTTGGACACAATCTGAGTACAGGACAGGTTGATGAGTGACAGACAGACAGCAATATTGCTCAAAATACCCTGGCTCAGTCTCATTCATACCACATCACCTCCAAATCTCCCTTCTCCAGTGGGGGACTAAGCCCTCCTCTGAAGCACAAGAGGTCACGTGACTCACTGTATCAATTGCCGGTCCCCAAAAAATACAGATATTTTGAGGAGTCTCTTCTGTTTTCCTGCCGACTGAGGCACAGTATGTGAACCCTGGGCACGGCAGCCCTCTCCAGACAGTGCATCTCTCATCTCCCTGGCTGAGGCTCTGAAGCTAAGCCCCTTGATTCTAGCCATCCTAGAGTGTGGATCATATCTCTCTCTTGGGTTCTTATTGGCCCTACACTGCACTGCTTTCTGTTACTGTCATGTCAGCTTACTAGATGAGAGGCCTCCTTCAGATAAACTACCCTGGCCTGCCCTGATCCCAGTAGCTCTCATTCACCAGTCCAGATATGAGGGAGGACCTCAGTATTCATGGCATGGAATGTAAAGTAGGCATCCTACAGTACTACACTGAACAAAAATATAACCGCAATATGCAACCATTTCAATGATTTTACTGAGTTACAGTTCATATAAGAAAATCAGTCAATTGAAATAAAGTCATTAGGCACTAATCTATGGATTTCCCATGACTGGGAATACAGATATGCATCTGTTGGTCACAGATACCTTAAAAAAAAGGTAGGGGCATGGATCAGAAAACCAGCCCTTTGCCTCATGCAGCGCGACACATGTCCTTCACATAGAGTTGATCAGGCTGTTGATTGTGCCCTGTGGAATGTTGTCCCACACCTGTGTAATGATCATGCTGTTTAATCAGCTTCTTGATATGCCACACCTGTCAAGTAGATGATCTTGGCAAATGAGAAATGCTCACTAACAGGGTTGTAAACAAATATGTGCAAAAAAGTTCCAGAGAAATAAGCTTGTTGTGCGTATGGAACATTTCTGGGATCTTTTATTTCAGCTCATGAAACATGGGACCAACACTTTACATGTTGTGTTTATATTTTTGTTCAGTGTATATAAAACTGAAGCATTGGATGGCACTTTACCTGGGAATACTACTTGTCTCGACTTCAGAGCGGCATTGTTTTAATTGAGGTGAAGGAAGTTCGTGATCCTGTCAGGAATGGGAACATGGCCGTGGAAATACACTTTCTGTATGCTCAGGGAAGGAATTTCATGGAGACCATCAAAACATATAACGTAGCCTATATTATTCAGACAGGTTGCAACACAGACAGACGCCACCAGACCTCACCAACCTGCTCTCTTCCGCTCTCTCTCAATTCAAAGGGATTTATTGGCAAGGGAAACATATTTTTACATTGCCAAAGCAAGTGAAATAAACAATCAAAAATGAACAGTAAACATTACACTCACAAAAGTTCCAAAGGAATGGAGACATTTCAAATGTCTTAATATGGCTATATACAGTGTTGTAACAATGTGCAAATACTTAAAGTACAAAAGGGAAAATCAACATAAATATGGGTTGTATTTACAGTGTTGTTTGTTCTTCACTCGTTGCCCTTTTCTTGTTGCAACAGGTCACACATCTTGCTGCTGTGATGCACACTGTGGTATTTCACCCAATAGATATGGGAGTTTATCAAAATTGGATGTGTTCGAGAATATTTTGTGGGTCTGTGTAATGTAAAGGAAATATGTGTCTCTAATATGGTCATACATTTGGTAGGAGGTTAGGAAGTGCAGCTCAGTTTCGGCCTCTCTCAGTAGCAATGCTTGCTCTCTCTCTCTCTCTCTCTCTCTCTCTCTCTCTCTCTCTCTCTCTCTCTCTCTCTCTCTCTCTCTCTCTCTCTCTCTCTCTCTCTCTCTCTCTCTCTCTCTCCTCTCTCTCTCTCTCTCTCTCTCTCTCTCTCTCTCTCTCTCTCTCTCTCTCTCTCTCTCTCTCTCTCTCTCTCTCTCTCTCTCTCTCTCTCTCTCTCTCTCTCTCTCTCTCTCTCTCTCTCTCTCTCTCTCTCTCTCTCTCTCTCTCTCTCTCTCTCTCTCTCTCTCTCTCTCTCTCTCTCTCTCTCTCTCTCTCTCATCAAACCCCCAATATGAGGCCTTGGGTCAACTGTATCTTATGGGTTCATGGGTCTTCATTAGGCCTAATTTATAACCTGAAAAGACTGAAGGGATCATGCCAATTAACCCTCCAGGCATTAACTTATGTTGTCAACAATTCAGTGGGACCTGCCACACAATTCTTTGATTTTGAAAAGACAAAGCAAGCCAGTTTAGCCTACATGGTGAGAAACACTTGAACATTCAGTGGAAGATTGTGGAAAGAAACTAGCAGCATTGTTGACATTAGGCCACGGTATTAGAATTGGATTAATCTGATAGGGTGCACTTAGCTTGCTCTGTTGAATGTTCCCATTTTAGTCATCATTTCTCACATCACAGCCCTGTTTAAAGTTTGCCCAAACATACTGTATACCCATAAACAAACATTTCCAACATTGAACACTAGAGAAGACACAACACAACCTCTGCCCTCTGCCTGTACATTCCAGACACATTGTGGGATTGTCAACTCTTGTTACCGTGGGATAATACAAAAAATGAAGGCATAGTAAAAGATACACAAAAGGAAGGCGTAGTAAAGAGAAAATATCAGCCCTCTCCAAAAAATGTGGTGCTCTAGTCTAGCAGGCCACTAATCACAATCTCCATGTTTAATTAGGAGAGTCTGAGGACAGTGACAGGCACAATGATGGCTTTGTGGCCCAACAAGGGGGGTGAAACACTGCCAGACACAATTAAGATGTGGCCCAGAGCCAAAATGGCTGCCTGGGCCTGCAGGAGCCAAGAGCCGACCTGCCCTGATTGAGCCTCTGCGCCAGCCCAGTTTCATCCCACTCCAATGCAGCTCAGTAAGGCAACACTGGCACTCAAATAACAGGCTGGAAACAGAGCCAATGTTCAGGTAGCCTTTGTGCAACAGGGGGTAAGAGGGGTCAGGGGACAATAGAAGTTCTACATGTCGTTGATGTAGAAGAGCTACTGAACGCTTTGTATTGACCTGCTCATTTCACTTTAAAAATGGAGAACAGCAACAACAACCTCAGATATGCATTACAACTTGTTTACTAATTTACAGTCTATTTATGTATCTGTTCACAATTATGAAACCATCCAGTCTAATTACCCTCTACTTCCATCTGTCCTTCAGATGAAAATCTCTCAGAGAGAGAAAGCCCATTCAACAATCAACAGGGGGACAAAACCCCTTGAGCAGGGGGCGGGGGGAAGGACAGGGGCTGCAGCCAGAACTCACTGGGAAGCATCACCCAGATTAGTCACACAGAATTAATCTGACTGGAGAACAATGGCCGCCCAGCTTCTGGCAAAGCCCAGCTGTCGCTCCGTGAAAGAAAAGAGAAACAAGATTTAGGACTAAGAGTGAGTGTCTCCAACAGAGACTTCTGCCGGAGAGAGGGGAGAGGGAGCCTGCATTCAGTAGCAGTGGGCTGGGCTGAGCAGGCTGCGAGACACACAGACACAGCGACCCCCCCGGTGCAGTCCTCTTCAAAACCCACACATCTCATTCATTCGCTGGCCCAGGCCTAGGTTGTAATTGTCTTCCAAGAATAGGCATGTGCTACTCTCTTAGACAACTGAAAATGCCTTCAGAGGCCCAAGCTAAGCCTCAACTCAACATGATAAAATTAAACAACTTCATGTTCTTGGATATGTCATTTACTAAATGCTCTCTGGAATGTATAATATGTGTTTTATGCAGGTGTTTGCTGTGCATATTTATCTCATGTAAAATAAAGGGATTTGAAACTTACTTGCACTCTCCATTTCCATCAGCCGTGGCCTCACACCTCCCCAGGTTCAAACACGACTCGGTGGACATAGAGCATCTTAGGCCTGCAAACAGAATGAGTCAATACACCACACACACAACCTCTTAATTATTTTCACAATTGAGGAGAAGATTTTGATATACAGTCATCAATGGATGGTTTTGGAAAAGCAACAAGACGTGAACAAAATAACATCCAAATGCTTGAGTATTAAACAACAGAAATATCCTTCATGATGATGATTGTATGGACTAGGTGTGACTACTGCCACCTTGAAGTGCAGTTTGTGGTGAATGGGACTTGACACACCGGTAGGCAAATTCTTCCCTTTGCAGCTGTCCCAAAGAATGTACAATATTTGGGGAGTAACATAGCACTGCAAAATGGTTCTGTGTAACTCAACTCAAACCTGCCTCAATGGTTAAGGCTCGAGTTTTCATATTCCTGTGAAGTTATGGGCTGAACAGTGAACTTTCTTGCAAACGCAGAGCGAATGGCGCAAGCCGCATCTGTGAGCCGAGAGCACAACGGTTAGTGCTATCCAGGATCCTATGATGACAATACAATATCCTGCCTGGCTATCTGTAAATACAAGATAAATGTGAAGGTGCAATATGCAGAAATTGCTCCACCATTTCCTGGTTGTAAAAATTCTAATTGTTTGCCTAATTTCAGTTTATGTGACAAAACAAGAATGTATAGTGTACAAAATCATTGTACCACCTAAAGCGCTGCGAAATATATTTTCAATAACCAAAAATATTGTATTTTCAGCTGTTTGAAGCTGGTGTACAAAACCGAAAGTAAAATGCAAAAACTAAACTTAAGAACTGTAATTATAGAAATAGCGCACATAGAAGAGATCTACCCGTCTTAGACTTGCTTTCATTGAGAATGACAGATCTATAACTCACATTTCTATGTCAATTTGGTGGGGTCACCCACAAAGTTACATATCCTCCTGAGATCCATAATTTCTGTCCTCTAGTGGACATCAGACCTTGGTCCGTACCTGAGGCCATACAAGCCACTTTATTGAGTCCTGTTGTCCCCTTGAGAGGACATCCTTGCCAACTTTATCTTCCTGGTTCTTAAAATAATGTCTGCTTCACATTTTATGGAAATTTAAAAAGTGTGTGTAATTATAATTTATCATTTTTGTGAGTTTGATATTTAAATTGTTTCTAGTAAGTGAACATCTCAGGAATAGTTAAGTGAGTAGTCAGGACTGTGTCACATTAAATAATAGTTAAATAAGAGCTTATCAGGAAATGTCCTCTGTAGTGGACACCCGGATACCGCAACTATGTTTTTCACCTACTGTACCCACTGACTGTAATGTAAATGTTATCATATTTACGTCCTAAATACCACTAAAGAGGACAATTTTGCACTTAAAATAACTGATAAGCAACATTTAATAATAATAATAATAATGTTGGTAACATGTTTTCTTTCTTCACCCCAAACACTTATTTGATGTAAAAAATATTTAGATATATATACACAGTACCAGTCAAAAGTTTGGACACACCTACTCATTCATGGGTTTTTCTTTATTAAGACATCAAAACCATGAAATAACACATATGGAATCATGTTGTAACCAAAAAAGAGTTAAACAAAATTAGATTCTAATTCAAAATAGATTTTAGATTTTAGATTCTTCAAAGTTGCCACCCGTTTCCTTGATGACAGCTTTGCACACTCTTGGTATTCTCTCAACCAGCTTCATGAGGAATGCTTTTCCAACTGCCTTGAATGAGTTCCCACATATGCTGAGCACTTGTTGGCTGCTTTTCCTTCACTCTGCGGTCAAACTCATCCCAAATCATCTCAATTGGGTTGAGGTCGGGTGATTGTGGATGGCAGGTCATCTGATGTGGCACTCCATCATTCTCCTTCTTGGTCAAATAGCTGTTACACAGCCTGGAGGTGTGTTGGGTCATTGTCCTGTTGAAAAACAAATTATAGTCCTACTAAGCACAAACCAGATGGGATGGCGAATCAAGGCATAATGCTGTGGTAGCCATGCTGGTTAAGTGTGCCTTGAATTATAAATAAATCACAGACAGTGTCACCAGCAAAAGCACCCGACACCATCACACCTCCTCCTCCATGCTTCACGGTGGGAACCACACATGCGGAGATCATCCGTTCACCTACTCTGCGTTCACAAAGACACGGCAGTTGGAACCAAAAATCTCAAATTTGGAATCATCAGACCAAAGGACAGATTTCCACCGGTCTAATGTCCATTGGTCGTGTTTCTTAGCCCAAGCAAGTCTCTTCCTATTATTGGTGTCCTTTAGTAGTGGTTTCTTTACAGCAATTCGACCATGAAGGCCTGACTCACGCAGTCTCCTATGAACAGCTGATGTTGAGATGTGTCTGTTACTTGCACTCTGAGGCATTTATTTGGGCTGCAATCTGAGGTGCATTTAACTCTAATGAACGTATTCCCTGCAGCAAAGGTAACTCTGGGTCTTCCTTTCCTGTGGCGGCCCTCATGAGAGCCAGTTTCATCATAGCACTTGATGGTTCTTGCGAATGCACTTGAAGAAACTTTCAAAGTTCTCGAAATGTTCAGGATTGACTGACCTTCATGTCTTAAAGTAATGACGGACTGTCATTTCTCTTTGCTTATTTGAGCTGTTCTTGCCATAATATGGCCTTAATCTTTTACCAAATAGGGATATCATCTGTATACCACCCCCACCTTGTCACAACACAAGTGATTGGCTCAAACGCATTAAGGAAAGAAATTCCACAAATTAACTTTTAACAAGGCACAATTGTCAATTGAAATGCATTCCAGGTGACTACCTCATGAAGCTGGTTGAGAGAATGCCAAGAGCGTGCAAAGCTGTCATCAAGGCAAAGGGTGGCTACTAATAATCTCAAATATAAAATATATTTTGATTTGTTTAACACTTTTTTGGTTACTACTTGATTCCTTATGTGTTATTTCATAGTTTAGTGTTGATGTCTTCAATATTATTCTACAATGTAGAAAATAGTAAATATGAAGAATAACCCTTGAATGAGTAGTTGTGTCCAAACTTTTGACTGGTACTGATATATACAGTTGAAGTCGGAAGTTTACATACACTTAGTCATTAAAACTCGTTTTTCAACAAATCCACACATTTCTTGTTAACAAACTATAGATTGTCCAAGTCGGTTAGGACATCTACTTTGTGCATGACACAAGTAGTTTTCCCAACAATTGTTTACAGACAGATTATTTCACTTATAATTCACTGTATCACAATTCCAGTGGGTCAAAAGTTTACATACACTAAGTTGACTGTGCCTTTAAACAGAGATGAATGTACTTTGGTGCGAAACGTGCAAATCAATCCCAGAACAACAGCAAAGGACCTTGTGAAGATGCTGGAGGAAACAGATACAAAAGTATCTATATCCACAATGAAACGAGTTCTATATCGACATAACCTGAAAGGCCGCTCAGCAAGGAAGAAGCCACTGCTCCAAAACCGCCATAAAAAAAGCCAGACTACGGTTTGCAACTGCACATGGGGACAAAGATCGTACTTTGGGAGAAATGTCCTCTGGTCTGATTAAACAAAAATAGAACTGTTTGGCCATAATGATCATTGTTATGTTTGGAGGAAAAAGGAAAAAGGGGTAAGTTTGCAAGCCGAAGAACACCATCCCAACCGTAAAGCACGAGGGTGGCAGAATCATGTTGTGGGGGTGCTTTGCTGCAGGAGGGACTGGTGCACTTCACAAAATACATGGCATCATGAGGGAGGAAAATTATGTGGATATATTGAAGCAACATCTCAAGACATCAGTCAGGAAGTTAAAGCTTGGTCGAAAATGGGTCTTTCAAATGGACAATGACCCCAAGCATACTTCCAAAGTTGTGGCAAAATGGCTTAAGGACAACAAAGTCAAGGTATTGGAGTGGCCATCACAAAGCCCTGACCTCAATCCTATAGAAAATGTGCGGGCAGAACTGAAAAAGCATGTGCGAGCAAGGAGGCCTACAAACCTGACTCAGTTACACCAGCTCCGTCAGGAGGAATGGGACAAAATTCACCCAACTTATTGTGGGAAGCTTGTGGAAGGCTACCTGAAACGTTTGACCCAAGTTAAACAATTTATTAAAGGCAATGCTACCAAATACTAAGTTAGTGTATGTAAACTTCTGACCCACTGGGAATGTGATGAAAGAAATAAAAGCTGAAATTAATAATTCTCTCAACTATTATTCTGACATTTCACATTCTTAAAATAAAGTGGTGATCCTAACTGACCTAAAACAGGAACTTTTTACTTGGGTTAAATGTCAGGAATTGTGAAAAACTGAGTTTAAATGTATTTGGCTAAGGTGTATGTAAACTTCCGACTTCAAATGTGATATATATATATATATATGTATATATATAATCGGGTCTCATGAGCATATTGCAAAGAATGAAAACTGATGCTGGAATATATTCTTAACTGTCACATTTTAAGACGCAATTTTAAGTAATACCCTCAAAAATAAGATGCCTTTGAAGTTCGAATGCAACAAGTGCAACATTCTGAGATCGTTCTACAATCAATGTCACTTCTTCCCATTTGTTCTTCCCTGCACATCAGCATTTACTGTGCACTAATACGATTTTATATGAGTGAATTCATGGAAAACATCTACGTAATAAATGTACAATTTCACTTATTTCATGAAATTGTATCCACTGTGTATCGAACAAAACACGGTTGAATATTGTTATTGCGCTTACCTCGTGTTAGAGCAATAAGCGACAACAGGAAAGTTAGTTTCACAAAGAAATGATGCATTCCTTCTTTTCTGATTTAAAATTGATGTATAATTCCAATTGGAGTTATCATAGATCCTGTTAATTTTCCTCTTCGACAGTTAAAAAAACTTCCAATTCATCATTTCATAGATCCAAAAAAGTAAACGTTTTCGGCGTGTCTCTAAACTTCGTACATGCGATGTTTTCACTCCAGCTTCGGAGTTGTAAATGACTCAATTCCCGTAACCACATATAGGGGCGTTATGGTTCCGCGCCACTAGGTCTACTTCGCCCACGACAGCTATTCATTATTTTATTTAATCTAGAAATGTTCTGAGGAGGAGTGGGAAAATACGCCCACCCTGTAAAACTATAAAAGTATCACATTTAAAAAATATATATATATATATATCCCAGGCGTTTCCTGTTGGTAGATTTAGCAATCACTGACAAAACAGATACTTTAAAGCGACAGTATATAGAATTTCCAGTAAATCTAGGCTAATTTCTATTAATAAAAACATAAATATAACAGATTGAATCTTCAATTAAACCAGGTTAAAACAGTTAACCCTTAGTTTGGAAGAATATGTAGTTTGTGTTATGTATGTCTTATGTCATAACCAATTTATAACCAAATTAAGGACATATTCCTACATTGTTTATATTTTTGTTGGTGGCCCACACTTTTATTGTATGCTCATTTTACAGTGTGGCTTTCACATCACTAAAATACAGATGTAGAAGCGAGTCTTATCTTTAAGCAGCCCAAGTGAAGTTGTTCTCTGGTTACTATCATTTCCACATACTCAACATACAGACAAAATCATTCTGTTTTGCTCTCATACTTTTGGGAAATGTGTTTGTTTTTCACAGAGGTATTCATGATTAACATATGTTATCTAGCATGTGAACCATGATAACAGATCTAATCCTCCATAGCTGGCAAGTAAACGCTGACAGTAGGCCTGAAACAGATAAATACATTCTGGATGTGCTTAATCAGCAAACACAGAGCAGGTCAGATTTCAAATTTATTCCATCCAATAACACGTTGACATATAATCCTTTGTATCTTTTTTTAAATCCTTTGTTACGGATATGGGCTTTGCAATGTCTAAATATCATGGGTAAAAATCAAGAAGGCCCTTAATGAGAATGTTTTAGTAGTTTTATGGTGACTTTGGTTTCTTAGGCTGGTATGTGTATCCTAAATGGGTCAGATCACAATCAGATCGTCAGTACAAATGTCAACTTCCATTCCCAAACAACATTCATTCATTTCTAAATTTAGCAATAATTAATTTGGAACTAATCATAACCAAAAAGAAGGGAAATATTTGCAACTGGTGTTTTTTATGCCTGCAGGGCTTAATTTGTTCAGCGGTGAATCCATATTTCTGTATGACATTTAAAGGAGCTGCATACGCAACAGGACCTCCAGGTAGAACATCAACCCGGAGTGTGGCATGAGGAAGACTGAAGCAAACGTTGTGGCCCTGGGGCCTGAGAATGGGGAGAAGGGTTGGAAGAGGAGATCATGGAGAGAA
Organism: Salvelinus alpinus; assembly: GCF_045679555.1. Lineage (NCBI taxonomy): Eukaryota > Metazoa > Chordata > Actinopteri > Salmoniformes > Salmonidae > Salvelinus > Salvelinus alpinus. Next base: position 41,084,542 of record NC_092104.1, read on the forward strand.
TGGTAAAGGAGTGAAGGGTTGTGGGAGAATATGATGGAGAGAAGGTAAAGTGGTTGATGAGGTGGCGATGGTGACAAAAAACAAAAATAACAACCTGTTTTTCTAACTTTTACAGAAAAACATAGATAAAAGCAATGCAAATTATACAATCGGTTATGGCTTTATCTCCAATGTGATACAAATTTACATTTGTATTGTGTCACATTCCAAGGCTGAGTGTAAACAGCATTTGTGTTGCCATTTCAATGGCCTCCATTCCAGTAGCTATTACAGATGCAGGACCATAATATTCCACTTAGAAAATGGTTTTATCCAAAGCAATTTACAGTTCAGTGAGTACACATATTTTTATTTCAAGTTTAAATACGTAAATGGGGAAACAGTGCCACGGATTGTTTTGTTGATGAAACGGAGGAGAGGAGTATAAAAAACAATCAAATCGCAGTACATATTCTGCTTTTCTATCGCGTGTGTAATGATGTCTGAGGGGGAAAAAACTGTGTTTGTTGTTTGAAGTGACATCTTTGTTGTTATAATATCCCAAACGGACGTGGCGGTTTCACCAAGTATGGATTCCATCTTTAAGTATATGTGATCCCTATGGGGATTGAAAGCACTACCTTGAGCTTCCTAGAGCCACGCTCTTACCAACTATCAACTCAAGCCACTGAAAACACAGTGTAGAATCTCACTATTTTGATCACTCCCTGGAAATGAATTGTGTTTTTCTACCTGTTTGTGCCTGTCCTGTCTTGACTTGCCTAGTTAAATAAAGGTTAAATAAAAAAATATATACATGTAAAAGTTGGCTTTGTTAGCACTCCAAATTGAGTTTATCACCGTTGGGAGAGGCACTAGTTTCAGTTTGTTTTAGGTTGAGATTGACTATTTCTGAGTTAATCTCAGAGCAATCACTGGTTGACTAAACATTGACATGGTTTATCTAAACAACGTGGTCTCAGGGCAATTAGTTTATTCTGTAATTAAATCTGTGGCACTCATTAGGTTACATTGTGAATGGAAGCAGTCATACATACAATATTATCCAAACTATAGAATGTATAGTATCATACGTTTTACCCGGTCGTACAATAGCATAGGAATCGGATGACGAAATGTATCATACGTCTTGGTAGCCAGCAGAACCGACACTTTAGGCTTGCTGCAGTCATTCAATCTTCTCAGTGTAACAGTTGGGATAATGGGACAATTCGGAGTACAAAGCACTTCTCATCCCTGGATTGAGGTATGTTTTCAGAGCCTTATCTCGCGGCGGCTCTGTGGTGTCTTACTTTAAGCAAACATCCTCTCCGACCAGTAGTACAGCTGTAAGCAAGCCGAAGGTGTCGGATCTGCTGGGTAACATCTTGGAGGACGTATATTATTCTGCATGTTTCTCTGAGACCAGGTTGCACCATAACAACAAAGGGGAATTATGGGGAGAATTTACGTTGGCGGATAATTTACATAGAAAGTTAGGAGAAGTGAAACGTCAAAGGGCAGGTGAATTTACGTAGCAGGTTAGGTGAATTGGGTTACGTTTAGAATAAGGGGAAGGGTTAGCTAAAATGCTACAGTTGTCACCAGACCTGACTCGAACATGCAAACTTTGGATTGCCAGACAATCACGGATTACACCCCCCATCCGTATTATGCCCACCCATCCTCACCGACCAACCTCCTTACTTTTGTTTCTGTCAAAAGTAACTAGATCATTAGTAGGTATCATACATCTTGGAGGTGCTGAGAAATACACTACATGACCAAAGGTGAACACCTTCTTGTCGAACATCTCATTCCAAAATCATGGGCATTAATATGGAGTTGGTCCCCCCTTTGCTGCTATAACAGCCTCCGATCTCAACCATTTCTGTATGGACCTCGCTTTGTGCTTTGGGATCCTGAGTGGCGCAGTGGTCTAAGGCACTGCATTTCAGTGCTAGAGGCGACACTAGAGACCCGGGTTCGATCCTGGGCAGTATCACAACCAACAGGGTCGGTAGTCCCATAGGGCAACGCACAATTGGCCTAGCGTCGTTAGGGGAGGGTTTGGCCGGGGTAGGCCGTCAATACTGACTTACCTGGTTAAATAAAAAATAAATGTGCACAGGGGCATTGTCATTCCTCAAACTGTTGCCACAAAGCACAGAATTGTTTAGAATGTCATTGCATGCTGTAGCGTTAAGATTTCCCTTCAATGGAATTAAGGGGCCTAGCCCAAACCATGAAAAACAGCACAGACCATTATACAAACTTCACATTTGACACTGCACATTCGGGCAGGTAGCATTCTCCTGGTATCCACCAAACCCAGATTTGACCGTCGGACTGCCAGATGGTGAAGCAAGATTCATCACTCCAGAGAACGTGTTTCCACTGCTCCAGAGTCCAATGGCAGCAAGCTTTACACCACTCCAGCCGAAGCTTGACATTACACATGGTGGTCTTAGGCATGGGTGCGGCTGCTCGGCCATGGAAATCTATTTCATAAACCTCCCGACGAACAGTTCTTGTGCTGACATTGCTTCCAGAGGCAGTTTGGAACGCGGTAGTGAGTGTTGCAACCAAGGACAGATGATTTTCACGCGCTTCAGCACTCAGCAATCCAGTTCTGTGAGCTTGTGTGGCCTACAACTTCGCTGTTGTTGCTCCTAGACGTTTCCACTTCTCATTAACAGCACTTACAGTTGACCTGGGCAGCTCTAGCAGGGCAGAAATTTGATGAACTTACTTGTTGGAAAGGTGGCATCCTATGCCGATGACACGTTGAAAGTCACTGTTATTCTCACAGAATGGGACCGCCGAGTGCTGAAGCACGTAACGTGTAAAAATTCTCTGTCTGAGGTTGCAACACTATCGAGTTCCAAACTGCCACTTGAAGCAACATCAGCACAAGAACTCTTCGTCGGAAGCTTCATGGAAGCCAAATATCACCATACACAGTGCCAAGTGACGACTGGAGTGGTGTAAAGCTCACTGCCATTGGAATGAGATGTTCGACGAGCAGGTGTCCACATACTTTTAGATATGTAGTGTATGTACAATGTACAATACCAGTCAAAAGTTTGGACACACCTACTCCTTCAAGGGGTTTTCTATATTTTTACTATATTCTACATTGTAGAATAATAGTGAAGACATCAAAACTATGAAATAACACATTAATTCATTTATTTTTGAAATTGAACGTTTAAAGAGGAGCTGGTTTGGAGAGACCTATGTTGCCATCTACTGTAGTAACAACAGATCCTGATAAATAAGAATACACAATTTTCCCATTTATCTCAGCACATGGACCAAGAAGGCCATTTTCGAATGTTGAATTGTACTTACATGGTGAAAAATACACATTCATTTCATTGTATATCCCACCAGGATTGTTTTTAGATTGACTTCAAGCTTTATTAGCTCAAATCCAGACAGGAGCCATTATTTTAGAAAAAGATGTTCATATGATTGCGAAGATATTCAAAACTTTGCCGAGTGCCTATCCAACTGACAATCTCTTAGAAAAAATAAACTGTTGGAACCAAGACTTAAAAGAACTCAAATGTACGCTTAATCCAGTATACTGTAAACTAATGTATAGAATTTATTATACAAGAGACAAAATTCACAAAGTCTACAGCACAATTGCAGTCTTGTCTTAAGTGTAAAACGAATAATGACTCAATAATCCATGCTTTCTTTTTATAAAAGATAAAGTAAATGTCTTTTTTATTATTTTAAATTCCTCCATTATAAAAGCTTCAAGTCTTTCTCTCTCTCTCATTACTTGTTACTTAGATGAATGCGTCTTTTCCTAAAACCAGAGTGCCATCCATCCCAGTTCAACAATCCTAAACTAGTCCAATATGATCCATATTTCTAGATCTATTGTTGTTGAGATGAAGTGTGCAGTTAGTCCAACCCACCCAGACCATGCAGCACTTTGAGCTGCAGAGAAACATACAGTGATTGTTTGGAAGAAGTGATCAAAAGTGACTTTTTGGGCCTGAATGCCATAATTGACGATAAAAGGTTCAAAAACAAATGTATCCCCATAAATGATCAAATAGTTTGACAACCCTGTTTGTAAGCTTTTAAGATATCAACCTCAACCCTTTATCTTTTCCAGTGTCTTTTCCATTTCTTGTTATTCTTAACATTTTGGTTAATGTGTATATTGTTGTTGTATTGCTAGATATTGCTGCACCGTTGGAGCTAGAAACATAAGCATTTCGCTGCACCTGTGATAACATCTATATAACTGTGTACATGACCAATAAACAAAACAAAAAATATATTATTGTATAGTGGGGTATGCAATATGGGTCAACTTTGAGCACCTGTATCTCTTGAATGTTTTGGCATGCAGGTCCAAAAAGTAACTTTCTGAGAATTTCTACAATTAACAAAGGTTTTGTTCAAATCAAAAGGGTTGCTGTCAAAAAGTGATTGAAATCAAATGCATTTACCTGTATGATTTACTGTACATGTAATTGGTTCCAGTGTTGACTCATGGCACTCCACTGGATTATATAGCAATGTGGTGAAGTGTGAACAAAATAGCAACTTGTCACGCCCTGACCTTAGAGATCCTTTTCATTCTGTATTTGGTTAGGTCCTGGTGTGACTAGGGTGGGCAATCTATGTTTTCTATTTCTTTGTTGGCCTGGTATGGTTCCCAATCAGAGGCAGCTGTCTATTGTTGTCTCTGATTGGGGATCATATTTAGGCAGCCTTTTCCCACCTGTTGTTTGTGGGATCATGTTTTTGTGTAGCTGCCTGTGAGCAGCCCAGAACGTTTCGTTTTCTTCTGTATTATTTTGGTACTGTGCTGTTTAGCCCTACTAAACTTTACGTTTTGTTTGTGTTATAATTTTTTTTCGGTGTTCATTGAATAAAGTAAGATGTACGCCTACCACGCTGCACATTGGTCCACTCATTCCAACAACGAGCGTAACACAACTAGCAAAGTTTGCTGAAGTGTGAAAAATGAACTTTCTCTCCTGCTACTCTCCTCATCTTCGTCCATCACACACACACACACAGGTGTGAGTATTTATTTTACACTATTTGTTGAAACACCTTCTGTGTAGCAAAATGCTTGTGCAGCAAAATGCTTGTGCAAGGAACACAAGCATTTCACTACACCTGCAATAACATCTTCTAAATATGTTTATACAACCAATTCAGTTTGATTTGATGTGTCACATTTCCCATTGACAGTAAAATGACTCTAAAAAGCAATTGATCTATCTAATCCTTTGAACGATCAACTGGTCAGTTTCCTCTTGTGACCATGGGCGCTGATATCCACACCAGTCGTGTTGTGTCAACTTCTCTCACCTGTTTTTCTCTGAGCTGCCCTGTTACACCAAGAGGAAACATTTAGGCTGTGGGGGCAGGTAGGGCCAGGAGGCTCTGTCGCCTCGGTTACACCACACAAAGTGCAAAACCTTCCAACCCAAACACCCAACTCCCCACAGAACACCTCAAAGGGCTCCAAGGGATCCAATGAGGCTGTTTCAGGGGTTGTTTGGTTTGGCGGTTCCCACCTAATGACAGCCCTACCAACCTTTTGTCCTGCTTCTTGTCTTGGGGACACTGATGGTTAGGTTAGCCTGGCAATTATCATTTTTAGTGTGCACCAACCTCCTGTAAGAGGCTATAGGATCTAATCAAATCAAACTTTATTTGTCACATGCTCCGAATACAACAAGTGTAGACTTTACCTGTGAAATGCTTACTTACAAGCCCTTAACCAACAGTGCAGTTAAAGAAGAGTTAAGAAAATATTTACCAAGTAGACTCAAATAAAAAGTAGTAATAAAAAGTAACACAACAACAATAACAATAACGAGGCTATATACAGGAGGCACCGGTACCGAGTCAGTGTGCAGGGGTACAGGTGTCACGATTCTCTAAAGTAGAACCCAGAAGCAGACCAGGACAAGGAGAGTAAGACGAAGGTGAGTATTTATTTACAAGTGTAAATGTAGTGATAGAAAAATCCAAGTAACGGAGCGGGCAGCGGAGGTGAGTTGATGGAATTGAGTAAGCAGATCCGAGGAAGTAACTGAAGTCACCGACGACCAGGTAGGGATGGGATGAGTGTTCTGGGTGAATGACTGTAGACAGAAAAAACAGAGGTAAGTTCAAGGCAAGCAAGACGTACAAAACAAACTCTATCAAACTGGAGGCTGATACGCTGGCACAACATACTGTTCATGGCTAACGATCCGGCAGGGAATGGATGTCAGGTCAGAGCTTATGAAGTGGAGGGGTGATGATCAGGACCAGGTGTGCAGATAGCTGATGGGATACAGGTGCGGGTAACCAGAGATCTCCCAACTAGCTACGTCGCCCGGCAACCAGACAGGGTGCGTTCCAGGACACCGGAAAAACACTCCAGGACAGAACACAGGCAAAAACAGACTCAGGAAGCGGGATTCGTGACAACAGGTTAGTTGAGATAATTTGTATATGTGGGTGGGGGTGAAATGACTATGCATAGATAATAAACAGCGAATGTAAATTGTCCGGTGGCGATTGTATTAATTGTTCAGCAGTCTGAAGGCTTGGGGGTAGAAGCTGTTGAGCCTTTTAATCCTAGACTTGGCGCTCCAGTACCGCTTGCTGTGCGGTAGCAGAGAAAACAGTCTATAACTTCGGTGACCGGAGTCTTTGACAATTTTATGGGCTTTGCTCTGACACCGCCTATTGTATAGGTCCTGGATGGCAGGAAGCTTGACCCAAGTGATGTACTGGGCCGTTCGCACTACCCTCTGTAGTGCCTTATGGTCAGATGCCGAGCAGTTGCCATACCAGGCGGTGATGCAACTGGTCAGGATGCTCTCGATGGTGCAGCTGTAGAACCTTTTGAGGATCTGGGGACCCATGCCAAATCTTTTCAGTCTCCTGAGGGGGAAAAGGTTTTGTCGTGGCCTCTTCACGACTTTCTTGATATGTTTGGACCATGATAGTTTGTTGGTGATGTGGACACTAAGGAACTTGAAACTCTCAACCCACTCCTCTACAGCCCTGTCAATGTTAATGGGGGCCTGTTCGGCCCGCCTTTTCCTGTAGTCCACGATCAGCTCCTTTGTCTTGCTCACATTGAGGGAGAGGTTGTTGTCCTGGCACCATACTGCCAGTTCTCTGACCTCCCTATAGGCCGTCTCATCTTTGTCGGTGATGTGGCCTACCACTGTCGTGTCGTCAGCAAACTTAATGATGGCGTTGGAGTCGTGTTTGGCCACGCAGTCGTGGGTGAACAGCGAATACAGGAGGGGACTAAGTACACACCCCTGAGGCGCCCCAGTGTTAAGGAGCAGCGTGGCAGATGTGTTGTTGCCTACTCTTACCACCTGGGCGCGGCCCATCAGGAAGTCCAGGATCCAGTTGCAGAGGGAGGTGTTTAGTCCCAGAGTCCTTAGCTTAGTGAAGAGCTTTGTGGGCACTATGGTGTTGAATGCTGAGCTGTAGTCAATGAACAGCATTCTCACATAGGTGATCCTTTTGTCCAGGTGAGAAAGGGCAGTGTGGATTGCGATTGAGATTGCGTCATCTATGGATCCTAATCAATGTAACATATGACATGACTGTTATACCACCTCCAGGCCACCGAGCTTCTGAATCATCCAACCTGAGAAAATATGAACATCTAATTGATCATCTTGCTTATAATAAAACAGGGAGTTACAGGCCATGGACAGTGAAATCAGAATAAGGGAGATAATCAACATGATTACTATTACATTGATTTGGGAGTTATATCAGCACATATAGGATAGTGGACCCTACGTGGTCTTGTCAAAGAATCAAAAGTCATATGGAATCAGGTGATAAATTGTGGTATTTACTTAGAGGTGCAGAAGGTAAGCTGAAACTTTGGAATATGCAAGTATTGAATATAAGAAGTGGACGAACACTGACATGAACTTTCAAAATAATAAACAATAATCTAAGTGGCCAATTCACTGAACCTAGCTGCTTCTAAGGCAGATTGCCTTCAAACTAGGCAGCGCGCCAATAACTTTGACAGTGTCAATAATTCCTTACACAGCTGAGGTTAAGAGAGCCTTGGGACAATATGTCACTCCTGCCTAAGCTCTCCTGAAATGAACAACCTGAACAGGTTAAATGCCCAACCACTAACACTGGGATAATCCAAAATGCACCCTCCCAGTTAACAATTCTTGAGAGAGAAAACGTTTTTGTAATTTTACCCGTAATGTTCCCCTGATGTTTGAGTGTCCAGTTTTCCTTTAGTTATAGGAACATGATATGTATGTTAGCAAAAACCTCCTGAGAACCTATTTAGCATGTTTTGGCGTTCGAGTTAGGAGAACATTCCTTAAATGTCAAACAGAACGAACCCAGAACGGGGTTTCCATGTTCTCAGAATATCCCAAATTATTGTTCTAGACACTTTTCATGTGGCGTTGCAAGAACAGTAATGTGTCGAATGACATTTAAAACATAGGAAGATTTGTCATGGTCCCCTAGAGGTTTTTTGAATTAGCGAAGGTACATAAAAACAGAACAGGGCTCCGGGCAGCCGAGCGGAAATGGAGGAAAACTCGCCTCCCTGCGGACCTGGCATCCTTTCACTCCCTCCTCTCTACATTTTCCTCTTCTGTCTCTGCTGCTAAAGCCACTTTCTACCACTCTAAATTCCAAGCATCTGCCTCTAACCCTAGGAAGCTCTTTGCCACCTTCTCCTCCCTCCTGAATCCTCCTCCCCCTCCCCCCCCCTCCTCCCTCTCTGCAGATGACTTCGTCAACCATTTTGAAAAGAAGGTCGACGACATCCGATCCTCGTTTGCTAAGTCAAACGACACCGCTGGTTCTGCTCACACTGCCCTACCCTGTGCTCTGACCTCTTTCTCCCCTCTCTCTCCAGATGAAATCTCGCGTCTTGTGACGGCCGGCCGCCCAACAACCTGCCCGCTTGACCCTATCCCCTCCTCTCTTCTCCAGACCATTTCCGGAGACCTTCTCCCTTACCTCACCTCGCTCATCAACTCATCCCTGACCGCTGGCTACGTCCCTTCCGTCTTCAAGAGAGCGAGAGTTGCACCCCTTCTGAAAAAACCTACACTCGATCCCTCCGATGTCAACAACTACAGACCAGTATCCCTTCTTTCTTTTCTCTCCAAAACTCTTGAACGTGCCGTCCTTGGCCAGCTCTCCTGCTATCTCTCTCAGAATGACCTTCTTGATCCAAATCAGTCAGGTTTCAAGACTAGTCATTCAACTGAGACTGCTCTTCTCTGTATCACGGAGGCGCTCCGCACTGCTAAAGCTAACTCTCTCTCCTCTGCTCTCATCCTTCTAGACCTATCGGCTGCCTTCGATACTGTGAACCATCAGATCCTCCTCTCCACCCTCTCCGAGTTGGGCATCTCCGGCGCGGCCCACGCTTGGATTGCGTCCTACCTGACAGGTCGCTCCTACCAGGTGGCGTGGCGAGAATCTGTCTCCTCACCACGTGCTCTCACCACTGGTGTCCCCCAGGGCTCTGTTCTAGGCCCTCTCCTATTCTCGCTATACACCAAGTCACTTGGCTCTGTCATAACCTCACATGGTCTCTCCTATCATTGCTATGCAGACGACACACAATTAATCTTCTCCTTTCCCCCTTCTGATGACCAGGTGGCGAATCGCATCTCTGCATGTCTGGCAGACATATCAGTGTGGATGACGGATCACCACCTCAAGCTGAACCTCGGCAAGACGGAGCTGCTCTTCCTCCCGGGGAAGGACTGCCCGTTCCATGATCTCGCCATCACGGTTGACAACTCCATTGTGTCCTCCTCCCAGAGCGCTAAGAACCTTGGCGTGATCCTGGACGACACCCTGTCGTTCTCAACTAACATCAAGGCGGTGGCCCGTTCCTGTAGGTTCATGCTCTACAACATCCGCAGAGTACGACCCTGCCTCACACAGGAAGCGGCGCAGGTCCTAATCCAGGCACTTGTCATCTCCCGTCTGGATTACTGCAACTCGCTGTTGGCTGGGCTCCCTGCCTGTGCCATTAAACCCCTACAACTCATCCAGAACGCTGCAGCCCGTCTGGTGTTCAACCTTCCCAAGTTCTCTCACGTCACCCCGCTCCTCCGCTCTCTCCACTGGCTTCCAGTTGAAGCTCGCATCCGCTACAAGACCATGGTGCTTGCCTACGGAGCTGTGAGGGGAACGGCACCTCAGTACCTTCAGGCTCTGATCAGGCCCTACACCCAAACAAGGGCACTGCGTTCATCCACCTCTGGCCTGCTCGCCTCCCTACCACTGAGGAAGTACAGTTCCCGCTCAGCCCAGTCAAAACTGTTCGCTGCTCTGGCCCCCCAATGGTGGAACAAACTCCCTCACGACGCCAGGACAGCGGAGTCAATCACCACCTTCCGGAGACACCTGAAACCCCACCTCTTTAAGGAATACCTAGGATAGGATAAAGTAATCCTTCTGACCCCCCCCCCCCCCCCTTAAAAGATTTAGATGCACTATTGTAAAGTGGCTGTTCCACTGGATGTCATAAGGTGAATGCACCAATTTGTAAGTCGCTCTGGATAAGAGCGTCTGCTAAATGACTTAAATGTAAATGTAAAATGTAAAAAGGGCGTCCTCCATGCGCATAAAACAAAGCCCTTGTTTGCTAAGTTCAATGTATTGTACATTGCTCTTCGTTACCTCCATTAGCACAGTATACATTATCCCAACTGTGTACAACAAATCCCATTGTTAGGGCAGACATTCTTTTTATAATTTTGTATTATTATATATTTTTTTTATTGTGTTATTGACTGTATGTTTGTTTATTCCATGTGTAACTCTGTGTTATTGTTTGTGTCGCACTGCTTTGCTTTATCTTGTCCAGGTCGCAGTTGTAAATGAGAATTTGTTCTCAACTAGCCTACCTGGTTAAATAAAAAAATATATAAATCAAAAAGGCATACAGATAATTCGGAAAGTGTTCAGAGGCCTTGACTTTTTCCACATTTTATTACGTTACAGCCTTATTCTAAAATGGATTAAATAGTTTTTCCCTCATCAATCTACACACAATACCCCATAATGACAAAGCAAAACTTTTATTAAATTATTACATTTATTAAATAAAAAAACTGAAATATCACATTTACATAAGTATTCAGACCCTTTACTCAGGCCCTTTGGCAGCGATTACAGCCTAGAGTCTTCTTGGGTATGATGCTACAAGCTTGGTACACCTGTATTTGGGGATTTTCTCACATTACTCTCTACAGATCCTCTCAAGCTCTGTCAGGTTGGATGGGGAGCGTCGCTGCACAGCTATTTTCAGGTCTCTCCAGAGATGTTAGATCGGGTTCAAGTCCGGGCTTTGTCTTGGCTGTGTGCTTAGGTCCGTTGCCCTGTTGGAAGGTGAACCTTTGTCCCAGTCTGAGCGCTCTGTAGCAGGTTTTCATCAAGGATTTCTCTGTACTTTGCTCCGTTCATCTTTCCCTCGATCCTGACTATTCTCCCAGTCCCTGTCTCTGAAAAACATCCCCACAGCATGATGCTGCCACCGCCATGCTTCACCATAGGGATGGTGCCAGGTTTCCTCCATACATGACACTTGGCATTCAGGCCAAATCTTGGTTTCATCAGACCAGATAATCTTGTTTCTTATGGTCTGAGAGTCCTTTAGGTGCCTTTTGGCAAACTCCAAGAGGGCTGTCATGTGCCTTTTACTGAGGAGTGGCTTCCGTCTGGCCACTCTACCATAAAGGCCTGATTGCTGGAGTTCTGCAGTGATGGTTGTCCTTCTGGAAGGCTCTCCCATCTCCACAGAGGAACTAGGTAGCTCTGTCAGAGTGACCATGGGGTTCTTGGTCACCTCCCTGACCAAGGCCCTTAGTTTTGATGTCTTCACTATTATTCTACAATGTAGAAAATAGTAAAAAAAAATAAGAAAAACCCTCGAATGAGTAGGTGTGTCCAAACTTTTGACTGGTACTGTACATATTACCTCAATTACCTCGACTATCCTGTGCCTCCGCACATTCACTCGGTACCGGTACCTCCTATTTTATTGTTGCTCTTTTATTTTTTACTTTAGTTTATTTTGTAAATATTTTTCATTTTTTCATTTTATATGATACTGAATTTTGACTGCAATGGGCCTTTAACAAAGTTTGCCATTACTCATGGCCTCTCTGGAAGGTTTGTAGAAAACATAGTAAAAGAGAGAAAATATTTATACACAATACAAAAGATTAAACATAAAAACCCCTTATTTGTTTTTTGAGGTGCACATGAAGAGGACTTTTCAAATCTGCTCTGTTGGTCAATATTTTCAACATGTGCAAAAAAGATATCCTACAACAATCTGTCTGTATAGGCTTTTATCCATAACAAGGCCCAAGCGTTAAACAAACCTTGGTAAGTAAGTAATCCTTTGTCAAGTAAACCTTGTCTGAGCCGGAACGGCCCATAGGGGCAAGAGCCTATCTTCTGTTTCTGTAGTGTGAAGCAGTACACACCTTGGACAGTCTGTCACAGGGCCTTACCCCCAATCCATCTTCTTAACCTTTCTAGGACACACGTTCCGCTAGCGGAACCCCCCCCCCAACATTCCGCTGAAAAGGCAGCGCGCGAAATTCAAAAATATTTTTTAGAAATATGTAACTTTCACACATTAACAAGTCCAATACAGCAAATGAAAGATAAACATCTTGTTAATCTACCCATCGTGTCTGATTTTTAAAATGTTTTACAGCGAAAACACAACATATATTTATGTTAGATCACCACCAAATCCAAAAAACACACAGCCATTTTTCCCAGCCAAAGATAGTCACACAAAAGCAGAAATAGAGATAAAATTAATCACTAACCTTTGATAATCTTCATCAGATGACACTCATAGGACATCATGTTACACAATACATTTATGTTTTGTTCGATAATGTGCATATTTATATCCACAAATCTCGGTTTACATTGGCGCCATGTTCAGAAATGCCTCCAAAATATCCGGAGTAATTACAGAGAGCCATGTCAAATAACAGAAATACTCATCATAAACTTTGATGAAAGATACATGTTTTACATATAATTAAAGATACACTTGTTCTTAATGCAACCGCTGTGTCAGATTTAAAAAAAAACTTTAGTAAAAAGCACACCATGCAATAATCTGAGACGGCGCTCAGATTTAACAAAATTTCTCCGCCATGTTGGAGTCAACAGGTAACACGGTCACCACTGATAAATCCATGATAATTTAACATTTCAATAAGCATTTCTCTACGGCTGGCCATGCTTTCCTCCTGGCTACCCCAGCCCCGGCCAACAGCTCCACCCCCCCCCCCCCACCCCCCCCGCAGCTACTTGCCCGAGCCTTCCCAGCCTCTCCTTCCCCCAAATCCAGATTGCAGATGTTCTGAAAGAGCTGCTAAACCTGGACCCGTACAAATCAGCTGGGCTAGACAATCTGGACCCTCTCTTTCTAAAACTATCCGCCGTCATTGTTGCAACCCCTATTACCAGTCTGTTCAACCTCTCTTTCGTATCTTTATTTTCTGTGTTGGTTGGGGCGTGATAGTGACTTGGGTGGGTCATCTAGGTCTTTTGTATTTCTATGGTGGCCTGATATGGTTCCCAATCAGAGGCAGCTGTTTACCTTTGTCTCTGATTGGGGATAATTTTTAGGTAGCCAATTGTCCTCAGTTGTGTTTGTGGGATCTTGTCTATGTTTAGTTGCCTGTCAACACTATTTGTATAGCTTCACGTTTCGTTCGTTGATTTTGTTGTTTTTTTGTTCAGTGTTCATTCATTAAAAGAGAATGTACGCATACCACGCTGCGCCTTGGTCCATTCCATACGACGATCGTGACATACACTGTATATAGACTTTCTTTTTTTTCTATTGTGTTATTGACTATACGCTTGTTTATTCCATGTGTAACTCGATGTTGTTGTTTGTGTCGCACTGCTTTGCTTTATCTTGGCCAGGTCGCATTTGTAAATGAGAACTTGTTCTCAACTAGCTTACCTCGCTAAATAAAGGTGAAATAAAAAAAGTGTCCATCCCATCTAATACCTCCCACACCGAGACAATACTACAAGCAGTCTACAACTACCTGAAAATAGGAAAAATACACCATTGTATTGCAGTCTCATTATTTGTGTATCAACCACAGATTAATGTATCCTACCCCTCTAGTATTGTTCTTATGAATGGCTGCAGGATATGGTTTACAAACAGTATTGTTGGATTACAGGTTATACTGTCAAATGGGAGGAAATGCTGGCCTGGGTCCTTGGCTGCTGCTCTCCTGAGGAGATTGTGTTGGGAGGGGGTGACAATAAGAAGTGTGATACGGGGTGAGTATTCCAACTGCTGATATTAGCCAATGGTTCACAAACGTGTTTGGCACCCTGATCCATCTAAAGCCTTTTGAGTTGTCTGGTGACTAGCCAGTATTTCTAAACAATTTATTTTTAGCCAACCCAGTCCGGATCGACTGCCACCCACCAACACTCACATTACTGTAAGGGACTGAACAAGACACTTAAAATGGTTCAAGTGGTGGCTAAAATCTCCAACACCTAATCACAACTAATTAGGTTAATATCGGGTTAAAATGTCATGAGATGCGTAAACACACATTTATCACTTTTATGTTGGCCACTGCAGCCACTTCCCAGTATTGTGTCCTTGGCGCTCCAGCTACTGTAGGGGGACACAATGTAAGGACAGGCTAACCAAGGGTTAATAGTAGTACCTACCTCAGTGCTGTGGAACCGTGGGAGTTCAGACTCCTATAGCTGCTCTGTTTCTGTTTTGGGCTGCGCAATCACATAAAGGAAGTTAGTGGGAGCCAGTCACATGGGACAGCTTCCTTCTTTTGTTTACTGGAAGATTGTATCAACCTTTGTGGCTCCTGGATGCTGTCCTGTCACACCATGCCTGCTGCCCCATATTATGCCCCTGCATTTTTCTATCCATCGTCACCCTCTGTCCCTCTCCCTAAGCTCGCATAAGACTCCTCTCCCTTCACACTGCATTCTTGGGCCCAGCACTTTTTCATGTCAATGCTAATATATTTATATTTTCAGTTGCTCATGTCTGAAATACAAGCTAGGTTGAGGTTAAAGTTGCTATATGGTTGTTTCATCATGAACAATATGAACATGTAGAGTGTGGTATCAAAGGGAGTCACTGCTAAGTGAGAAAGCTGATTTCTCTTTCATCAGAGGAATGTGTCATAGAGTAAACCTTTATAGCACTAATAAGCAGAAGAGTGCCTCTCCCACTGACCATGGTTCCCAGGAAGTGAGAACACCATTCCCTTCGTTACCTCAATTAAGTGATAATGCTCGAGAAGCCGGTGTTTGGAGGATATATTGTATGTATCATCCAAACACCGGCTTCGAGGATATTATCACTTTTATACAATGGGTTAGCAATAAAATACAATGGGTTACTAACATATTAAAATAATTGTCATTAAAAACGTTATTTTGATTAATTTATTCAAACTATTTCATCCTTCCACAAGATATAGTCCCGACACAAATCTAGGGTTTGCTTCCCAAGCCGGCTGGTCGTTCTATCCGTTCGGTTGCCAGAGACGCGACCCAGACGTTCAGTCTTTTTATTCTGAATCTGTGGACGCCACCCAGTTGTTCGTTCTAAATGTTCCATTTCCGTATTGGCTGGCAATGTTTTTATCCCTTGGTTGCTAGTTAGCCAACTACGGCTAATTTACAGTCACATCAAACAGTGCAGCCAGAATAACAACAGTAGTTGCATTTGCATTTGTTTAAGCTGTTTTTTTCCAGTGACATAAATCTGGTTACATCCGTAGCAATGAACTAATGAGGCGCGATTTCGCCTGGCATAGAAAATGTGCTCTCTCATCAGGACACTGTTGTTCAGAGGAGCTAGCTAACAACACAGTTAACACAATCACTTCAAACTGAAGCAGGAAAGACTGCATTCAAGCTGCACTTCGTTTAGTTTGACCTTTTTTATTTTCTTTGTATATATCCATAAAAATGATGCCAGTTGATTAACACTGCCTGCCTGTCTGTTTCATCCAGACTCCCGACACGTTCATTACTATGGGACAGCTGGAGATCGTTGAATATTGAAACAATGTTGCAAATGTCGGAGAGACAGACAGCAAGGTTTATACAAATCTCCGCTGTTGAAAACTAAATGTTAGTCGAAAAGAAATCTGATATAATGTCCAGATACTTTTTATTGTGGAGATCAAGTTCATAAATTGCCTGGCTGGGCTGATGAGACAGTGGATTGCGCAGTCAGATGGAACAGAGTAAATAGGCATTTTAAAGTCATATATTTAGCCGGTTGTAACTTGTGAAATAGACACGGGCTGGAATGCAGTTTTAACCAATCAGCATTCAGGATTAGAACCATCCATTGTATAACAGTCAATTATTACTGGGATTTTATTCTCACAGTTCTGATCTCATGATACCAGCGTTTTACCTGTGTTCTTTCAACTGTAAATTACAGCTTCAAACCATAGCAAAATATGGCAAGTTAAAACCCCAAAAATATGTTAAAGCCGTTTTGCTTACTGTCTCTATGAAATCAGATTATATAAAATGTTTTTCAGATTCAGGTTTATTTTATTTTCATTGTACATACTGTATAAAATAAATCTGCTGAGGAAGGATTCTGTATTTGCTGAAGAAGTGTTCTCAAGGTTTTGACTTTGCCTGTGTTGGTCGGATGCGCTCTTTCCGAGACTCTAAACCCCCTCCCTAGAGCCCTAGATAACAGATACATTTCATAGAGTAAATGTTAGCTTCCCAAAATCCCATTAAAGCCACTGTGTGAGGTGCAGCCAGGAAAAATTGGTGAATTTAGTGAGTTTGGGAAATATGTGGCCTTTTCCTCACAAGGATATCCCCTAGGACACTGTTTCTCCCCAGTACTTTATCCATCTTTCCTTTTCTATATAGTTCTCTCTTTCACTCCCTCTCTCACCATCTCTCTTTCTCTCACTCATCTTTTACTTCCCTGCTTGCTGAGCCTTGCTCCCCAAGTCTCTATCTATCATATATATACTGTATATACAGTAGTTGAAGTCGGAAGTTTACATACATCTTGGCCAAATACATTTATACTCAGTTTTTCAGAATTCCTGTCGATATATGTCGATATAGGACTCATTTTACTGTGGATATCAAATCAAATCAAATTTTATTTGTCACATACACATGGTTAGCAGATGTTAATGCGAGTGTAGTGAAATGCTTGTGCTTCTACTTCCGACAATGCAGTAATAACCAACAAGTAATCTAACCTAACAATTCCACAACTACTACCTTATACACACAAGTGTAAAGGGATAAAGAATATGTACATAAAGATATATGAATGAGTGATGGTACAGAACGGCATAGGCAAGATGCAGTAGATGGTATAGAGTACAGTATATACATATACATATGAGATGAGAAATGTAGGGAACATTATATTAAGTGGCATTGTTTAAAGTGGCTAGTGATACATGTATTACATAAAGATGGCAAGATGCAGTAGATGATATAGAGTACAGTATATACATATACATATGAGATGAGTAATGTAGGGAACATTATATTAAGTGGCATTGTTTAAAGTGGCTAGTGATACATTTTTACATAATTTCCATCAATTCCCATTATTAAAGTGGCTGGAGTTGAGTCAGTATGTTGGCAGCGGCCACTAAATGTTAGTGGTGGCTGTTTAACAGTCTGATGGCCTTGAGATAGAAGCTGTTTTTCAGTCTCTCGGTCCCTGCTTTGATGCACCTGTACTGACCTCGCCTTCTGGATGATAGCGGGGTGACAAGGCAGTGGCTCGGGTGGTTGTTGTCCTTGATGATCTTTATGGCCTTCCTGTGACATTGGGTGGTGTAGGTGTCCTGGAGGGCAGGTAGTTTGCCCCCGGTGATGCGTTGTGCAGACCTCACTACCCTCTGGAGAGCCTCCTGAGGTTGAAGAGGCGCTGCTGCGCCTTCTTCACAATGCTGTCTGTGTGGGTGGACCAATTCAGTTTGTCCGTGATGTGTACACCGAGGAACTTAAAACGTTCCACCTTCTCCACTACTGTCCCGTCGATGTGGATAGGGGGGTGCTCCCTCTGCTGTTTCCTGAAGTCCACAATCATCTCCTTTGTTTTGTTGACGTTGAGTGTGAGGTTATTTTCCTGACACCACACTCCGAGGGCCCTCACCTCCTCCCTGTAGGCCGTCTCGTCGTTGTTGGTAATCAAGCCTACCACTGTAGTGTCGTCCGCAAACTTGATGATTGAGTTGGAGGCGTGCATGGCCACGCAGTCGTGGGTGAACAGGGAATACAGGAGAGGGCTCAGAACGCACCCTTGTGGGGCCCCAGTGTTGAGGTTCAGCGGGGTGGAGATGTTGTTACCTACCCTCACCACCTGGGGGCGGCCCGTCAGGAAGTCCAGGACCCAGTTGCACAGGGCGGGGTCGAGACCCAGGGTCTCGAGCTTGATGACGAGTTTGGAGGGTACTATGGTGTTAAATGCTGAGCTGTAGTCGATGAACAGCATTCTTACATAGGTATTCCTCTTGTCCAGATGGGTTAGGGCAGTGTGCAGTGTGGTTGCGATTGCGTCGTCTGTGGACCTATTGGGTCGGTAAGCAAATTGGAGTGGGTCTAGGGTGTCAGGTAGGGTGGAGGTGATATGGTCCTTGACTAGTCTCTCAAAGCACTTCATGATGACGGAAGTGAGTGCTACGGGGCGGTAGTCGTTTAGCTCAGTTACCTTAGCTTTCTTGGGAACAGGAACAATGGTGGCCCTCTTGAAGCATGTGGGAACAGCAGACTGGGATAAGGATTGATTGAATATGTCCTTAAACACACCAGCCAGCTGGTCTGCGCATGCTCTGAGGACGCGGCTGGGAATGCCGTCTGGGCCTGCAGCCTTGCGAGGGTTAACACGTTTAAATGTTTTACTCACCTCGGCTGCAGTGAAGGAGCGGGCCGTGCAGGTTCTGCAGGTTTTGGTAGCGGGCCGTGTCAGTGGCACTGTATTGTCCTCAAAGCGAGCAAAAAAGTTATTTAGTCTGTCTGGGAGCAAGACATCCAGGTCCGCGACGGCGCTGGTTTTCTTTTTGTAATCCGTGATTGACTGTAGACCCTGCCACATACCTCATGTGTCTGAGCTGTTGAATTGCGACTCTACTTTGTCTCTATACTGGCACTTAGCTTGTTTGATTGCCTTGCGGAGGGAATAGCTACACTGTTTGTATTCGGTCATGTTTCCGGTCACCTTGCCCTGGTTAAAAGCAGTGGTTCGCGCTTTCAGTTTCACGCGAATGCTGCCATAAATCCACGGTTTCTAGTTTGGGAATGTTTTAATCGTTGCTGTGGGTACGACATCATCAATGCACTTTCTAATGAACTCGCTCACCGAATCAGCGTATTCGTCAATGTTGTTGTTGGACGCAATGCGGAACATATCCCAATCCACGTGATCGAAACAGTCTTGAAGAGTGGAATCAGATTGGTCGGACCAGCGTTGAACAGACCTGAGCGCGGGAGCTTGCTGTTTTAGTTTCTGTTTGTAGGCTGGAAGCAACAAAATGGAGTCGTGGTCAGCTTTTCCGAAAGGAGGGCGGGGGAGGGCCTTATATGCGTCGCGGAAGTTAGTATAACAATGATCCAATATTTTACCAGCCCTGGTAGCACAATCGATATGCTGATAGAATTTAGGGAGTTTTGTTTTCAGATTAGCCTTGTTAAAATCCCCAGCTACGATGAATGCAGCCTCAGGGTGTGTGGTTTCCAGTTTACAAAGAGTCAGATAAAGTTCGTTCAGGGCCATCGATGTGTCTGCTTGGGGGAGAATATATACGGCTGTGATCATAATCGAAGAGAATTCCCTTGGTAGATAATGCGGTTGATATTTGATTGTGAGGAACTCTAAATCAGGTGAACAGAATGACTTGAGTTCCTGTATGTTGTTATGATCACACCACGTCTTGTTAATCATAAGGCATACACCCCCGCCCCTCTTCTTACCAGAAAGATGTTTGTTTCTGTCGGCGCGATGCGTGAAGAAACCAGCTGGCTGCACCGACTCCGTTAGCGTCTCTCGAGTGAGCCATGTTTCCGTGAAGCAAAGAACGTTACAGTCTCTGATGTCTCTCTGGAATGTTACCCTTGCTCGGATTTCATCAACCTTGTTGTCAAGAGACTGGACATTGGCGAGTAGTATGCTAGGGAGTGGAACATGATGTCATGTTTGGCCGAATGCACCGAAAGCGTTGTCTTGGCTGTTTGCTTAGGGTCGTTTTACTGTTGGAAGGGGAACCTCCGCCCCAGTCTGAGGTCCTGAGCGCTCTGAAGCAGGTGTTCATCAAGGATCTCTCTGTACTTTGCTTCATTCATCTTTCCCTCGATTCTGACTAGTCTCCCAGTCCCTGCCGCTGAAAAACATCCCCACAGCATGATGCTGCCACCACCATGCCTCCAGACGTTTCCTCCAGACGTGACCCTTGGTATTCAGGCCAAAGAGTTCAATATTGGTTTCATCAGAAGAGAGAATCTTGTTTTTTCATGGTCTGAGAGTCCTTTAGGTGCCTTTTGGCAAACTCCAAGTGCTGTCCTCCCTTTTACTGAGGAGTGGCTTCCGTCTGGCCACTCTACCATAAAGGCCTGATTGGTTGAGTGCTGCAGAGATGGTTGTCCTTCTGAAAGGTTCTCCCATCTCCACAGAGGAACTTTGGAGCTCTGTCAGAGTGACCATTGGGTTCTTGGTCACCTCCCTGACCAATGCCCTTCTTCCCCGATTGCTCAGTTTGGTTGGGCGGCCAGCTCTAGGAAGAGTCTTGGTGGTTCCAAACTTCTTCCATTTTAGAAGGATGGAGGCCACTGTGTTCTTGGGGATCTTCAACGCTGCAGAAATGCTTTGGTACCCTTCCCCAGATCTGTGACTCGACACAATACTGTCTCGGAGCTCTACGGATTATTCCTTCGACCTCATGGCTTGGTTTTTGCTCTGACATGCACTGTCAACTGTGGGACCTTATTTAGACAGGTGTGTGCCTTTCCAAATCATGTCCAATCATTTGAATTTACCACAGGTGGACTCCAATCCAGTTGTAGAAACATCTCAAGGATGATAAATGGAAACAGAATGCACCTGAGTTAAATCTGAGTCTCATAGCAAAGGGTCTGAATACTTATGTAAATAAGGTAGTTCTAAAAACCTGTTTTCGCTTTGTCATTATGGGGTATTGGGTGTAAATTGCTGAGGGCGTTTTTGTATTTAATCCATTTTAGAATAAGGCTGTAACGTAACAAAATGTGGAAAAAGTCAAGTGGTCTGAATACTTTCAAAAGGTACTATATATTATCTCCTGTCCTCCTCTGCTGTAGGTCTACAGTATCAGGCAGAAATGTTATGTCCCACACCCATTTCTTGGGCCATGAGTCAAGAGATCCTCCCAGATTTTTTTTTTTACTACTTTTACTTCCCATTAAATGTAAAAATAGATTGAGCACACATCCATCTCAAAATATGTACTTTCTCAACACTACATGATGCTTTGCACTGGTGACACTGGAGGAACTTTCTCTCAAACAGATTATCCAAAGATCTCCCAAAAGAATACCCAAATTGGAAAATGAGTGCACCATTTTCACATTATGGTCCCTGAGGTGTTGTTTACCAGCCAATGAGCCAAGAGAACTGGTGGTCCAGGAAATGGCTCAACAAAAGGCTTCCAGCGGTATGGGAGTATCTGTCTGCCCATGCAGCTCAGTATTCTGTCATGATGAGGTAATTCACCAAATTGACAATATTCTGACTTATTGCATCACCTCCTACAGGCCAATCTGAATTCCAGTTAGGAGAGTCACCTTTTCCTAGAAACACTCCTCTATTCATTCTTTTCATTTTAGTGGCTTACTAATATCCTCCCTTTATGGGTATATGGTCGTGCATAGCTCAATCAAACATTTTGCCAGGTCGCAATTGTAAATGAGAACGTGTTCTCAACTTGCCTACCTGGTTAAATAAAGGTGAAATAAAAAATAAATAAATAAAAATGTATCTTATCATTACTTCAGGATAAAATCCTGCATATATTATCAACATCAACTTCTGCAATTTTGATACTAGAAGATGAGAGATCCTGAATTTGATAGTCCTTCATAGGGTAGGCTGATGTAGTCACGATTAGAGTGTTGTGAGAGGCTAAGGATCACTGATCAGCAGGACAGACTGGCTCCATGCACCATGGAATTCTGGGTAAATATCTGCGGACCAGTCATGGGAATGAAATACATGTCAAGTCTCAGAGCCGGGTTAGTAACACTGGCTCCAACACAGCAAGGCCACAACTGTGCCTCTGTGTGTGAGTGAGGGACTTTCCTTCTTTCCCTCTTTCTTTCATTCTTCCTTTTCCTTCTCTCTCAATATTTGCAGCAAAATAATCTACTTAAGACTGATGGACTCTGGTTGTTTTAGCAAAATATAGTGTTACTTTAAGTTTTTTTTACAAGACTGAATAGTTGTGTATGCCTCAATTGTGTGTGTGTGATCTAATGATTGTTTGGGGAGAGGGAAGGAAGGGTGAGGAAGATTAGTACTCTCCTATGAGCGCTGTGTAATGTCGGTATGTGAGCGCTGAGTACTATGGTAGTAGATCGTGACACTCTGGTTTAGAAAGAGACTTGGAGATCAGCGTTGTGCTAGCTGGACAATGAACCACCAGAGGGTTTTTACTACACATTGAAGACAGCATGTACATATCTTCCTTTCTTCCATAGCCAGGTTCCTTCACTTCTTGTGCTAAAAGTCCCTGTTATCATGTGGTCCTATTCTGCAGCTCACATAGAGAGCCCGCCCAGATCAACAATATCCATATTTGACTGTACAAATGTTTTTTCTTACTGTCCTCTATCTCTCTCTCCTTTCCCTCTCTCTCTAAACCTCCGTTAAGCAAGATGTTCCATATAATATGGTACCATCAACACTAAATCACCTTCAACTTCCTCCTCACTAACTTCAGAATTTTTTCGATGTGTCCTGAATGCCTAAAATGTGAAAACCAAAACCGTTATGTAAGGCAAGTTTCAGCTCAAGCCCTCATGCTTTTCACTGGGTTTTCAGATGTTACTCTCTCCAAACAATGCCACATTTAAGAGTCAACACATTTCAGACCTATTTTGTTTGTGTCTGGTACAGAGTATTGTCCTATTCATGATATGACTACTTCTACATAGTGGGAAACACACAGAGTAACTGGGCGGAAATAATTCTGGAACGACATCTGTGAGAAAGAAGGAGAAACAAAAGGTTGATTACACCTTGGGCATTATACCATGATCACACACAAATGGGACTATTGTAAAATATAACCAACAGCCTGATAAGTGCATATCGGACATGTGAAGTCTAAGGAGGCAATCAGCAGTTGAAACGATAGCAAAGCTTCTCTCCGCCATGGTTTCGCAAAGAAGCTGAGGGATGGGCCTGGAGAAATGTAACCACTCTCAAATCATAGACAGAGCTAAGGACTGACCATGCATGATATCAACATTAAAGTTTCAACACTGTTTTGAGGCTATGTAATGTTTGTTTACTTTTACTTTGTTTACTTGTTTGGATTAAAAAAAGTTTATATTTTGGGTTTTTATGACAGTTGTACTCAGCTCATGAGGCATTTATATGTTATATTGTATTCAAGAATCAATGGTTGCATATCATTAATTTATGAATTTAAAGTCCAAAAATACATAGTAGCTACTGCATATTTCCCCTTTAAGTGCAGTGCAGTTCTTCAGTACTTTATTTCAACTTAATTTGGATGATAAAAAGTCCCTGTTATCATGAGGTCCTATTCTGCAGCTCACATAGAGAGACCATCCGGATCAACAATATCTCTGATTTATTGCATGCATTCGCAACAGTTCCATGTCAAGCCTTGTATGAGTTTACTAGTTCTCTATGTTCCATATGAATGCATAATAAAAGCATTATTCTAAGGATTTTGATTGATGTGCAATTAACACTTTAACACTGACTAAGATCTCAAATATGTCTCCCTGGTGTATGGGGGTTCTTTCATCTCTTCCTTAACACTCAAACCTGGCACATTGCCATTTTAAAGGCCCAATGCAGCTGTTTTGTTTCAATGTCAAATCATTTCTGGGGAACAATTAAGTACCTTACTGTAATTGTTTTCAGTTAAAAATAGTCAAAAATAAACAAAAATAGCTTCTTAGCAAAGAGCAATTTCTCAAGCAAGAATTTTGCTATAACTGTCTGGGAGTGGTCTGATTGGGGAGAGGGAAACTGAAAACTAGCTGTTATTGGCAGAGAGGTTTGGAACTCTCTTATTGGTCTTTAACTAATTTACCCCATCGTGATGTCACCATGGAAGGCCAAAACTTCCATGATGCACCCCGACCCAAAAGGCAGTGAGAATCTAAGGACATATGGCTTTCTTTAGCTAACTTCAGCAGTGCTCTGAGGATGCTCCCCCCTTTCTGATCTTTTGCTGTGTTCAATGGTACTGTACTGTGAGTATTTAACTTATGCACTATGTAGCAGCCTCCCTGGGGTGGGGATGATCTTTGACTGTACATTATCGTCAAAGTAATATGTAGTGTATGCATCCTCAAGAGGTTTATTAGAATAACATTGGAAATATCTATTTGTACAAATGTTATTTGGGGAAAATAGAGCTTTTGCATATGCACAATTGATGCTCTGTATCATGGCATCTGCGTCCAGTGTCTTCTATAGTCTGTCATTTCTGGGCAACAGAATATCTAATTTGGTACTGCTGTTTTATTCTGTCATCATTGACCATTTTAAAGCCCTATTGTTTATGGAACTTAAACAATTATAATTGTTTCATAATGTGTTGGTTTGTTAGACCCAAATGAACTGACTTATTCTAACTTGACATACCTCTGGTCAAAACATGGCATGTTCATAGACACAAACAGTGTCTCCTTCCTGTCGTGTTCCATTCATACCAGTGTCCCATCAGGTCAGAGGTAGAAATCACTTCTCCCAGCGTTCTGTGCAACAGGAAATAGCCTCCTATTCCCAGGCCGGGCGTGGGGCGGAGAATCAGTGTTGCCACAGGATGATGTTACACTCACTGTAGTAGGGGAGAACCAGGATGAACATAACACTGTTAGTTTTTTTCCTAATTACTCAGCGATCAATAGCGATAGAGACACCATATTTTATTAGTTGTGATTTCATTTCAGTGGATATAAGTTGAAATTAAATAGACCGAGAACAGAACTACCGCAACCTTACTTTTGTACTTGCCAGCAGGACAGGAGTAACAGCTTTGGGACGGAAGTAACGGCTGGCAAGAAGTGCACAATATCTGTCTTATCTCCATGTTTCTTGTTTGTAATGCTCGTTACTTTCAACAAATGTACTATCAGCCATAATTTCATGTTTGTATCGAGTTAAATAATTCATGCTTTTGGTTCTAAATGTATGAAAATGAACCATGCGTCAACAGCACAATGTTGCACAACCACAATATTTAGCCTTATGAATATTAATCAGACTAAAATGGATGACATAATAGCTGTATTAACCATAATTCTTTCATCTCACTTTAATGGGAATGTAGTAGGAGATGTTTTTCACCATTTTCATTGACTATTCATGCTTAATTCGACCAATCAGGTGAGCTTCAGCTGTCCTTGTCATGCGCACTCTTGGTGTCTTGATAGAATAAACATCTTTATTCACCTCACAAACAACAAACTCATCATGTTTCTCAAATTTCTAAGGACCCCCAGAATTATAAAGATACGTATTTTAACCACTTAACTTTCGATGAAAGCTTATGTGAGAAGCTGATCCATCAAGTGAATTAAGTCATAATTCTAATGATGTCATATATCATTTTCAAACATTCAGTCACTTGTTGATATTTTGCTAACATTATAAAAGCAATATGAACTAGAGGAGACAACGGCCTGTGCTGAAACATTCATTTACATTTTATTCCAGGTCATCAGTTTACATTGTGTTACTTTCCCCCTACCCGTCTCTCCTGTAACTTTTCCCAGACTAACACCCAAGAGCTAGCATGACACTTGAAGCCTGTGCTGTCATTTAGTCACTAGATGGAATAAGAAAATTACATACAGTGGGGAGAACAAGTATTTGATACACTGCCGATTTTGCAGGTTTTCCTACTTACAAAGCATGTAGAGGTCTGTAATTTTTATCATAGGTACACTTCAACTGTGAGAGACGGAATCTAAAACAAAAATCCAGAAAATCACATTGTATGATTTTTAAATAATTAATTTGCATTTTATTGCATGACATAAGTATTTGATCACCTACCAACCAGTAAGAATTCCGGCTCTCACAGACCTGTTAGTTTTTCTTTAAGAAGCCCTCCTGTTCTCCACTCATTACCTGTATTAACTGCACCTGTTTGAACTCGTTACCTGTATAAAAGACACCTGTCCACACACAATCAAACAGATTCCAACCTCTCCACAATGGCCAAGACCAGAGAGCTGTGTAAGGACATCAGGGATAAAATTGTAGACCTGCACAAGGCTGGGATGGGCTACAGGACAATAGGCAAGCAGCTTGGTGAGAAGGAAACAACTGTTGGCGCAATTATTAGAAAATGGAAGAAGTTCAAGATGACGGTCAATCACCCTCGGTCTGGGGCTCCATGCAAGATTTCACCTCGTGGGGCATCAATGATCATGAGGAAGGTGAGGGATCAGCCCAGAACTACACGGCAGGACCTGGTCAATGACCTGAAGAGAGCTGGGACCACAGTCTCAAAGAAAACCATTAGTAACACACTACGCCGTCATGGATTAAAATCCTGCAGCGCACGCAAGGTCCCCCTGCTTAAGCCAGTGCATGTCCAGGCCTGTCTGAAGTTTGCCAATGACCATCTGGATGATCCAGAGGAGGAATGGGAGAAGGTCATGTGGTCTGATGAGACAAAAATAGAGCTTTTTGGTCTAACTCCACTCGCCGTGTTTGGAGGAAGAAGAAGTATGAGTACAACCCCAAGAACACCATCCCAACCGTGAAGCATGGAGGTGGAAACATCATTCTTTGGGGATGCTTTTCTGCAAAGGGGACAGGACGACTGCACCGTATTGAGGGGAGGATGGATGGGGCCATGTATCGCGAGATCTTGGCCAACAACCTCCTTCCCTCAGTAAGAGCATTGAAGATGGGTCGTGGCTGGGTCTTCCAGCATGACAACGACACGAAGCACACAGCCATGGCAACTAAGGAGTGGCTCCGTAAGAAGCATCTCAAGGTCCTGGAGTGGCCTAGCCAGTCTCCAGACATGAACCCAATAGAAAATCTTTGGAGGGAGCTGAAAGTCCGTATTGCCCAGCGACAGCCCCGAAACCTGAAGGATCTGGAGAAGATCTGTAGGGAGGAGTGGGCCAAAATCCCTGCTGCAGTGTGTGCAAACCTAGTCAAGAACTACAGGAAACGTATGATCTCTGTAATTGCAAACAAAGGTTTCTGTACCAAATATTAAGTTCTGCTTTTCTGATGTATCAAATACTTATGTCATGCAATAAAATGCAAATTAATTACTTAAAAATCATACAATGTGATTTTCTGGATTTTTGTTTTAGATTCCGTCTCTCATAGTTGAAGTGTACCTATGATAAAAATTACAGACCTCTACATGCTTTGTAAGTAGGAAAACCTGCAAAATCGGCAGTGTATCAAATACTTGTTCTCCCCACTGTATGTTTGGAACCTTAAACAACAACTGCGAAACATGGTCGGACTGGGCTGTTTTTTTGCAGGTAGGTCGTCCTCCGCATTATGAACATGCTGACTTCACTACATCATTTTAGCTTCTGTGATATCTCAGAAAATGGGCATGTATGTTACTTTCGCCCTGTGTTACTTTCGTCGCGGCTTTCCCCTTCACTTTGCAGTAGAGGGATATCAGTAAGACCCTGCAAGCTTTGGTGCTGAGGGTGGAAATGGGCTATAACGGGGAGAGTGATGACTAGTCTTTCCTAAAGCACTGTGTTCATTTGGTTATAAATGAAATGATAATAAACACTTAATACTATACCTCACGCTCTCTGATGATACTGTATGTACTTAAAGCATGGCAGGAAAGAGATGCACGACTCTCACTCGTGAAGAGAATTACAGAATCTCCCATATGTGTTCAATTGGGTTGAGATCTGATGAGTGAGACGTCCATGGCATTTGGTTTACATCATTTTCATCAAACCATTCAGTAACCACTCGTGCCCTGTGGATGGGGGCATTGTCATCCTATGGGGGCATAGCCATGGTAGCCAAAATAATGGCCTGTCCAGAATTTTTACACACGACCCTAAGCATGATGGAATGCTCATTGCTTAATTAACTCAGGAACCACACCAGCTTTCAAATCACTACAGTATGTATCCCTCATTTACTCAAGTGTTTCCATTATTTTGGCAGTTACCTGTACCTGTTGATAGATATACCCGTCCCTGAGATCTGGATTTTCTCCTCTCACCCAGGACAGGTAACTGCTGACTTTACCTTCCTATCTCTGAGAAATCTCAGCCGGACTCCCATTTTCACTTACCTGACATCTGCCATCCTGTGTCATCTCAGCAAACGGTTTTACAGCCCCAGCACAAAGGGAAAGAGCTGGAGGGCATTAGGACTTTGTTTACCATTTAACCCGATATCTCTTCTTCTTTCTCTATCAGCACAGTTCTGCGGGTTCTGTAACATCACCACATTCCACATACAGTCAGAAGCCTGGGAAAAAAGGTCCAGAGTGGAGAGAATAATATTTACATGTCTATTTACAGTTTTATTTCCCCACAAATGTCCGCTGTGACCTCGTGCAAAGAGTTTTGGGTTACACTCTTTTATGAGGCTCTGCCAAAATGTGTGTTTGTTTTTTATTGCTGGGTGTGCCATGTTGCAGTAGACCAGATTGAAGCCTTCACACTGTTTTGAGTTACTTTCATTTGGCTGGAATAATTGTAGAAGAGAGTGAACATATGTTCGAGTTGGGGTGAAGAAGAGAAATAAGTCATGCTAGTTTTGTCAAACTGTCGCTGTGATTGCCTCAGGTCTCAACATTTTGCATGGAAACCTTTATACTGAAAACTATAAACACCGAACTAGGACACATTTTGCATAAGAGAAATTCAAGAAAATAGTGTCAGTTGTTCTTTGACTCATTAAGTCCACGTTGGGAGTGGAGTAAGTCTGCAAATTCAAAGTTCCCTCAACAGTTACTTGATTATGTTTTACAGTTAAGATAGGCCTATACATGTACTGTACCTGCTTTCCATTTAGAAGACACTTATTTGCTGACCATATGATCACTGTCCTTACCTCCTCCATTGCGGCTCCTAATAATTTCAGTTTCAGGGAGCCATACTGCTAGGCCTGCCAGCCGGCCATTCAGAGCCGCTGAGCTATACAGTACTGGCTGGCAGGGTAGGTCAGGGTCGCCATGTCTTTGTCCCCCAGGCACCCTCTCAGTATCCCCAGACAGGCACCAGTGCTCCAGTGTTGGACCGGCCATCCGTGTGGACATGTGCTGGACAAGCGCTCCCGACAGTGAGGCCGCAACACTGGGAAGAACTCACCCGTGCATCTGCCTATCTAGTCCCTGGGAAACAAAGACCCGTTTGTACTTCTAGACTCATGGACTACTCATTACCCCACCGCAATGCAACAACGCCGCCAGCTCCTCCAAAGCCAACCTCCACCCTTGCCGGCCTGTTTGGTTGTGTCCTTTCATTCATTGCCACCACATTCAGCTCCTCTCCTAATTTGTGATTTGTGTTTTGAATGGATGGAGGGGGTCAGGGGTGCAGAGAGAGGCAGAGACAGGCCAGGGAGATGGTCCCTCATTTGGGACTGAACGGCTGCCAATCTCCCAGCTGCCTTTGCTCAACTGGAGGATTACAAAGGAGAGACTGACTCCCACCTTCTTCTGGTGCTCTTCCTGTAAGTCCCCCTGTTTAAGATCTGTGTCAATTAGCCTCCCTGGTAGTGTGTGTGTGTGACAATAGTAAGTCCATCAGCCTTGCTCACCTGTTCCTCATACATGAGAGGGTAACAACTGGTTACTGATTCCCCAGCAGTTCTCCCTCCCAAATGCCCCCCTGTGTCTGTCAAAGCTTCTACTCTGGGGATCTGTGGTGTAATTTAGCTCACCACACTCTGTGTAACTCACCCTTCATTTGTCACGGAGCTTATCGAATGGCCTGCTATTAAATTCTAGTACTTTCCTGTGGTTTCCATGTGTGTAGAATTGAGCTGTACAATAATGCTTGATGATTCATCAAATTCTACAATAAAGCTCAATATGAAAAAAGACCGCATGGGAAAGCGACAAAATCATTCTTACTTAATCTGTCAATCATCCAATGAATAGTTTGCATAGTCAATTTACACACAGCTCTGACACGCACCCCACCAGACATGCCACCAGGGGTCTTTTCAAAGTCCCCAAATCCAGAACAAATTCAAGAAAATGTACAGTATTATATAGAGCCCTTATTTCATGGAACTCCCTTCCATCTCATATTGATCAAATGAACAGCAAACCTGGTTTCAAAAAACAGATAAAGCAACACCTCACGGCACAACGCCTCTCCACTATTTGACCTAGATAGTGTGTGTGTATGAATTGATACTGTATGTAGGCTACGTGTGCCTTTGAAAAAAGTGTATGTAGTTCTGTCCTTGAGCTGTTCTTGTCTATTGATGTTCAGTATTATGTCATGTTTCATGTTTTCATGTGTGGAGCCCAGGAAGAGTAGCTGCTGCTTTTGCAACAGCTAATGGGGATCCTAATAAAATACCAAAATACCAAATACTAAGTAACATCCTCCACAAGTGAATCTCACTATATCTTTATATTCCCATCATGGACACTTTCACATCATTCTCTATCAGTTGAGCAGTGGATCTCGTAAGCATTCTTGTCCTTGAGTAGCATCTGAATGAACACATTGTTCTCTGTGTGATAAAGTGTAAATGTGCAATTGACTCTTGGCCATGAACGATAGAATCTACGGAAATATTCATGTTTTCCCCTGATTGAGTTTGCCTTGCCAAGTGGAAGTCGCATGCTGATGTCATTACATGTAGTTGGACAATAAGAAAACTGGGCAACAAAACATACAGTACGAGGTCAACAAGACTGCCGTCTCCAATACTACAATCATAGCTATTTGCATGAAGTTATATTCTAGGTTCCATTCAAAATTGATCGCTTTCCTAGTCAATTATAATGTATTAGAGATCTCAGATGATCAAATTGTATTTGTCCAGCTCAACCCATTATGTAAACATTAATGTGCTTGTTATACTTTACATTGTTTTCTTTATTCAGTGCAAACAACAAATTTAGACCCAGATCTGTCCAAAATACATACCCCAAATCTCTCTCACTTGTCATCTGTCCAACACATCAGAATGACATGAATGAGTGGCATGTTAACCAAGCAGGAGAAAAGTCACCACATGTTACCAGTCATGCAATTCCACCGATTACACTCTCTACTGTCCTCTCCACTCAGTCCACCCTCACAGCACTGACAGGCCATACTGAGGCATCTCAGCTATTTCCTTGATTATTCTCTTCTCTGTTGTTTGGGCGCATGCTATATTTGTGAAATCTGAGTTATGTGGAGTATTTCGTCATGTGTCTGTCTGTTAACTTGATTTTGGCTGATATGTTATCTTATATTGTTAGTGTGTCAACTGTGTTATCTTATACCCTTATAGTGTGTCAATTGTACCATATAACTTGTTATAGAGACACAAATTATATGGATAAACTTCAGAGGTGACCTTCGCTTGTTCATGCCCCTCAAAAACAAAGCCTGCTTTTCAGAATTGACCCCAGTGAGTACCATGGGGTTTGGGGCTTCAGCAGTTCAGTCAGACCAGAATCAAACTGATTTAGGCTACACATTTATTTCATTGAAATGATCCTGACCTTTCACAAAAAACAAAGCTAAATCTTGACCCATAGACATGACTTTTTTTCCTGTCGTATTTTTTTGAATAGCCTTTATTTGACCATTTTGTTCTAATATACTGTATATGTATAATTCCTCTCTGAAAAGACAGGTGCACATAGGTGCTGGAGCCAACAGCATGTAATGCAACACAGGAAATAAGACAGAAACTGGACTGGAAGGGGAGTAGTGGAATATGGAGTAGCTGCCTGGCTGTGAGAGTGTGAAGGAAGGCCTGCTGTGAAGTTGTGAACTTTAGGAGCAGCGGGCTGGCTCTGGCCAGTGGCTGGCAGACACACACATGCTGCAGACAGCTGCAGCTCACACGTACAGATCTGTGCCAGTGACATCTCTGCTGCCTTTTTGTGGTAAATAGCATCGCCAACAGCTGCAACACGCTGAACTGCTGTATTGAAGTAATGTGTGACAGTCAATGATACATGGTGCATGTACAGTACCAGTCAAATGTTTGGACACACCTACTCATTCAAGGGTTTTTCTTTATTTTTATTATTTTCTATATTGTAGAATAATAGTGAAGACATCAAAACTTTGAAATAACACATATGGAACAAAATTAGATTCTTCAAAGTAGCCACCCTTTGCCTTGATGATAGCTTTGCACACTCTTGGCATTTTCTCAACCAGCTTCATGAGGTAGTCACCTGGAATGCATTTCAATTAACAGGTGTGCCTGGTTAAAAGTTAATTTGTGGAATTTCTTTCCTTCTTAATGTGTTTTAGCCAGCCAAACCTGTTAATTGAAATTCATTCCAGGTGACCACCTCATGAAGCTGGTTGAGAGAATGCCAAGGCAAACGGTTGCTACTTTGAAGAATCTCATATGTAAAATATATTTAGATTTGTTTAACACTTTTTTGGGGACTACATGATTCCATGTGTGTTATTTCATAGTTGTGATGTCTGCAGTATTATTCTACAATGTAGAAAATAGTACAATTTTTTTTTAATAACTTGAATGAGTAGATGTGTCCAAACTTTTGACTGGTACTGTATGTGTGTGTAAACTTGACTGGATCAAATCAGTGTGGCTGTAACAATGTCACACAGAAGATAGTTTTTTTGTGTCTTTTCCTACCAGCACTGACTAGCAATGGGAAAATGTACTTGCTACGACTGTGATACGTGGTTGTCTCACCCAGCTACCTTGGGCTCCTGAGTGGCGCAGCGATCTAAGGCACTGCATCTCAGTACTTGAGGTGTCACTACAGACACCCTGGTTTGAATCCAGTCTGTATCACAACCGGCCGTGATTGGGAGTATCATAGGGCGGCGCACAATTGGCCCAGGGTCGTCTGGGTTTGGCCGGAGAAGGCCGTCTTTGCAAATAAGAATTTGTTCTTAACTGACTTGCCTAGTTAAATAAAGGTTAAAAAAGGTATATATATCTTAAGATGAATTTGCAAGTTGCTCTGGATAAGATCGTGTGCTAGGCTAAATGACTAATACTGTTTGTAAATGTAAAATGTAACAATGTTTTCCTGCAACATATCCAGACAGAATTGCCTCTTTTACAGCTAGAGAGAAGGGGAGAATATAAACTGGTGTATATGGGTTAAAAATTGCAGATTTGGTCACTGATAAAAGTCTAACTGTCGTGTCCTCAACTTTGGTCTATACAAACTGTTCCAGTTCAATTGTTACCATGATCATGCATCTGCTTTTCAAATTTCTTCTGTAAGAAACATTTCAATTTAGGCCAATTCCCACGAGTGTAAATGGTTAAGTAGCATGGCTGTGTTATAAGCTCCCCCAGTACTTGATCCCTAGAGGAATGAATGAGTCAGTGGGAAGCAGCCATCTGTCCCACCAGGTGTTCTGCTGAGATCAATGGGAGATGAAAGGGCTCTATAACTTGACAATTATCACCTACGACCACTGGGGACTATCAGGAGAAATTACCCATATGCTCCTCTCAGCCTCTCACAGGCCGCTATCAGGCCTCGGGTCCTCCTCCGTGACATCACTTTCCAATGACATCCTCACATAGTGATTACATAGAAGTCATCAGGTTGATGGGAAATGGGTAAGAAGACAGGAGGAGGGTGAGATGGACCACAGAGAGAAGGAGAGAGAGAGAGAGAGAGAGAGATGGGGACAGGGAAGGGGGTGGGGGAGGCAGCAAGGTTCCCATGCCCCAGGGGCCCCAGGGGAGTAGTGATGGCAGATGTGTCGTCTGGGGTCCAGCTCAGGCCTCCTGCTCTGGGGATGGCAGTCTGCAATCTGTGCAGAGACCAGAGAGACTGTCATCCATCACCCTCAGAAGACCTTGCTCGATAAATACATAAACAGAAGATCCAGAACAGCATCTTATAGAACACCACTCACTCGGGGCTCGTCCAATCACAGTTGGGCATCTTGACTCAGAGAGTTTTTTTTTTACTAGGTCACCACAAATCCCAGGTCAAGATGTCATCTAGTTTGTTAATGTGTCATTCTATTTCGGGTAGCTTAAGAAAAAGAGAGAAATATCTCAGTCTTGACCAAAAACTCTAGTGTCTTACCATGAAAATAACTTATGAAGTAAAATCAGCTCAAGGGACAGGCCAGGAGTCAGAGCTGAGGGATGGAAGGAAGAGAGGGAGAGAGAGATACAAGGGAGGAAGGAACCTTCCAGAGCCTCCCAGAGCCAGTTTTCCATGAGGCTGTCAGCATGAGACAGCTGTGAGGAGAGGCATTTATCTCCTAATGCACTGTATTATAGAGTCCTTGGAAAAAGCCTTGTCTCTGTGAGGGTGGATGAAAAAGATCCGGAGCGGATCCCTACTTTAAATAGATTAGGACTGCCAGCAGTCACACATCTGCAGCCCTCATTATCTCCCTTTGAAGCCCCATGAGTGGCTGTCGACACCGATCAAATATGGCAAGTGGTGCAGCCGGGCCGGGCTGCTGCTGTGCCAGGGAAATCATACAGGGTTTGAAGATCCGCAGGTGACCGTCTTTGAGGCCTCCTTTCTTCTCAAGCCCCTGATGATTTGTAAATAAACATCTGAAAGCGCTGATAAGTACATCACTTGGTTTCTCCCTTGGGAATGACAAAAAAAGAGGTGGGGAAAACATAACAAATTAAGCAAGGACTTCCTGTGGATGAAAAACAACCGTGGGTTATTCAATGACAATAGGATCAGGAATAGCACCACAGGAAATTACCTCGGAGGCCTAGAATAATGGGAGAATCTGAACTGCGTTTCCTTGACTCCTCGCGTCCCATCTCCTCACCCTCTTCTTAAAACCCATTGGATGAGAAGGGCAGAAGGGAGGTATCTTGGACCTTCTCATCCAATGGGTTTTTAGGAGGTGAGGAGAGAGGATGTGAGGAATCTCCCAATGTCTGGAGAATTCACTTGAACTCACTTCAGAATATATTTTTCACGTGGTTAATGTAATCGGAAGAAATCAAGATATATCTACAAGGGCCAGAGTTTTTCCAGATCATGTGATCTGACCAGACAAAACTTCGGACCCTAGGGTCAGGTCACAGCCTATTGATATATAATTTGTATTTTTACAACTTCACCATTTGCCCAATTGACTCTGAACTTTATTAACTGAATAATGTTTTTACACCTGAAATTGAAAGATTGAGGTTTTACCTATTGGCCCTCTTCTTGGAGGAGACTGCTCCTCATTCAGCCTACTAGGATCTCAGTTAATGTGTATCTCTGACGGAGGTCAACAAACCTATTGGGAATGAATGACTAACTATGAGGTAGATTAATCAGGCTGGTTAAGTCTTTCTTTTTCCACACCACTGGTCTTCTCAATGAGCTGTGAAATAGACAGATACAGTACATGAGAGATTAAGAGGTGGATTGCTTTGTTAACACTATGACACTTACAGCAGCACATTCACTCACTTGGCTGTAAATAACCCAATTCGTAAGCTCATCAAGATAATTTGTACTAGTGTCTTGAGACAAAACCAATTCGTCAGGAGACATTTCAAAAGTCTGAGGATTCTCTGTGTGTGTTGATAATGAATCTATTGTGTTCCCAGAAAGCTGTATTTTCTTTGTTGCTATTTAGAGGCAAGACATTACCCCTTCAGCAGGACTTCCATCCCTACGGTTCTTTGGGGAGGACACATACCTAAAGCACCTGTGACACCACAGCGAGAGAGAGAGAGAGCGAGAGAGCGAGAGAGCGAGAGAGCGAGAGCGAGAGGACATCCTCCCTCTAACTAACCAACCCCCCCACCATCCACATAATATAATAACACAATACAGACACAAATAACTCTGAAACAAAACACAACACAGGGACACAGGTCAAAGTATTAACAAGCTGCACCGCAAGCTGTTATCTCCCAGTAGACCGACCAACCTGATACCATTGTTGTTAGTTTGGGTTTGGTACCACACCCTCGCCCACACGAAGCCATGCAAGTGAGATCTCCAGGCATAGCTGGAGGACAGGGCACTGACTGAGAGACAAAGGGCAGCTTTCCACTGTTGGCCTCCTGGTCAATATTGTAGGACAGGCACCCTCAGTAAGAGCACCACTGCCCCCTACTGGGGAGAATAGCACATACAGTGCCCTCAGAAAATATTCACACACCTTTACTTTTTCCACATTTTGTTATGTTTACAGCCTGAATAAAACATGCATTAAATTTAGATTTTGTGTCACTGATTTACATACAATACCCCATAATGTGGGGGGGGGGGGGGGGGGGGGGGTGATCCTGTAGAGGGTGGTTGTAATATGAGAAAACTGAGGATGGATCAACAACATTCAATTACTCCACAATATTAACCTAAATGACAGAGTGAAAAGGAAGCTGCACAGAATAAAAAATATTCCAAAACATGCATCCTGTTTGCAACATGGCACTTAATCTAACACAACACATCACTGAGTACCACTCTTCATATTTTCAGCCATGGTGGTGGCTGCATCAGGTTATGGGTATGCTTGTCATTGGCAAGGACTAGGGAGTTTTTTAGAATAAAAAGAAACAAAATACAGCTATAAGCACAGGCAAAATTTAGCAGGACATCAACCTAAAACACAAGGCCAAATCCACACTGGAGTTGCTTACCAAGACTACATTGAATGTCCCTGAGTGGCCGAGTTGCAGTTTTGACTTAAATCGGCTTGAACATTTATGACAAGACTGGAGAATGACTGTCTAGCAATGATCAACTTGACAGAGCTTGAAGAATTTTAAGAAGAATGATAGGCAAATATTGTACAATCCAGGTGTGCAAAGCTCTTAGAGGCTTACCCAAAAAGACTCACTGCTGTAATCAACGCCAGAGGTGCTTCTACAAAATATTGTAAATTAGATACTATTTCTGTATTTCATTTTCAATAGATTTGCAGAAATTCTAAAAACATGTTTTCACTTTGTCATTATGGGGTATTGTGTGTAGATGAGTGAAAAATAATCATATTTAAAACCTCTCTAGGGTATGTGGGACGCTAACGTCCCACCTGACCAACATCCAGTGAAAGTGCAGGGCGCCAAATTCAAACAACAGAAATCTCATAAGTAAAATTCCTCAAACATACATGTATTATACACCATTTTAAAGATAAACTTGTTGTTAATCCCACCACAGTGTCCGATTTCAAAAGGCTTTACGACGAAAGCATACCATGCGATTATGTTAGGTCAGTACCTAGTCACAAAAAAACACAGCCATTTTTCCAGCCAAAGAGAGGAGTCACAAAAAGCAGAAATAGAGATAAAATTAATCACTAACCTTTGATGATCTTCATCAGATGACACTCATAGGACATCATGTTACACAATACATGTATGTTTTGTTCGATAAAGTTCATATTTTTATCCAAAAATCTCAGTTTACATTGGCGCGTTATGTTCAGTAGTTCCAAAACATGACGGTGATTTTGCAGAGAGCCACATCAATTTACAGAAATACTCATAATAAACATTGCTAAAAGATACAACTGTTATGCATGGAATTTTAGATCCACTTCTCCTTAATGCAACCGCTGTGTCAGATTTAAAAAAAACTTTAGGGAAAAAGCACACCATGCAATAATCTGAGTACAGCGCTCAGACACAAAATCAAGCCATACAGATATTCGCCAACAGAAGCCAGAAATAGCATTATAAATATTCACTTACCTTTGATGATCTTCATCAGAATGCACTCACAGGAATCCCAGTTCCACAATAAATGTTTGTTTTGTTCAATGAAGTCCATCATTTATGTCCAAATATCTCCTTTTTGTTCACACGTTTAGCCCAGTAATCCAAATTCATGAGGCGCGATCACTAGGTCCAGACGAAAAGTCAAAAAGTTCCGTTACAGTCCGTAGAAACATGTCAAACGATGTATAGAATCAATCTTTAGGATGTTTTTAACATAAATCTTCAATAATGTTCCAACCGGAGAATTCCTTTGTCTTTAGAAATGCAATGGAACGCAAGCTAACTCTCACGTGAACGAGCGTGGTCAGCTCATGCCACTCTGGCAGACCTCTGACTCATTCAGCTCTCATTCCCCCCTCCTTCACAGTAGAATCCTCAAACAAGGTTCTAAATACTGTTGACATCTAGTGGAAGCCTTGGGAAGTGCAATATGACCCAATTTCCACTGTATCTTGGATAGGCAAAGAGTTAAAAACTACAAACCTCAGATTTCCCACTTCCTGGTTGGATTTTTTCTCTGGTTTTTGCCTGCC
This sequence comes from Salvelinus alpinus, assembly GCF_045679555.1. Lineage (NCBI taxonomy): Eukaryota > Metazoa > Chordata > Actinopteri > Salmoniformes > Salmonidae > Salvelinus > Salvelinus alpinus. Next base: position 41,123,221 of record NC_092104.1, read on the forward strand.
ATATGAGTTCTGTTATACTCACAGACATCATTCAAACAGTTTTAGAAATTTGAGACTGTTTTCTATCCAATCTACTAATACTATGCATATCCTAGCATCTGGACCTGAGTAGCAGGCAGTTTACTCTGGGCACGCTTTTCATCCGGACGTGAAAATCTTGCTCCCTACCCCAAAGAAGTTAAAACATTTTGAATTCAGGCTGTAACACAACAAAATATGAAATAAGTCAAGGGGTATGAATACTTTCTGAAGGCACTGTATCAGGGCTGACTCAAGCAGGTCAACTAGGACAGTACATCAGCATAGGGGCAAGGGGTAGCAGGGCACAAGGTGAATGTGTCATGTTGGTATGAATGATTTGGGAGACAGGCGCAGGAATGCATAATAAGGGATTTTATTCAGCCCAAATTACGGCGTGCCGTGTAAAGGGACGGGGACGAAGACCAAACAAACACATAACAAAACACAGGGTTGAAACCCAAACAAAAGATCGAGGAGTACCTTGAAAAAATAACACAGGCGCACAATGATTATCACACGGGACGAGACCCGTAATCATCCACGCAATCCACAAGGGCACGAAAGCCCAAAACACACAGCACAGGTACTCACACGCACCAACAGACATAGTAACAATAATCGACAGCCCAATGGAAACCAAAGGGCACACTTATACAAGTACTAATCAGTGGGAATAGGGGACAGGTGTGCGTAATGAAAGTTCCAGGAGGATCCATGACAGTAATCCCCCCACCCCCCCCCCAACGGCACTGGCTTCGCCTCGAGGACGATCACAGGAATGCAGTGCGGGCGATCAGAAGTTGCTTCGTAGTCGGACGGGCCAGTTGCCACTGCCAAAGTTGCGGCGTTGTTACACGGACCAGTCGCAGCGTCGTCGGACGGGCCGTTCCCACTGTCTCCCTTAATGGTCTTTATTCTGTCACGTTGGCATGAAAAGAATCGGGAGACAGGCGTAGGAATGCGTAATAGTTTTTTTTATTGAACCCAAATTACGGCGTGCTGTGTAAAGGCATGGGGACGAAGACCAAACAAACACTAAACAAAACACAGGGTAGAAACCCAAAACAAAAAAGCGAGGAGTACCTCGAATAAATAACACACACGCACAATGATTAACACACGGGACGAGACCCGTAATCATCTGCGCAATCCACAAGGGCACGAAAGCCCAAAACACACAGCACAGGTACTTACACGTACCAACGGACATTGGAACAATAATCGCCGGCCCAAAGAAAACAAAAGGGCACACTTATACAAATACTAATCCGTGGGAATAAGGGACAGGTGTGGGTAATGAAAGTTCCAGAGGGGTCCGTGACAGAATGTAATGAAAAGGTCACAGCACAGCATTCATATTGGTTCAATGTTCATGTGACAACATTTTAACTACAAGAATTGATCATCCAAACTGTCAAGTTTTCATCCCAACTATAGTAACAAATTTAAAGATGGATGCACTATGCATAAATCGCTCCGCCATTTCTTGGTTGCAAAAATTCTAATAGTTTGCCTATTTTCAGTTTATGTGACAAAACAAGCAAGTATAGTGTAGAGCAGGTATTGCCAAACTGGGGTACGCGCAATGCCATCACGTGATTCACATTTTTTTTTAAATTAAATAAAATAAAAATGTTATATTTTCCAATGAGGCTATACATTTAGGTGAGGTTTTTTTCTCGCCTAAGTAGCCTCGTTTCACTGCCAAAAATAAAATTAAACCATCTAGTGTTCAGCGAAATAACAACACAATGTCAAACACAGGTAACCTAGTCAAATAATTAACATCCTATCACATTAACCGTTACTCTCTCGCGGGAAACCTTCACTCTTGCGCAGACATTTAGAAACTAAACATGACAATTTGAAAAATAAGCGGGAGATTTTTGAGCGAGAATAAATACGACTTTTGAGTAGTAAGAGGTATAAAAGCAACAGATACCATTAATAAGAAGGGGCTAGAAGTATCTTATATGGTGAGCTACCGAGTGGCTAGGACAGACACGCCCCATACTATTGTGGAGGACTTAATTATTCCTGCTGCCGTGGATATGGCTGGGACAATGCTGGGGGAAAAGGCCCAAAAAACTATACAGACAATGCCTTCATCAAACAACACTGTTTCACGGCGCATCAGTGACATGGCAGGAGATGTTTTGAAACAACAAGCCAGTGAATTATATGCGTTACAGCTGGATGAGTCAACAGACGTTACGTTTATGGGGGGTCAATTAAGGAAGACATCATCTTCTGCAAAACACTATAAACCAGAACAACAGGAGAGGATATTTTTTAAGTATTGGACAGCTTTGTGACATCAAATGGACTTAGGTGGTCAAGATGTGCTGGTATCTGTACTGATGGCGCAAAAGCCATGACAGTGGAGTGGTAATGCAGTTGCTCCCTACCCCACTTGGGTACACTGCAGCATCCACCGAGAGGCTCTTGCTGCCAAGGGAATGCCTGACAGCTTGAAAGACGTTTTGGACACTACAGTGAATATGGTTAACTTTGTTAAAGCAAGGCCCCTGAACTCGTGTATTTTCTGCATTATGCAATAATATGGGCAGCGGCCATGTAACGCCTTTACAACATACAGAAGTGCGCTGGTTATCAAGGGGCAAAGAATTGACTGGTTTTTTAAAATTGAGAGTCGAGCTTAAAGTTTTCTTTACTGACCATCATTTTCACTTGTCTGACCGCTTGCATGATGATAAGTTTCTCACACGACTGGCCTATCTGGTGTTTTTTCTCGCCTGAATGATCTGAATCTAGGATTACGGGGACTCTCCGCAACTATATTCAATGTGTGGAACAAAATTGAGGCTATGATTAAGAAGTTGGAGCTCTTTTCTGTCAGCATTAACAAGGACAACACACAGGTCTTTCCATCATTGTATGATTTTCTGTGCAAATGAACTCAAGCTTACGGACAATGTGATATAGTGAAGCATCTGAGTGAGCTGGGTGCGCAATTACACAGGTACTTTCCCGAAACGAACAACACAAACAACTAGATTCATTATCCCTTTCATGCCCTGCCTCCAGTCGACTTACCGATATCTGAACAAGAGAGCCTCATCGAAATTGCAAGAAGCGGTTCTGTGAAAATTGAATTTAATCAGAAGCCACTGCCAGATTTCTGGATAGGGCTGCGCTCAGAGTTTCCTGCCTTGGCAAATCGCGCTGGTAAGACACTGATGCCCTTTGCAACCACGTACCTATGTGAGAGTGGATTCTCGGCCCTCACTAGCATGAAAACTAAATACAGGCACAGACCGTGTGGAAAATTATTTAAGACTGAGACTCTCTCCAATACAACCCAACATTGCAGAGTTTTGTGCATCCTTTCAAGCACACCTTTCTCATTAACCTGTGGTGAGTTATTCACACTTTTTGATGAACAAATATTTTTTTTAATGTAAGATGCCTAAATAAAGAGCAAAATGATTGATTATTATTATATTATTATTTGTGCCCTGGTCTTATAAGAGCTCTTTGTCACTTCTCACGAGCCGGATTGTGACAAACTCACACTCATTCTTATGTTTAATAAATGTATTGTATAGTGTGTGTGTGTGGTAGGCTTACAATGACGGTGTGCTGACCCTGGTGCTAGAGGTGGTACGCAGTTGGAGGTTGAATGTTTAAAGGGGTACGGGACCATAACAAGTTTGGGAACCACTGTTGTAGAGAATCATTGTACCATCTAAACCGCTGTGAAATATATTTTCCATAACCAAAAATATTGTATTTTCAGCTGTTTGAAGCTAGTGTACAAAACCGAAAAGTAAAAGACGCAAAAACCAAACTTAAAAACGGGGAGCATAGAAATAGCTGACATAGAACAGATCTACCACATCAACTAGCTTTCAATGAGAATGACAGATCTGTAACACACATTTCTATGTGACTTTTGTAAGGTCTCCCAAAAAGTTGCATATTGCAGCTATATCAATATTTTGTTAATATGGATTATCAGTTATTGTAGAGCGGAGCCGCTGGTGGTTTAGTTTTGTAAGGGTGCTGGCAACATTTATTAATCAGTGCCTGATAAGATAAGACTAATAACAAAAGGGAATTTCAAAAATGTTTTTGTGTAAGAACAGGCTCAGAAATAAAACAGTGGCATGTCCAAGAGGGTTGTTTGCTTCCAGTGCCCTGGCCTACAAATTACTCTAGCTTTCTCTCAAGTGTAACAGCTAACAATCAAAATATCTTTACCTTTCAATTGTTTTCACAGTGAGTGTTGAGCCCTGTGAAGTGGGCTGGCAAGCACATGATGCATCCTGGTTTCTGGGTGGGCTACACACTCACCCCGCCTGCCTGCAGCTGTGTCAACAATACAGTAAGCTGGGAGACTCCCTGACTGCAGACAGACATCTTCTATTAATCTACAAATGGAGTCTCAGAGAAGCAACACGATTACGATCATAGCTGTAGAAATGTGCATAACATATTATTTCATATATCATAACATGAAATACCAGATTTGATTGATCCTTTTGAATTGTAAGTATGTACTGCATGGAAATCCAATAATAACACTTTATGAATTGTGCCTTTGTAGCTAATGATTATGTTGTTACAACGTTTTAGTTTTTCTACAACTTGTTTTGAAAAATTCAATCATATCATTAGGCCCTGAATAAAAACGTCAACATGTTTCATTTAATGTCATTAGAATATACAGAATAAAGTACTTTGTGTTAAACCATTAGCCATCTATGACCACTTCTTCATTCCTGGTGATCTCAGCTCCTTGGCTCCAGTGATGAAAAGAGTGGAGACTTTTAATTATGAAACATCCTGCCGGTGCGCTCCACTAAGTCCTCCACTGTAAGTCACCATATGGAACTAATCTCTGTAGCCCTTACTAAAGCGTTTGGCCACAGCAGAACAGGGGTCAAAGATGACTAGAGGTTGGCAGGGTCCCACCCATAGAGATATAACCAAAGATGGTGGATAAATGAGGTCACTCAGGCCGTTTACCATTGGAAGAAAAAAAAGGTAAGTTCCGGTCTACTTATCTGGGTGTCTCCATAAGACACCAATGCAATAGCAGCTGCCTCTGGTCTACTTAGCTCATTGACTTTCATTGAGGCAGAAAAAAATGAAAAAAACAGCAGGAAGTGGAGTGTCTCGCTTCCTTTTCCTGATATACCGTGTTCTATATCTATGGTCCAGATCCCACCGCTGTGTCTGCGGTAGGAGCATATTGGCTGTTCAACAAACCAACGCCTGAGGTCATCACGTCAATTGGCTTCAACACTAGTCTGGGGGAGAATCTCAATTGCAAATTCCTCTCCATTACAAACTCTCTCCTCTCTCCTCACCTCCTTCTCAAAACCCATTAGAGGAGAAGGTCAGAGGGGAGGGACCTCTGGCTTTCTCACCCCTCTGTGGAAAGGGTTCTACATGGAACCCATAACGGTTCTACTTAGAACCAAAAGGGTTCTACCTGGAACCAACAAGGGTTCTTCAAAGAGTTATCCTATGGGGAAAGCCAACGAACCCGTTTAGGTTCTAGATAGCACCTTTTTTTCTAAGCTTGTATTGGCAGGCTTTTGGCAGATTTCCACTAAATATCACAGCCACAATGTGAAAATTGGCTATATCGCTTTTTTGTCTTAATTAAAAGCTAGAATCCTTCATTTTGAACTTATAAATTAATGATATACACCCATTGCATCTTGAAGAATATAACTTCTAAAGGGCTAGAGCTGCCGCTTTCAAGGAGCAGGACACTAATCCGGACTAATCCCGCTATGACCTCCGACAAGCCATCAAACAAACAAAGCGTCAAGACAAGACTAAGATCGAATCCTACTACGCCGGCTCTGACACTAGACAGATATGGCAGGGCTTGCAAACTATCAAGGATTACAAAGGGAAATCCAGCTTCGAGCTGCCCAGCGAGGCGAGCCTACCAGACGAGATAAATGCCTTCTATGCTCGCTTCGAGGCAAGCAACACTGAACCATGCATGAGAGCACCAGCTGTTCCAGACGACTGTGTGATGTCACTCTCCATAGCCGATATGAGTAAGACCTTTAAACAGGTTAACATTCACAAGGCCGCGGGGCCAGACTGAATACCAGGACACGTACTCAGAGCATGCGCTGACCAACTGGCAAGTGTCTTCACTGACATTTTCAACCTATCCCTGACCCGGTCTGTAATACCAACTTGTTTCAAGCAGATCACCATAGCCCCATGCCCAGGAATGCCAAGGTAACCTGCCTAAATTATTATCGCCCCTTGGCACTCTCATCAACAGCCAAGAAATGCTTTGAAAAGCTGGTCACGGCTCACATCAACACCATCATCCCAGACACCCTGAACCCACTCCAATTAGCATACATCCCTAACTGGGCTTGGGCGATATACCGTTTATACCGTATACCGGGTTATTTCGAAGTACAGACGGTATGATTTTTTTAAATGTTTAAAAAAACAGGGGCACCTTCTTTGAACTAACTCTCTTTCACTGACTCTATGCACACACACTGGTCTCTACCCACACACTCACATATACTTACACTGACACCCCAACACACACGTACACACACACACACTACATACTGTACACCCACATACACATAATATGCACACACACGCATATTGAAGCCACACACACACTCACGCGCTTTCACACACATATGCTGCTGCTACTGCCCCACATACGCTGCTGCTACTGCCCCACATACGCTGCTGCTACTGCCCCACATACGCTGCTGCTACTGCCCCACATACGCTGCTGCTACTGCCCCACATACGCTGCTGCTACTGCTCCACATACGCTGCTGCTACTGCTCCACATACGCTGCTGCTACTGCTCCACATACGCTGCTGCTACTGCCCCACATACGCTGCTGCTACTGCCCCACATACGCTGCTGCTACTGCTCCACATACGCTGCTGCTACTGCTCCACATACGCTGCTGCTACTGCTCCACATACGCTGCTGCTACTGCTCCACATACGCTGCTGCTACTGCGCCACATACGCTGCTGCTACTGCTCCACATACGCTGCTGCTACTGCTCCACATACGCTGCTGCTACTGCTCCACATACGCTGCTGCTACTGCCCCACATACGCTGCTGCTACTGCTCCACATACGCTGCTGCTACTGCTCCACATACGCTGCTGCTACTGCTCCACATACGCTGCTGCTACTGCCCCACATACGCTGCTGCTACTGCCCCACATACGCTGCTGCTACTGCCCCACATACGCTGCTGCTACTGCTCCACATACGCTGCTGCTACTGCTCCACATACGCTGCTGCTACTGCGCCACATACGCTGCTGCTACTCCTCCACATACGCTGCTGCTACAGCTCAGTCTATCTATCCTGTTGCCTAGTCACTTTACCCCTACCTATTGGAGTCGGTTGAAGTCGGAAGTTTACATACACTTAGGTTGGAGTCATTAAAACTCGTTTTTCAACCACTACACAAATTTCTTGTTAACAAACTATAGTTTTGGCAAGTCGGTTAGAACATCTACTTAATGCATGACACAAGTAATTTTCCCAACAATTGTTTACACACTTATTATTTCACTTAGAATTCACTGTATCACAATTCCAGTGGGTCAGAAGTTTACATACACCAAGTTAACTGTGTCTTTAAACAGCTTGAAAAATTCCAGAAAATTATATCATGGCTTTAGAAGCTTCTGATAGGCTAATTGACATTGTTTGAGTCAATTGGAGGTGTACCTGTGGATGTACAGTTGAAGTCGGAAGTTTATATACACCTTAGCCAAATACATTTAAACTCAGTTTTTTAACAAACATTTAATCCTAGTAAAATGTCCTGTCTTAGGTCAGTTAGGATCACCACTTTATTTTGAGAATGTGTCGCACACACTTTTTCAGTTCTGCCCACAAATTTCCTATTGGATTGAGGTCAGGGCTTAGTGATGACCACTCCAATACCTTGACTTTGTTGTCCTTAAGTCATTTTGCCACAACTTTGGAAGTATGCTTGGGGTCATTGTACATTTGGAAGACTCATTTGCGACCAAGCTTTAACTTCCTGACTGATGTCTTGAGATGTTGCTTCAATATATCCACATAATTGTCATTCCTCATGATGCCATCTATTTTGTGAAGAGCACCTGTCCCTCCTGCAGCAAAGCACCCCCACAACATGATGCTTATGGCCAAACAGTTCTATTTTTGTTTCATCACACTAGAGGACAGTTCTCCAAAAAGTACGATCTTGTCCCCATGTGCAGCTGCAAACCATAGTCAGTTTTTTTTATGGTGGTTTTGGAGCAGTGGCTTCTTCCGTGATGAGCGGCCTTTCAGGTTATGTCGATATAGGACTCATTTTACTGTGGATATAGATCATTTTGTACCTGTTCCCTCCAGCATCTTCACAAGGTCCTTTGCTGTTGTTCTGGGATTGATTTGCACTTTTCTCAATATGTGCGTTGATCTCTAGGAGACAGAAGGCGTCTCCTTCCTCAGCGGTATGACGGCTGCGTGGTCCCATGGTGTTTATACTTGCGTACTATTGTTTGTACAAATGAATGTGGTACCTTCAGGCTTTTGGAAATTGCTCCCAAGGATGAACCAGACTTGTGGAGGTCCACATTTTTTTTCCTGAGGTCTTGGCTGATTTCTTTTGATTTTCCCATGATGTCAAGCAAAGAGGCACTGAGTTTGAAGGTAGGCCTTGAAATACATCCACAGGTACACCTCCAATTGACTCAAATGATGTCAATTAGCCTATCAGAAGCTTCTAAAGCCAGGACATAATTTTCTGGAATTTTCCAAGCTGTTTAAAGGCACAGTCAACTTAGTTTATGTAAACTTCTGACCCACTGGAATTGTGATACAGTGAATTATAAGTGAAATAATCTGTCTGTAAATGTTGGGAAAATAACTTGTGGCATGCATAAAGTAGATGTCCTAACCGACTTGCCAAATCTATAGTTTGTTAACAAGAAATTTGTGGAGTGGTTGAAAAATGAGTTTTAATGACTCCAACATACGTGTATGTAAACTTCCGACTTCAACTGTACTTTAAATGTGTTCAAAACCATGGGATTTGAAAAATAACTATTCTTATATTAACACAAATCCATTTGTTTTGTCAATAGAGAGCATCGCACACACACACTGTGTAATCTGTAGATCTAATCTTGTTCCCTTCACTCTCCAATAACAGACACAGACACCTTAAAGGCAGCAGTGTGTGTGTGTGTGTGTGTGTGTGTGTGTGTGTGTGTGTGTGTGTGTGTGTGTGTGTGTGTGTGTGTGTGTGTGTGTGTGTGTGTGTGTGTGTGTGTGTGTGTGTGTGTGTGTGTGTGTGTGTGTGTGTGTGTGTGTGTGTGTGTGTGTGTGTCTGAGTGAGAGTGCTGTCATCATGGCTGGTTATGGCAGTTTGGACAGCCCAGTGCCCGAGGCTCTAACGTGCGCCTGCTGTCTTTCTGCTGGAGATGCTATCATGTGTGATTAGTGTACAGGGTCTTTGCTGGCACATGCTCTTTCTGAGAGCACACACACACATACACACACGCACACACACACAATACCCCTGAGGTCTGCACCTGCTCCTCTCTTTGCCCAGTGTAAACAGAGCAGGGGCAGAGCCAGAGGGAGGAGGGGAGTGGGGGGATGGATAATGGGATGAAGCAATACAGGCAAATTCAAGTTGAGGTTCACTGGGGGCCTCTTTAATTTAAATAATATCTGAACAGTAAATGATAAATAAATACTGTAGCCTCGAATTTGAGGTAGGAGTAATTTGACAAGCCAAGTTTAGGTGTTGGTGAGTTTGAGTGTTGGTGATTTTGGGTGGAGCAGTGTTCATGCCAGGTGACCTGTAGACCTGCCTGGATCATTCCGACGCAAATTGGGAATGGGAACATGGAATGAAGCAAGCAGGGAATCTGGGTGGATTACACAAAGCATGTTTGAGCAAAAACATCACCTCTGAGGGAGATCTGCCACAGTGATTGAGTATGGGGATCTCTAACCTGTGCCTCCACAGCTCACAGAACCCTATATCTTCCTAAAGACACCATCAGATACTACACATTGCTTGACGGTTTGTTTCCATCAAACTTCCAATAAGCAATGATGTTGTTTTTCTTCCTGTTTTGACCCCCTGTTTGGTGATATAAATGATAACGTTCCTTGCCCACTCGATGTGCGTGCACAGACATGGCCCAACCTACCCTCATAAAAACAAATTCTAAATGAAAATATGTTGGATATGGATAGAATCAAAATCAACAGGCTGTGTTTTGGTTTTGATTGGCTGGTAAGGCAGTGTTAAGTGACACAGAGCTCTAAATTAGACCTGCAGAGTTCTCACTGTTTTGAAACGAATACCTTGGGAAGGGAACACGAAGGGAGGCGTTAACACTACAAGCTCAGATTTGTTGTGACAAAGCTAAGTGTATATCAACTGTCCCTTTGGGTTCAACAAAACAAAATGTAAATGCATTTCTATTCAAAACAATGTGCACATAAAATATGATTTATTATGTATATTTGACATAAAATAGGAACTTAATTTTTGACTGCAAAAATATTGCCAGTGCTGGTCCCACTATAGAGATAATTCTGAATTACACCGGTTCAGTCTTTTAAAGACTGTTTTTTTTTCACCTCTTATATGCTGCCATTAGCTGGAGAAGAAATTGGGAATCTGCCCCAAAAAAAGAAAGCAGGGCTCTTGATGCTGATATTCCTTCTCAGGTCAAAAGACACGTCTTTGATCTTCATTCAGACACACACAGATACTACTGTACTGATGTCTCCCTATAGCCTCATCTCGTCATGTGAGTGTTACATTAGTGTTTTAGCAACTCTTACTCTTAATGAGATTTGTTTATTATTATACGTTCTCTCCCCCCGCTCCCTAGTCGTCCAGCAATAGGGTGAGGTATTTATGATGGCTGGGCTATAGCGACATCATCACCAAATAAATTATACTCTCACCACAACAATGGATCATTGCACTGCCTCTCTCTCTCTCTCTCTCTCTCTCTCTCTCTCTCTCTCTCTCTCTCTCTCTCTCTCTCTCTCTCTCTCTCTCTCTCTCTCTCTCTCTCTCTCTCTCTCTCTCTCTCTCTCTCTCTCTCTCTCTCTCTCTCTCTCTCTCTCTCTCTCTCTTCATATAATTCAACATTAACCTCCTTCATTAGTGTAAATTGGGGCGCGTGCATTGGTCGACAGGAATGGACGCTCTTGGTGTTGATAAGCTGGTTTTCATAAGGTTTGGCTGCTATTCTCATCCACAGGGCTCAACAAAATTGTTCTAACATTGTAGTATAATAGAGCACAGAGTTTTTTCCTGACCATGTGAGCTGACCTGACTTTTCCTGGGAAAACTCTATAGCTGGAGCCCGTAACTAGGGCCTTCATGTTCAGGAATAATGTAGTAGAGGTCACCAATACACACATCTCCATTCAGACACCCAACACCTCATTCCACTGCGATATTTGAACTGGTCACAAGGTAAATATGATCCAACAACATTCCCTCTGGATATTTTAACATGCTCCATTCACAAGGGTATACCTTGCAAAGGTAATTGCAAAGCAATGTGGTTGGACAGGTTGGATGTCATAGGTTTGATTGATTTCAGTGGTCCTGTCAGAAGTGTGTAGTCCTATACACGTATGGTGTCACATTATAGGTGTCATATCTGTTTTGAACACAATTCATGTAGGAGACTCTCAAGATGAGGTTTCTTTTGTAAAAGTCTATATGTCTGACTACTAATGTCACACTGTCCAAGGTCATACAGTAAGTATTACATGACTCAGAAGTGTGTCTCTTTACTTCTGGTCAAAGCCCAGCCAGTCTCAACACTCAAACTCCATTATAACATTTAATTTTATAAAATGATAAAACAATACGTCTGGGCCCCAGTCCCACACTGGTCTAGAGTTATTAAGCATATGTCTCATTTTCCATTTCAGTCCACTAATACCATAAGAAGTGCATACAAAAGCACTATTTTCAGCCCTGGAGCGCTTCTCTTCTTAAAGTCTAATGAGGGGATCAAATATAACTGACACCGAGAGAAGACAAAGAGAGCGTGGCCCTATGTGAAGGATGGGGAGAGGGAGAACAATACGAGGGGAATGTGCCATGACTGCAGAGGTAGGAGCACTGAATACAGATTGGCCTGTAATGAGGGATTAAACCGGGATTACGGGCCTTTATTAAGATGTTTCTGATCCTCATTAGACTGAATCTCATATCAGCGCATCGATTCCCGCTCGCTCGGCCCTCTCAAAAGAGAGGGAGAGAGAGAGAGAGAGAGAGAGAGAGAGAGAGAGAGAGAGAGAGAGAGAGAGAGAGAGAGAGAGAGACCATTGCACTGCTGTACAATAGAGAAGTTTAATGAAAAACTTTGTCCTTTTCTCACCCTTAAACGGATGGAATGTAGTGGGTGTGTTCGTGTGTCTGTATGACCACTGATATATTTACTGCACTGCTCTGTTATTGTTTTTTATAATGAGAAACGGGCCAAAAGAAAGTGTACAGTCTGGCCAAGATAGATACAGACATCAAGTGGCCAAAGTCAATATTTACTCCGCATGGCAACTTTGAATAGGAGTCAAGCAAATGCTGCTAATGCTAACATTACCAAAGAATCCAAAATATTCTGCCCAAGTTTACTACATGGCACTACAGACACAATGTTTGAAATTCCAATTAGTATCATCACAGTCTAAACTTCCTCTGACCTATGGTTCCAGACAAAAATATTTTGATTCCAAAATCCATCCAAAATCTACAACATGATTCAAAGAGTGGATCCACAGTTCCAATGTTTTATCAGGGAAGGTCGATCAGCTGTCTCTTGGTGAGGGGCGATACAGTATATGGTCACATACCAGTGGCAAGAAAAAGTATGTGAACCCTTTGGAATTAACTGGATTTCCGCATAAAGTCACAACAATAGACAGACATAGTGTGCTTAAACTAATAACACACAAATTATTGTATTATTCTTGTCTATATTGAATACATCATTTAAACATTCACAGTGTAGGTTGGAAAAAGTGTGAACCCCTAGGCTAATGACTTCTCCAAAACCTAATTGGAGTCAGGAGTCAGCTAACCTGGAGGCCAATCAATGAGACGAGACTGGAGATGTTGGTTAGCGCTGCCTTGCTCTATAAAAAACACTTACAAAATTTGAGTTTGCTATTCACAAGAAGCATTGCCTGATGTGAACCATGCCTTGAACAAAAGAGATCTCAGAAGACATTGCATAAAGCTGGAAAGGGTTACAAAAGTATCTCTAAAAGCCTTGATGTTCATCAGTCCACGGTAAGACAAATTGTCTATAAATGGAGAAAGTTCAGCACTATTGCTTCTCTCCCTAGAAGTGGCCGTCCTGCAAAGATGACTGCAAGAGCACAGCGCATAATGCTCATTGAGGTTAAGAAGAATCCTAGAGTGTCAGCTAAAGACTTACAGAAATCTCTGGAACATGTGAACATCTCTGTTGACGAGTCTACAAAACATAAACACTAAACAAGAATGGTGTTCATGGGAGGACACCACGGATGAAGCCACTGCTGTCCAAAAAAACATTGCTGCACGTCTGAAGTTTGCAGAAAGCACCTGGATGTTCCACAGCGCTACTGGCAAAATATTCTGTGGACAGATTAAACTAAAGTTGAGTTGTTTGGAAGGAACACACAACACTATGTGTGGAGAAAAAAAGGCACAGCACACCAACATCAAAAGAGGGAGCATCATGGTAGAGGGAGCATCATGGTTTGGGTCTGCTTTGCTGCCTCAGGGCCTGGACAGCTTGCTATCATCGACGGAAAAATTAATTCCCACGTTTATCAAGACATTTTGCAAGAGAATGTAAGGCTATCTGTCCAACCCGATTGAGATGCTGTGGCATGACCTCAAGAGAGCAGTTCACACCAGACATCCCAAGAATATTGCTGAACTGAAACAGTTTTGTAGAGAGGAATGGTCGAAAATTCCTCCTGACCGTTGTGCAGGTCTAGTCCGCAACTACAGAAAACGTTTGGTTGAGGTTATTGCTGCCAAAGGAGGGTCAACCAGTTATTAAATCCAAGGGTTCACATACTTTTCCCACCCCGCACTGTGAATGTTTACACAGTGTGTTCAATAAAGACATGAAAACGTATAATTGTTTGTGTGTTATTAGTTTAAGCAGACTGTGTTTGTCTGTTGTTGTGACCTAGATGAAGATCAGATCAAATTTGATGACCAATTTATGCAGAAATCCAGGTTTTTCCAAAGGGTTCACATACTTTTACTTGCCACTGTACATATACAGCATACAGAAGATTCAGACATTGTGGAAAACCTTTTCCGTGAGCAGACCCTGATTACTTTTTCATGGTTAAACTGCATACGTGTCCCTTGAGCTTTCAGATAATTTTTATTCCCACGCCAAACCTAGAGTCTTGTTGCAACATGCAGCTACCAGTTTCACCAGGGCTCTCTATATAGCAGCTCTGTAAAATGTGTCTGAACCACTGGGAGAGAGAGGCATGTCTGAACACAGTCCTATTTGGGAGACCTTTGGGTCCACACCAACAGGCTATGTGTAAGTGGTATTCTCAAACATGATTGAACTGCGCAAGGATCATTCTCAATAGGGGAGATGAGGTAGTCTGGTCCCCAGATCTTTAGTGTACATATAATAAGCTCTGGTACAGATGATCCAGAAGTTCATAATCATGGAGTGACATCATTGGGAGGCTATTTAGTCTTACAGTCATGAAAGAACATTGTTTACAGTGAACAGATGCCCTGGATTATGGAACCCTCTCTAGTCAAGATTCCCAGGTCCTCTCTACCCTAGCCATCTCACTTTCAACTGTAGGAGGGAACCATAAAATGTGACGATGTCAAACACGAGCTGAGTTGTGTGAAACCAGCTGCAGCATCCATCTGCTCTTTACCAGGGTGAGACTCAATGTCAGAGAGCTTGCTGTGATTTCAGATAAAGCACCGTGATTCAATCACAGGAGAACACTTCTGTGCTGCAGGATCATTGAGCCAATAAACATTTGAAACATGAGTAAACACAGGAACTTAACAGTTCTCAAACAGCTCAGAAAATGGCATTTGTATTTACTCTGGGTAAATAGCCTCGTCGACCGTATGCTGAATAATCATGGCCTCAACAGTCTGCAAACCTGCTCTCTTTACTCTACCCACGATTTCATTGTAAATGGGATATGTGAATGTGTGTAGATGACGTACAAGTCAATAATTGAGCTAAATCCGATGTATTTCATATGTTATTGTGAATCAAGCAGTCGCACTTGCTGCACTTACAGTACACATCCCTATAATGACACCTTCTGGTTAAAAGTGCAATTGCAAAAGTTGTCTCTGGCTGCAACAAATATTTTACTTAATGTATTCAATTTCTATAGCACTTTTCCTTACAGACAGAATCTCAAAGCGCTTATTGGGAAAAATAAACAATAAGTAATTTAAAAAGAAATATAGGCTACAGTAGCTATGTGTGAAAAAATAACACATTCATCAGTAATAAGGTCCTCAATCAGCTTTCTGAATTCCCCTAGAGGCACCAGAACATCACATTTAAGAACATTTTGAAGATTGTTCCACAGATAAGGTGCAAGAAAACTAAAAGCTGATGTACCTAACAGTAGAGACCAAAGGAATTTCCAGAGTTAACCATCCCCGAGACTGGGTGTGGTAACTCTAATGTATTTGAGTTCTCGTAATCCGAGTACAAATTCCCTATTTTAGGTCAGTTAGGATCACCACTTTATTTTAAGAATGTGAAATGTAGTAGAGAGAATGATTTATTTCTGATTTTATTTATTTCATCACATTCCCAGTGGGTCAGAAGTTTACATACCCTCAAATAGTATTTGGTAGCATTGATTTAAATTGTTTAACATGGCTCAAACATTTCAGGTAGCCTTCCACAAGCATCCCACAATAATTTGGGTGAATTTTGGCCAATTCCTCCTGACAGAGCTGGTGTAACTGAGTCAGGTTTGTAGGCCTCCTTGCTCGCAGACGCTTTTTCAGTTCTGCCCAGACATTTTCTATGGGATTGAGGTCAGGGCTTTGTGATGGCTACTCCACTACCTTGACTTTGTTGTCCTTAAGCCATTTTGCAACAACTTTGGAAATATGCTTGTGGTCATTGTCCATTTGGAAGACCTATTTGCGACCAAGCTTTAACTTCCTGACTGATGTCTTGAGATGTTTCTTCAATATATCCACATCATTTATTTGATGCCATCTATTTTGTGAAGTGCACCAGTCCCTCCTGCAGCAAAGCACCCCCACAGCATGATGCTGCCACCCCCGTGCTTCACGGTTGGGATGGTGTTCTTCAGCTTGCAAGCCCCTTTTTCCTCCGAACATAACGATGGTCATTATGGCCAAACAGTTCTATTTTTGTTTCATCAAACTAGAGGACAGTTCTCCAAAAAGTACCAATCTATGTCTCTATGTGCAGTTGCAAATTGTAGTCTGGATTTTTTATGGTGGTTTTGGAGCAGTGGCTTCTTCCGTGCTGAGCGGCCTTTCAGGTTATGTCGATATAGGACTCATTTTACTGTGGCTATAGATACTTTTGTACCCGTTTCCTCCAGCATCTTCACAAGGTCCTTTGCTGTTGTTCTGGGATTGATTTTCGCACGTTCATCTCTAGAAGACAGAAGGCGTCTCCTTCCTGAGCGGTATGACGGCTGCGTGGTCCCATGGTGTTTATACTTGCGTACTATTGTTTGTACAGATGAACATGGTACCTTCAGGCGTTTGGAAATTGCTCCCAAGGATGAACCAGACTTTTGGAGGTCTACAATAGTTTTGTTGAGGTCTTGGCTGATTTCTTTTGATTTTCCCATGATGTCAAGCAAAGAGGCACTGAGTTTGAAAGTAGGCCTTGAAATACATCCACAGGTACACCTCCAATTGACTCAAATGAGGTCAATTAGCCTATCAGAAGCTTCTAAAGCCATTACATAATTTCCTGGAATTTTCCAAGCTGTTTAAAGGCACAGTCAACTTAGTGTATGTAGACTTCTGACCCACTGGAATTGTGATACGGTGAATTGTAAGTGAAATAATCTGTCTGTAAACAATTGGCTGACCTATACTCCCTGAACAAAATGGCAGAATTTTTATACTTTCATAGAACTAGACTGCTCAACCAGCGAGCTGTGGACTGCCATTTCTTTTTAACCCTTAGCTCTGATGGTTTTCCAAAATATATGTGTTTTAAAGTTGTAGTTTATATTGTGTTGAGGGTTTTCTTGTATGTGAATTGTGTCAAATAATTCAGCATCGGCTGACATTGATACTTTAATGTCGAATTAATGTGAAATAAACCATTCTTAGAACATTCATGTCCATTTTAATATTCCAATTCCTAATTGTATCCGCGAACTATTTATGTAGACTCATGGCATGAGATCAGGGTGGCTCGGGTAGTTGTACAACTATTACTAGCTACCAGTAGGTGGCGCTACAATGCAAGCAACGTGTGTTTTGTTTTCTCGTTTTTCCCGTTTGCGGTCTCGAAGATGGTGAACGACGAATTGGGTAGAGTGGAATCGGTCAGAGTGACAATGAGCGGTATGATGTTGATATCGTGAGCGCAAAAGGAGAAAGCTCTGTGGCTCTACAAGATGCCGACGTATGACGTGGAAAGCTATGCTTTTTAGAGTAGGGCTCCGGTTAAAGGTGTCATCTCGTGTAGGAGTGAGTGGTAGACGCACATCGCTTGAATCAAATGATAGATGGAAAGAAGGAGCAAAGCCTATCGGTTTCATTTAGTCGTTTGATGAAGTGGTTCACCCGATGTATGTAAAACGTGGGTATGTGAGAAATGCGGTCAGACCATATGTACAGTACAGAAGCCGCTGCAGTGTTACAATTATAACAAGTCTGGACACGTGGCAAGTGTGTGTCGAAGTAATAAATAATGTATGTAGCAGTTGACGAGTCAGATGAAGCATGTTGTAATTGTGATGGGAATCACGTTCCCGGAGTGCCCTGTAAGGATGAAGGAGGGCGCAGTAACTAGGGTCAGGGCTATCCAGCAGGTCTCCTATCTGGAGGCAGTGAAAATAGCTGAAGGAGTGAATAGAGGTGAGATGGTAGTGGATGGCCCACAGTCTGCAGTGAATTCCATGCAGGAGAAGGATCCCGACACACTAACAGTGAAGAAGGTGGACTTAGTTGCACGTTATAGCGCAAGTGATAAATTGCACTAGTCAAATTAATACAAAAATCTAAGTTAGACATCATTGTGATGGCGGCAAATAGATTTCTGGATCTCCAGGACTATACACCCGAAATGTTACAGGGAGTACTGAATGAAGAGGTTCCATGAGCCTGTGTAGGGATCTGAAAATACATTGAAATCCGACCGAAGGTGTAGTGTTTATTTTATTTTATACAGGATAGTAGCGTGCATTTGGTTAGTGTTTTTGGTAATTAGTATGAATTTGTAAATCCAAAACCTATTTTGTTTTTGGGGTATTTTTTTTACTACCCCTTACAGTAGGTGGCGGCAATACACATTATGAGTGTAGTCTGCCAGTAAACATCAATGAAGAAGAAAAACCACGTCTAGAGAAGTGGAAAGTTTGGTTTAGCGTTGAGAGCTAAACTAAAAATAGCTAGCTAGTTAATGTTACCTCTAACGATATTCTCACAATGTTGTAATGGACGAAACTTGATTTCGCTTTTCCCCAGGTATCTAACGTTGATTAAATGTAGTGTCGTGTCTAATGCATTTGTCTTTCCCAGACTGCCATATTCCTAGCGGTCTGTCATAGGTTAAAATATTAGCTAGCACAGCTAGCAGCTACAACGTTTCACCAATGCGTTTCTGCTAGCTATCTAGCGAATGTTATGTGAATTCGAATGCTATATAGCTAACGTTAGAGCGCATAGCAAGCAGCTATCTTTTTTAGCAGCACATGTTTACGAGGATGTAGCTAACTAGCTAGCATAATCGTAAACATGTGCTAGCTAGATGGCTTTACATGTCATCACAGTAGTTAGCAATTTTAGCGTCCAGTTAACATTACTGCCAACAGAGCTGTCAAATATACTGGTAACTAAGGTTTCTTCTTTTGTCTGTGGAGTTCTCTCTTCCAGTCATTTAGCTAGCTAACATGAGCCAACCATATGTGCAGCTAACTTAGTCGGGCTAATCAACTCGTTGCTTCATTGCTTGTGTAAGATAAGTAACATAGCAAGTGTCTAGCTAGCTAGTGTAACAATCAAGCATATAATTAGAAATATTATCAATCCATTCTCATTAATAGTACAGTAGCTATAATTGTTTTCTAGATGACCTCTTCCATGGCATGGTACTGACATCTGACAGAAGGTGCAGCCTGGCATGAGGATGACTGAGAATGGGGAGGACAGTAGCCCCTCTCAGCCTGATGGAGTGTTACCTCGTGGAGCTCCTGGTGGGAAGGATCCAGAAGGAGTTAGCAGTGACAAGATGCCAGTGAACCCCCCTACAGAGGACATCAAGCTCCTCGACACCCTGAAATTCCCTCAGGATGTACAAGACCAAAGCAGCAAGACCAGTCTCTACCAACCGCGACCGCCCCTACTGCCCAAGCCCCCTGCACTGTCGAAGGGAGGGAAGAGCGGTTCGATGGAGGAGGTGAGAAGCAGAAGACTTAAGCACAGCCAGGAGAGTCTGACTGACCCAGCTGAGACTGGTTCCTCCACAGACTCTCTTAAGGAGGACTCGGCAGTTACAGGTGTGTTCACCTTGAGCGGTGCTGCCACCTTAAGGAACGGACAGAGCTCCATCGTTGGACCCCTCTTAACTCCTACAGGGTCCCCTGTCTTCAGAGCCAGGGGCCAGAGCCTCTCCGAGTACGAGAGGAGGCCCCACGACCACCACGGTGACCCAGCGGAGCAGCGGGGGAGGCCCTTCAAGGTCCGCCTCTCTCCCTTACAGCCATCGGGTCCACTTCCTGCTCTGGAGCAGACCTTGGCGTCGGAGTCCTTAAGGACGGCTAATCGGATTGACAGGGATTGCGTGGATTATGGCATTGTGCCGGGGAGAGCTGGGCCGGAGAGGCTGCACCTGCACAGGAACCTGAGCGACAGCCGGCTTCTGGATAACATGGTGTTGGACAACACCTCTGTCAACTCCATGAAGTCCACCTTCAGCGTGTTGAACCCCATCAGACCCAGGGACGTCAGGAACAGGTAGGGCTACACGCCTCTCACTCGTGATATCCTCTCCAGTTTACTTACCAGATACGTCCTGCAGAAGCCTTCTCTACCTGTATTGGATACCATACCGGTATCAAAGTGCTGTAAGTCTTGATAGCTTTCTGAAGGCATTGAAACTAATAGGTGATCTAACTATAGTGTATAAAGTATCCTTTGAATGTTTGATGCAGCTCTAAAATAAAGATGGGCTTAAGGGATGCTCAATTTCATTGATACAATAATGCACTTCCTGTGATGTGGAACATGACATCTCATGATAAGAATTGAGGTGTGCCTTGAGTTAAATATATTCTGCATGAACTACAGATGGGCATTTGAGCTATTGTAACTTATTGTGAGCGGTCACAATCAGCATCAGTGAATGGCAACCAAGAAGACTATGCTGTAATTATTACCGTGGCACATCTGCAGCTAGGGCATTAGCATCGGTGTGTGCACTAGCAACACTGGCTGCAGTTCTGCTTCAATGAAGGCCTCAGAGGCTTATGGTATGTAAGTGCTCACTCTGATGGAGGTAATTGTCAGGTGGGAGTGTGTGAATCAGCATAGCTTTTGCCACCATTCAGGGAGCAAAGATGGGTCTCAATACACATGTGCCTCAGCAAGGAGCTGTTCAAGGAATCGGGGGATTTATCTGAAATGTTTGACAGCTATGGAAGAAGCCTATGTTTTGAAATGTGCCTCAGCGCCAATAATATCCAGCGTTCTTTGAATTGTGTGTGTATTCTACTGAACTTGTATAATGGAGCCTACCAGACATTTGAAATGGGTTTGGTTCAAAGTAGCCAAGAATACTAATTGTTTGTTAGAGCAAGCAGGGAAAACAGTGCTGCTATACCTCCGGTTATGAAGTGTTCATTTCCTCATTGTGTTCCAGGAGTTTTCTGGAGGGCAGCGTGCTGGGCAGTGGTGCCCTTCTGGGCGCTGAGGAGCTGGACCGCTATTTCCCAGAGAGGAGAGTTGGCATCTACATAGCCACATGGAACATGCATGGAGAAAAGGTGAGGCCACTCCTACTGTTCAACATTAGGCCTAGAGCCTGAGTATCTGTACACAAGTTCTACACTCACTCTTTGATAATAAAAAAAAGACTACTTCCGTATCATTTTCAGGGACTTCCAAACAACCTAGATGATCTGTTGCTCCCGACAGACTCTGAATTTGCACAAGACTTTTACATCATCGGAGTCCAGGAGGGATGTCCTGACCGGTATAGGACGACTGTATGAGAGCATTTTGCATTATATCAATCGAGTCTTCAGCACTCTATGCTGATTGTGTGTGTGTGTTACAGGAGGGAATGGGAAATCCGTCTTCAGGAGACTCTGGGGCCGTACTACGTCATGCTCTACGCAGCCTCCCACGGGGTTCTCTACCTCACGGTGTTCGTCAGGAGGGACCTCATTTGGTTCTGCTCAGGTCCGTCCCGAATGTCTCTACTACAAGTTGTCGTTTTTTTTTCAGAGGAGAGTGAATCAGTCCTTTCCCATCAACAAATCTCAGAAGGTCTCTAATTGTAAGAGAGGTAACATTATAAGGTGATCTCTCTGGCTACCTACTGCACATTTTATGTGTACAGTACGTGATCTGATTTGGTCCCTGTAACCACCGCATCTCCTCCTAACAGAAGTGGAGCATGCCACGGTCACAACACGCATCATGTCTCAGATCAAAACCAAAGGAGCCGTGGGGATCGGCTTCACCTTCTTTGGCACTTCCTTCCTCTTCATCACCTCCCATTTTACCTGTGAGTGACACCTCTGTTGTTCAGGAGGTGATGCTATTACCTGTGAATGTAAACAGGAAGTGGAAAGCCTTTTGGATACAGTCGCACTGCTAACTAGGTGATTTAATAAATGTCCTTATGTTCCAGCTGGAGATTCCAGAGTGTACGAGAGGATTCTGGACTACAACAAGATCGTTGAAGCACTTGCTCTCCCTAAAGTTCTTCCAGACACCAACCCTTACCGCTCCACATCCTGTAAGTACTCTTAAAGACAAGAGCTGTTTATTGCAGTACTACTACTATATTGAAGTACCGCTGTCACATCTAGAAGAGCATCCTTATTATGTGAGGAGAAATGCTGTAGTTTCCCTCATGCAACAAGTACTCAATAAGTCCATTGTTAATGTTACTGATAATGACTATGTTTCATGTCTTTCAGCGGATGTGACAACACGGTTTGATGAGGTTTTCTGGTTTGGAGACTTTAACTTCCGCCTGAGTGAAGACCGTGGGGGGGTAGAGGCCCTTCTAAACCAGAACCAGGGTGTGGACATGGGCCCTCTTCTCCACCATGACCAACTCTCCAAGGAAATGAAGGATGGTACGTCTACATGGAACAACACCATTCTAACACTAAGAACCAGAGGTTCAGGCAAATATTACATGTATTAGATTGTGAATGATATCTCAATGTATTGTTACCATACTCACTGTGACAGATACTTGACAATAGAGTACAAATGTGTTATGCTCTGTTCTAGGTTCCATCTTTAAAGGCTTCCAGGAAGCACTGATTCAGTTCCTCCCCACCTACAAATTTGACGTTGGCTGTGACGTGTACGACACCACCTCTAAGCAGAGAACTCCCTCATACACAGTACGTTTCACCGTCAGTCATACCCTGTGTCATTCATACAATCAAGCCTCTTTGCTTTATTATATAGGCTTGTTTTAAACACACACAAAAATTGTGTTTTATTTGACTGTTCCTCTGTGTGCTCTAGGACAGAATACTGTTCAGGAACAGGCAGGTGGATGACATCAAAGTGATAAAGTACACCAGCTGTTCAATGATAAAGACGTCAGACCACCGGCCTGTCATCGGCATGTTCCAGGTCAAACTCCGTCCTGGAAGAGACAAGTGAGTCCCACCCCTGCCTCTCTTAGCTGTTGAAGCAGCAAGCTATTTGCAGCTTTCAGCTCCAACACTATTAACCTTTCTCGTAGTAATTACGTTGTCCAAAAGTGCTGTCAACGAAAAGCTCAAAGTTTAGAACAGTTGGTTAACCCTTTTTTATTTGTTCACTGTCTGGCGTGTTTCTCAGTATTCCTCTGGGAGCGGGCCAGTTTGACAGGAGTCTGTACCTGGAGGGCATCAGGAGGAGGATCACCAGAGAGCTGAAGAAGAGAGAAGCCACGAAGGACCAGGGCAGCAGCACCATCTGCTCCATCTCCTGAACCAGAATCACTCTGACCCAGCCATGAGGGACCGAAGGGAACCAGTCTTGTGTTTCCACTTCCAGCCCAGTCTGTGGGAGAATCTGTTGGTTTTGTCCGAGGCCTTGCATCCTCGTCTGCTTTTGAAAAAGGTCAAAGGTAATCGAGGAAACGTAGAAACAAATGTGCTTGTATGAAATGACTCTCGTTCTCCACTTGCGCGTCATCAGGCAAATTACGTTGACAGGGGTAGAATCCCCAAATAAATGTGTAAAGTGATACAAATTTAGCTAGTTGTGCAAGACATTTTCTAGACAAAAGTAGCGTATAGTTTTTAAATGTGTGCATACTTTTCTCCTTTGAGAAAACAACAGCTGATTCAAAAGGGGTGTGATGGATTTTTAAACACTAGCCCAGGATACTATTGTGCATCTTCTGCTGAAGTAGGTAATGAGCAGACTCCTACGTTCGCCTACTAACGAATTGACACTCTCCTCGACCACTTATCGCTTTCCGGGTCAGGGAGTAGAGGATGGACTTTTGCCCAATTGAGAATCTCCCTGTGAGTCATGGAAGTCACGTAGGCTGATCCATGAGCGCCCCCCTACTGAGAGCTGTTGGAACTGTGTCACTCATGTGGTTTGGGCGGGGGAGCTGTGGGGCTGTTCTCGAAGGCAGGGACCTTGAGTTCAGACAGACCCCAGTCTGCAGACTCGGCAGTAAACTGGTCTATTTATACAGACCTTCTATAAACAAGACTGCACTGGGGAACCTGACATTGAAGATTGAAAGCTAATCAGTTACTCGCCCCCACCCGTGTGTCCTGGTTGGCTGATGTTGCTCTGAGTATACTGTACTTAATACGTTCTTTTTTTGTTTTATTTTGTACATTTATTTAACAAGCCAGGTTGATATGGACCATATGTAGTGTCACTTTTTACTTTGTGTACCTGTATTCAAAGGCCTTGTCAATGCATTTTCATCAAACAGATCTTAAGCACTTTCTTTGATATACCTAACTTTTGGGATGTTTTTGGATTTCCTCCAATAAAGAAAAAAGTGACCCATGATTTCACAGAAATGGACTTATCCCTGTCAAATTTAAGGGACATTTCGATGTTGCTTGATGAACATACATTTCCTGCAAGTATGGTACTTATTGAATTAATGCATGGTGGCTTTTCTGGCATTGTATAAAAACAGATGCGTGATTGATTTTTGTGAAATATCTTGCTTATTAACATATTGTTTAATATCTCACATAATGGATACAGAACCATCTTTTGCAATGGTGATGTTGATCGTGTTGGAGGGGTTGAACTCTGATTCATTGCCTTAATGTCATCTGTCATGACTAAATGAAATACACTCATGTAACTTCATCAAAAGAATACTTTCCATGTACTGTATTGTGCTAACGAGGAGAAGAGAATTCATTGCATGAAGATTAATGGTTCTGGTGTAATGGTGAATCATGAGTTCTCATTCACTTTAACGCTCAGGGCAAGTGCCTGTGATCTTGTTTGTGATTTTCTCAGGACTCCATATCTGTGGGTCTTTTATAACACATGATTTGTGATGTAACATCACATGGAATGTTTGTCATTTCTGTTTTATTTTGATTGTGAAACAAATGTTTTCTTCTGTCATCTGAAGTGGACATTAAATATCCCTCAAAGAAGGACAGTATAATTGCTTTATAAATGCTAATTGACTGTCCATTCATGGCAATTATTAATTTACCAGAATACAGATATACATATGGGTCATCACATTCATTATTTTCACTTTCTCTCAAGGACCCAAAGAAACCTTGGTTTGAAATAAAATGTAAGATTGTGGCAGTATTCTGAAACAGAAAGTGAAAAAGCTTAATACATTATTACAATTTAGAGAAGACGCATACCATTCCAATATAGTTTTGGAAATGAGAAATACATGTAAAGATTTCTCTGGCACCTGAAAGGATATCAGCACACACACAGTACTATATACATTGAGTGTACAACACCTGCTCTTTCCATGACATACTGACCAGGTGAAAGCTATTATCACCTGTTAAATCTGCTTCAGTCTAGAGATGAAGGGGAGGAGACAGGTTAAAGGATGTTTAAGACTTGATACAATTGAGACATGGATTGAGTATGTGTGCCATTCAGTGGGCAACTGGGCAAGACAAGATTTAAGTGCCTTTGAACCTATGGTACCTATGGTAGTAGGTGCAAGGTGAACCAGTTTGAGTGTGTCAAAAACTGCAATGGTGCTGGGGTTTTCCACGCTCAACAGTTTCCCGTGTATCAAGAATGGTTCACCACTCAAAAGACATCCACGCAAGTTGACAATTGTGGGAAGCATTGGAGTCATGGGGCCAGCATCCCTGTGGAACACTTTCAACACCTTCTAGATGACAAGGCCTTGGGTGAGACTCCAGCCTCTGAAATGTCATAAAAAGTGTCTGTCAAATTTAAGGAAGTATCTGTGTTAATTGTGCAAACATCAGTGTAGTAGGACATTGCTAGGACATTCACACATACAGTGTAGTCCAGGGCCCAGTTTTCCAAAAGTATCTTAAGGCTAAGTTCATCGTTAGAGCCTTTGTAGGAGCATCGTTAAGTCTCTGAGCAGTTTCCCAAAACCCTAAAGTTGTATTTGAAAACGCACATTATTTACCGACTGCCTCAGACCACTCGTAGAACTACTAAGTGCGTCATTAGATGGTTTTTTCCCCCCCCCCTTCCACGTCACTTCATGAACAGAATATCTACACTAAACAGAGAATGAAGATGTTTATCTGTCTGTGACCACCGATAACCTCAGCAGCGCTGCCTATCTTTTGATCCTATCACTATATCGACATGCTCCAACGATGGACTTCGTGAACGTTCTCTCTGTGTGGTGTTTTTGGGAAACGCATGTTACATCTTCGGCTGTTATAGGAACAACGCATCATTAAAACTCATAAGCCGAAATTCCATCGCTGTCGGGCAACCGGGCCCGGGCCTGTTTGCTATCCAACAGAAGGCTGGGAAACAGAAAATCACAACCCTTTATTTTCCTTTTTACCATGAAGGTAATTTGTAGGTCTCCCTCTACAGATCCAGCAATGTAACTCTCGAGCCATATTCATTCACACATACTTGGAATTAAACCCAAAAAACATGCAAACCATCCTAGCCAACGTGGGTCAGGTGGGATAGTGAACAGGAAATGAAAACTTCCCTCTGGCAAGAAAGTGTAGACGCTCCAGGTACGCAGAGCAGGGTATATCCTCACCGAGTAAAATGTTGTTTTTAAAAATCACCTCACTCAAAACTTTTCTTTTACAGTTGGAGATCCAAACAGTAGTTCTCTCCCAGTGCTTAGCACAGCTCCATTGAGAGAACATTAGTGTACCATACCGGTCAAAAGTTTTTACAACACCTACTCATTCAAGGGTTTTTCTTTTGACTATTTTTTACAATGTATTATAATAGTGAAGACATCAAAACTATGAAATAACACATGGAATCATGTAGTAACCAAAAAATATGTAAAATATATTTTATATTTGAGATTCTTCAAATAACCACCCTTTGCCTTGACAGCTTTGCACATTCTCTCAACCAACTTCATGAGGTAGTCACCTGGAATGCATTTCAATTAACAGGTGTGCCTTAAAAGTAAATTTGTGGAATCTTTTCCTTAATGCGTTTTAGCTAATCAGTTGTGTTGTGACAAGGTAGGGGGGTATACAGAAGACTGCCCTATTTGGTAAAAGACCAAGTCCATATTATGGCACAAACAGTTCAATTAAGCAAAGAGAAACGACAGTCCATTACTTTAAGACATGAAGGTCAGTCAACGTGGAGCATTTGAAGAACTTCAAAAAGTTTCTTCAAGTGCAGTCACAAAAACCATCAAGCGTTATGATGAAACTGGCTCTCATGAGGACCGCCACAGGAAAGGAAGACCCAGAGTTACCTCTGCTGCAGAGGATAAGTTCATTAGTTACCAGCCTCAGAAATTGTAGCCCAAATAAATGCTTCAGAGTTCAAGTAACAGACATCAACTGTTCAGAGGAGACTGTGTGAATCAGGACTTCATGGTCAAATTGCTTCAAATAAACCACTAGTAAAGGACACCAATAAGAAGAAGAGACTTGCTTGGGCCAAGAAACTCAAGCAATGGACATTTGTCCTTTGGTCTGGAGTCCAAATTTGAGATTTTTGGTTCCTACCGCCGTGTCTTTGTGACACACCGTGTGGGTGAACGGATGATCTCCGCATGTGTGGTTCCCACCTTGAAACATGGAGGAGGAGGTGTGGTGGTGTGGGGGTGCTGTGCTGGTGACACGGTCTATGGTTTATTTAGAATTCAAGGTACACTTAACCAGCACGGCTACCACAGCAATACACCATCCCATCTGATTTGGGCTTAGTGGGACTATCATTTGTTTTTCAACAGGACAATGACCCAACACAACTCCAGGCTGTGTAAGGGCTATTTTACCAAGGAGAGGGATGAGTGCTGCCTTAGATGACCTGGCCTCCATAATCCCCCGACCTCAACCAAATTGAGATGGTTTGGAATGAGTCGGACCGCAGAGTGAAGGAAAAGCAGCCAACAAGTGCTCAGCATATGTGGGAACTCCTTCCAGACTGTTGGAAAAGCATTCCAGGTGAAGCTGGTTGAGAGAATGCCAAGAGAGTGCCAAGCTGTCGTCCAGGCAAAGGGTGGCTAACACTTTTTGGGCTATTACATGATTCCATTTGTTATACTTCATAGTTTATGTCTTCACTATTATTCTACAATGTAGAAAACATTTTAAATAAATTAAAACCCTTGAATGAGTAGGTGTTCTAAAACTTTTGACGGTAGTGTAGGTCAGTGTCCAGTATATACATTGATGTCAGGGTAAACGCAGGGAGGTCTATCGGAAGAGGCGGTACATGCGAGGCAGGCGCCCGTCCTTGCTGGATAGGGCAGCTTGGATGTGCTCATAGGAGGGCATCTCAGTCAAGTCTCCTAGCGCTGCTACTGCTGGCTTGCTGCGCAGCATCTTGGTTGTGACCCTCTTGATATCGCTTGCTGTAATGTTACCTGGAAAGAGAAGTGAGTGAAAAGTCAGCATAAAGAACTACTGATCTGCCATGACAGTCATGATTTGTCATTTTCCTGCAGATTGTCAGACACCAATGTTTCATTCTGGGCTTGATATCAATATCCACTATTATGACCCAGGCCACTACTACTCACTGATGAGGTCACACAGCTCGTGTGGCAGCTTCCTCTTCCCTGTGGCTAGAACCTGTCGGCCGACATCCTCAAAGATAACCGGCCGCGACTCCAGGTTCATCATCAGCATGGACTTGAGCTGCGTCTTCGCTCTCGCCAACTCCATCTGAGCACAGAAAGAGAGATGCAACGTTTGGAAGTTCAAAGAGAGAGTTCCAAGTTCAGAAATCTTTGTAATTTTAAAATGGCTTTTGTGACAAGCCTTACCTCTCCTGCTGTCCCAGCCATCTGAATGAACTCTCTGGTTATAATCTCCACCATTTCCCGAACCTTGACAAAGCAAGATGTTGTAATCAACAACTTTGGAATGGCAGCACTTTCACAACGTCAGAGAACACACATCATACAAAGTCAAATCCAGGGGCGCCAGATAGCCTAAAGGTTATTGGGCCAGTAACATAAGGGTTCTAACTAGCAATCTGAGCAGACAAGGTGCAAAATCTCTCAATGTGCCCTTGAGAAAGGCACTTAACCCTAATTGCGCCAGGGTCGCCATTGATAATGACAGAGGGTGTCTCGGAGTGTTGGGATGTGCAAAAAACACTTCCAATTATCACACCCTCAATGGCCAGTTTATTAGGCACACCACCCCATTCACAAAAATGGGTCGCTCCTACAAACAGTCACGTGGCCATGGGTTGCTATATAAAGCAGGCAGAGCCCGGCATTGAGGCATTCAGTTACTGTTCAATTGAATGCTAGACGAGCAAAACGAGTGACCTAAGACACTGAGCGTGGTATGATCGTCGGTGCCAGGCGTGCCAGATCAAGCATCTCAGAAACGGCCAGCCTCCTGGGCTTTTCATGCACGACACTGTCTAGGGTTTACCGAGAATGGTACGACAAAACAAACATCCAGTCAGCGGAAGTCCTGTCGGCGAAAACAGATTGTTGAGAGGTCGAATGAGAATGGCGGACCACCAACAGGCAAATAACGCTGCAGTTCAACATTGGTGTACAGAACGGTATCTCGGAAAGCACAACTCGTCAGTCCTTGTCTATTGCAGCAGACAACCACACCAGGTTCCACTCCTAAAGAAGCAGCTCCAGTGGGCACACAATCACCAACACTGGACAATTGAGTGGAAAAATATTGCCTAGTCCAACGAATTCCAGTTGCTTGCTGTTGAGTCATGCTGATGGCAGTCAGAATTTGGCGTAAGCAGTATATGTCAATGGCCCCAGTCTGGTGGTGTAATGTGGGGAATGTTTTCCTGGCACACGTTAGGTCCCTTGATACCAATTGAGCAACTTGCCCGTGCCCCGAAGAATTCAGGCTGTTCTGGATGCAAAGGGGGGTCCGACACACAACTAGATGGGTATACATTAGAAACTGGCCACTGAGTGCATGTAAATGTGTGAAATTTGACAAATATAAGCCACCACCAAATTATTATTTTAAAAGACATAACAAAAATGTTTTATTTTTAACAGATATTATATTCCAAGCATATGGCAGCTTAGTATTAGCCATTTAAACTACAGTGTAAAGTCCTGCCCCTCCTGAATCTCCTCTCCCTACCTGTCTGGGGTCTGCACTGGCATGGATACACAGCAGGCCGCTGTCCTCGTAACTGTGATGGTATGAGGTGGCATTGTACATCCAATGATGCCTGTAGATTTTTTTTAAATGAATTAAAAACAAATACAATCGTAATTACTTTCATTAGAATTGAGAAGGGTGTATCCTGCTTACCTGTTGAGCACGTTCAGGTAAAGCCGAGTGAACATGCCTTTCCCTGGACCCCCCGCTGAGAAGGACCCGCCTCCACCCATCATCATGTTGAGGACGGCAAATGGGATGAAGTCCTCCTCCTGTATCACAAAATATGTATATTAACATCCAGATACAGGATAGCCTAGATAGAGCTTGAGACAGTTCAAGCAAGTGGGCGGGAGATCCTCCACACCAACCAATCACAGCGAGCACCCACCAGGAACGAGCAGCTCTCCAGGCCAATCATGATGTGGGTGAGCTCAGGGATGGGAGTGGGGCCAAGGCTCACATCTGACATATCCTTATCCATCTGAGAGGATCAAAACAGAGATTTACATTCTGATTTAGTAAAATAAACAAGGAAAAAGGAAGGAAGGAAAGAAAGGGAAAAACTTTCTGCTCTTACCCTTACGATTCCACCAGTGTACTGTGCCACAGACAGGTCGACATTGGTAGGCGTACTGGCTCCCCATACTGGCTTCACATCCAGCAGATATTTCCTGGCGCAGGCCACCAGTTGTTCATGTTCGATGCCCACACCGGCTAGCACCATACGCTCTGGGCAGTAGTAGCTCCGCAGGTACGTGTGTAGCAGCTTCTTGTCGATCTTCTCCACGTTGTCTACTGGACAGAAGCGAGGCAACCCAACAGTGTTCCCCCGATATGCTGC
This sequence comes from Salvelinus alpinus, assembly GCF_045679555.1. Classification (NCBI taxonomy): domain Eukaryota; kingdom Metazoa; phylum Chordata; class Actinopteri; order Salmoniformes; family Salmonidae; genus Salvelinus; species Salvelinus alpinus. Next base: position 41,154,317 of record NC_092104.1, read on the forward strand.
CTAGTTCACAGAGTGTTGTGAAAAGTTATGTATCATCATACGAATTTGTCCATAAATGGCGCAATTGATCTAGGCTCACTGCAGAGGTGGGGCCAAAGTAAATTAGTAACGGTGCAACAATAGACTTCATGCAGCTCAAGAGTGTTGTAATTTCTGAGGATCAATCAATAGCATGACTCACTGCGTGGATCATCTCTGTCAGTAAAGGTTCAGGGTCAGGCCTCATGTTCAGATCCTCCAGCTCAAAGCGCACTGCCATCCTAGTCATCTCAATCTCCTCATCTAGTAACCAGAAGCAGAGCCATCCCTGAAGAAAATATACTCCCACAAAAACGTTTACTAGTCTTACTTTCGTAGACAATTCAATTAAGTCAACATTTTCCCCAAATCATTGAAGGAGACGTCAAACACGATGACAAACCTGTCACTCAAAGTGTTGACTCACCTAGCAGGCGTGGCTGCAATACAGCATCAGAGAGCAGGCTGACTACCGTGTCCAGTCCCTTCACCTCGGCAGAGACGGCATACATGGTGGTGTCTCTGTGAATAAAACCTTAGGCGTCACACAAACTGACTGAAAAGCTTCATCCTCTTCCAAAGCAGTACAACACTGAACGGGATAAAGAGTACCATGACTATAGTTAGTATACCTTTCCATCAGTCAGAGAGAAAACATACTGTGTCTGGACATTGAAGCCAAAGGAAATGATTCATACCTGGATGTTTGGCAGTCACAGATCCCTCCATGTTTTTCAAGTGTGAGAAGAATTTCATCTTTACTGCCATACTGGGCTGTGGACTGAAGATGCACATTGTACTTTCATCGTTTCCCATAAACAAAAACATGGCCATCAATTTGCTTAGGCTACAAAAGGGACAACACTGAGGCAAAAAGGTGGGACATGTCTTGCACAAGCCGTCTCAAAGCAGATGACACTTACAGAAAAGGCCAGTTTCTCCAAAAAGTGTGAAATTCCACTGGGGTATTTTGTCTCATGTCTGGATCCTGAATTTACTAAAACTGGAAGGAGAGAAGAAGCAAATCATAATTCGCTCATACTTTATTGATTATGCAGCAATGGAGACTTTCTGAAATAGAATAAGAAAATATCAGTTATATTCAAATGCTGTAGCAACTTACTTCCAACAGTGCAGAATTGACCAAACTTGTTTTGAGATGCTACTTTAAGGCCATTTTCCAAAGTAGTGATTTTAGTCTCGCATTGCTCATGCCCGTCAACGGACGCAAACACTGGTTTAGGGATCCCTGGTAACGGTGCAGAGAGTGAGATATTTGGATATCTGCTGCCACTGCTGTACTTTCTATATACTGCAATTCCAAACCTGTAAATGCAAAGATGTAAGGTTTAAATTTGCCTAATAAATCAGACTGTAATCCCAGACTTCTGCAAACCAGTATGAATTAAAGGACTGCAAAAACATGACTTTCCTTACAAGCCAAAATGATAAACATTACATTTGAACTTACTCTTGTAGTTGTCTTATTCAGGCAGAAATGTAAGAAAAATATCCACAGGGAAGTATAATTTACCCGACTTTTTAGAACGTCAGTACTGCGGTTGAGATTACTATAACCTGACACATGCGCAAAACCATGTAAACACCTGCAAAACTTCAGTTAGTATACATGTGTTGCGTGCATGTACTGCCGTCTTGTGCACGTGCCTTTAACTAGGCATACATTACACGAAAACAAAAATCTCACATCTTGGGAGCACCAACATTATGCGAATTGTCTGCATAATCTTGTCATCCTGAAGTCCGCGACTGGTGTGCTCATATTACACAAATTTGCTCACATTGCGACCTGTCTAGACCATGTCGGTTTTATAATTTCCAGATGAGTCGCGGTGCCTGTGGCTTTAAGAAGTGTCATCATTACTCCTTCTTTGTGGTTGTAGCCAGGCAACAGAGGACAAGTTGCACAAATCGCATTGTAGAAAAGATACGACCCAAAATGTCTAGCATGTCAGAATTCTGTTTATCTGGACATAAGATGCGGATCGGGAAGCGAAAGACCCATAATCACACTTCTTTCTCCCGCTCACATTCTGCGACCTAAGACGTCTTAGTTGGCGCCTACAAGTATACAATTCACCTGCAATCGCAGAAATGTGTTGTGGATCCCAAGTAGTTTAAAATCATGTAATGTCCAGCTTTAGTCTATAAGCAGACAAAATCGGGAAAGCCACACACAGAGATCCTCGTTTTAAGTCAGTTAATATTACTTTCCTGTGGATATTTTGTCTCACATTTCTACCCGAATAAGGACGAAATGAGCAGAGTAAATTCAAATTAGATGTATTCAACATTCTGACTTGTAGAGACCGTTTGGCGTTTTAGACCATATATGTTAGAGACGAGTGAGGAAACAAATGTCACACTAAGATTAGAAAGAGGCCAGGTTTAGGTTAGTTTATGGATTGCGGCAATCAACAACAGCATGTCTTGACAGTCAGGGGAACTGAAGTCACAACTATTTACCATATTCACCTTCCCACATGTTCTAGGTAGCACCTAGCCAAATATATACTCTTAAGGAGCCTAACGTTACCGTTAGTCCATTAGGTCCAAGGACCTTGTGTTATTTTCAGAGGTAGACCGGCTCTGGTAGCCAAAACAGCCAAAGACTCAATCTAAACGCGAATCGATTCTCAATTGCTGTACAGTTGTAGAAAGATACAGCCCTTTACTTTCATCACATCAAAATAATATCAAATGTAAAATATACACTTACTGTACACTGTTCTAACCGGTTTTAGTACTGTTGTAGCCGACAGGACAATGTCATGTGTAAATGCTAGGGATGTGAATCATTCCCTTTAAAGACCACTCAAAACGTATATATAGATACATGAGCTCTGATACAAATCAGTAACCATACGTTTTAGTTTGAAATAATTCGGTGCTATTCAGTTTGATTAGAGAACTAATCAATGCAATTTGGTCCGATGATCTAACATTTGTTACATTAAGGCTGTGAAAGGAAGGAAAATCATTAAACTTCAGCCACTCAAACCATAGACTCTGTTTCTGCATGGCAAGCGGTACATCAAGTCCGACACCAACAGGCTCCTGAATAGCTTCTATCACCAAGCCATAAGTAGCTAGCTAAATAGCTAGCACGTGACATTAAAGCTTGAAACTTAAACCATTTTTCATTCTAAATTAGAATCTGCCTCTTATGGAGCTCAGGAGCTGGGCCTCTCTGAGCTGGATCTGTCTGCGCTGACTGTGCAAGTGTAAATGATATATACTGTTGAAGTCGGAAGTTTACATGTTGGAGTCATTAAAACCAGTTTCTCAACCACTCCACAGATTTCTTGAAAACAAACTATAGTTTTGGCAAGTCGGTTAGGACATCTACTTTGTGAATGACAAGTCATTTTTCAAACAATTGTTTACAGACAGATTATTTCACTTATAATTCACTGTATCACAATTCCAGTGGGTCAGAAGTTTACATAAACTAAGTTGACTGTGCCTTTAAACAGAGTGGAAAATTCCAGAAAATTGTGTCATGGCTTTAGAAGCTTTTGATACAAACAATAGTACGCAAGTATAAACACCATGGGACCACGCAGCAGTCATACCGCTCAGGAAGGAGACGCGTTCTGTCTCCTAGAGATGAAAGTACTTTGGTGCGAAAAGTGCAAATCAATCCCAGAACAACAGCAAAGGACCTTGTGAAGATGCTGGAAGAAACAGGTACAAAAGTATCTATATCCACAGTAAAACGAGTCCTATATCGACATAACCTGAAAGGCCGCTCAGCAAGGAAGAAGCCACTGCTCTAAAACCGCCATAAAAAAGCCAGACTACAGTTTGCAACTGCACATGGGGACAAAGATCGTACTTTTTGGAGAAATGTCCTCTGGTCTGATGAAACAAAAATAGAACTGTTTGGCCATAATGACCATCGTTATGTTGGGAGGAAAAAGGGGGAGGCTTGCAAGCCGAAGAACACCATCCCAACAGTGAAGCACAGGGGTGGCAGCATCATGTTGTTGGGGTGCTTTGCTGCAGGAGGGACTGGTGCACTTCACAAAATAGATGGCAACATGAGTATATTTTGAAAAAACATCTCAAGACATCACTCAGGAAGTTAAAGCTTGGTCGCAAATGGATCTTCCAAATGGACAATGACCACAAGCATACTTCCAAAGTTGTGGCAAAGGAAGGACAACAAAGTCAAGGTATTGCAGTGGTCATCACAAAGCCCCGACCTCAATCCTCTAGAAAATTTGTGGGCAGAACTGAAAAAACGTGTGTGAGCACCGAGGCCTACAAACCTGACTCAGTTACACCAGCTCTGTCAGGAGGAATGGGCCAAAATTCACCCAACTTATTGTGGGAAATTTGTGGAAGGCTACCCAAAACGTTTGACCCAAGTTAAACGATTTAAAGGCAATGCTACCAAATACTAATTGAGTGTATGTAAATGTCTGACCCACTGGGAATGTGATGAAAGAAATAAAAGCTGAAATAAATCATTCTCTCTACTATTATTCTGACATGTCACATTCTTAAAATAAAGTGGTGATCCTAACTGACCTAAGACAGGGAATTTGTACTCGGATTAAATGTCAGGAATTGTGAAAAACTGAGTTTAAATGTATTTGGCTAAGGTGTAAGTAAACTTCTGACTTCAACTGTATCTATGGTGTATGTGTGTGTGTGAATGTTGCATGTTTATGCTGTATGTACAATGTAGGCACATGGGCCATGAGGGAGACTTGGCATCTACCACCCAACTACCAATATCAGATTTGGGGAGGGGGGTGCAATGTAGCCTGTTTTTGTCCCCCCACTTCTGAAATAACCGTCACCCACTAATTAACCTATCATTTTTGCAGATTAAGTGTTTGGGCTAGTAACGTATTAATATTTATATAGTTTACAAATTAGCTATGAGATCGCAAATGAAATATAGCACAACTTCAGATTTCACCTCACCTCAAAATCAAATGGTTTTGACCGTTTGAAAGTTTAGGGAGCTCCTTTTCTCCTGCATTGGCCATGCAGCGTGTCTCGCAAAGTGATTGCTGTCGTCGTTATGAAACGATCAACTTGATCGGCTATGAAAAGCCAACTGAAAATGATTCATGATTATTATTTGACCATGCTTGTCACTTATGAATATTTTGAACATCTTGGCATAGTTCTGTTATAATCTCAACCCGGCACAGCCAGAAGAGGACTGGCCACCCCTCATAGCCTGGATCCTCTCTAGGTTTCTTCCTAGGTTTTGGCCTTTCTAGGGAGTTTTTCCTAGCCACCGTGCTTCTACACCTGCATTGCTTGCTGTTTGGGGTTTTAGGCTGGGTTTCTGTACAGCACTTTGAGATATCAGCTGATGTACGAAGGGCTATATAAAATAAACTTGATTTGAACTTTACCCTGTATATCTTTACACTGATTGTTTAAATCAGTGCGCAGTTGGACTAGGATAGTAATATTGCCTGGAGTTGTTCTTGTTCAGCATGCAAAACAAATGTCAACAGTTACATGTTCCTTGGACCAGTTGTATCTTAAAGCCGCTGCATGGTCAATCCGTTGTCTGCATTGGCCGTGCAGCGTTCACAGTGATGTGGCCTCTGCAGAAGTCAGGGAATTCACACTTGTTGCGCTTTGCAGAGCAACGCAGAGCTGTTTATAAGGAATTTGTCAAGGAAGTGAGCTAGTGTTTATACAGGACCTCCCGCCCTCACCTACCGTCAACCAATCAAGTCAATGCAGAACTATACGGAGCTCTCTACATTGTTTAAAAAATTCAGAGGCTCACTGCGATGCGGAGCTCAATTTGGCCTTTGCGTGCCTCCATCGTTTTTGATAACTTCATTTTATGTGATATCAGAGCTCCAGTCAGCCCACACTAGTCTACCCTCAACTTCATCGTAGAGTTGAGATATTTGGAGACTTAAATGTTTTCCGTAAACATAGAAATGTAATTCTCGGCCTACCGAGTGGCACTGCGGTCTAAGGCTCTGCATCGCAGTGCTTGAGGCGTCACTACAGACCCAGGCTCGATCCCAGGCTGTGTCGCAACCGGCCGTGCCCGAGACTCCCATAGGGCGGCACACAATTGGCCCACAGTCATCTGGGTTAGGGGAGATTTTGACCAGAGGGGCTTTACTTGGCTTATCGCACTCTAGCGACTCATGACTCGACCTTCGGATATCACAAAACTGGGGAGAAAATGGGGGTAAAATACAAAAAATAATAATAATAAACTTTAAAAGTAAGTTCATTGAAAGTAAGTCTAAGAAGCAGTACATGTTTTGTGTGTGCTATTTCTATGCTTCCTGATCTTACTTTTCGTTTATGCATCTTTTACTATCGGTTTTGTACTCCTGCTTCAAACAGCTGAAAATACAATATTTTCGGTTATGGAAAATATTTCAGTGGTTTAGATGGTACAATGATTCTCTACACTATACTTTGTTTTGTTAGATTAACTGAACATAGGCGAACTATTATACTTTTGCAATCAGGAAATAACCGAGCAATTATAGTGGACCTTTAAAACTTCCCCAGCCAGAAGATACTATTGTCAATAAACTCAAGGTAGTAGTTAGCTTATAAAAATGGGCTAGGCAGCACGACGTGCTAACTATTGATGATGCCAAAGTGTGTTTGTCCAGAAATCCAAATTGCCAGTGATAGTGTACGTCAGCTACCTAGCTAACGTCAGCTACCTAGTTAGCTAGCTAAAGAGGAAATCACGACTGCACTCGCATGCATATAACGCTACTGTCAATAATGCTATTCGTTCGCAGCCGACTGCAGATTCAAAATATAGCTTTCCACAACATTGTTTTGTTTGAATTAATCTATTAGTTACACGGCTTGCTTGCGCGCTAGCTGATTACGAAATTACATATTTCAGTAAAGTCAATGCAAATGCTTTAAGATAAACGTGAACATAAAATATTACGGTATTTTATTTTTGCAAATACTAAGCTGTGAATATTACCTCTGAACACGGCCCCAACTTCTACAATGCGACATGTGCGCCGCCATCTTGAATTCTCTGTGACCACTAATTCACCCGGATGCTATTTCAAAACACTTTTATTTTCCTTATTCTTCTTCCTCCTTGTCTTCTTCTTTGATAAGGTTTAACGGCTGTTGGCATCCAATAAATGTTGCTTTACCGCCACCTACTAGACTGGAATACAAATCCCTTATACTTTGCTTGGGGAAAAAAATACCATCAAACACAAAACTCACAAAAAATAACACCACCATACTTAATTGTTCTTAATTGACTTGCCTTGTTAATATAAAACATTTAGTCCTACCTCAGGCCAACAACCTGAATGGATGGGACACCACCATTTAACAGACCCTATAACTCACACACCCACATATCTCTCCAAATACCTCTCTGCAGCTGCCACCACAACCTCAATTATTCCTGCAGTACAGTTGATAACCATTGTTATAAATGCGAAAAATCCAATCTTACTGAAACATATATCACTAGGAGCTTTAGTAGATCTGTACCAGTATGGTGAACCCTTGGATTTAATAACTGGTTGACCCTCCTTTGGCAGCAATAACCTCAACCAAATGTGTTCTGTAGTTGCGAATTAGACCTGCACAACGGTCAGGAGGAATTTTGGACCATTCCTCTTAACAAAACTGTTTCAGTTCAGCAATATTCTTGGGATGTCTGGTGTGAACTGTTCTCTTGAGGTCATGCCACAGCAACTCAATCGGGTTGAGGTCAGGAATCTGACTGGGCCACTCTAGAAGGCATATTTTCTTCTGTTGAAGCCATTCTGTTGTTGATTTCCTTCTGTGTTTTAGGTCGCTGTCCTGTTGCATCACCCAACTTCTGTTGAGCTTCAATTGGCAGACAGATAGCCTAACATTCTCTTGCAAAATGTCTTGATAAACTGGGGGATTCATTTTTCCGTCGATGATAGCAAGCTGTCCAGGCCCTGAGGCAGCAAAGCAGCCCCAAACCATGATGCTCCCTCCACCATACTGAACAGTTGGGATGAGGTTTTGATGTTGGTGTGCTGTGCCTTTTTTTCTCCACACATAGTTTTGTGTGTTCCTTCCAAACAACTCAACTGTAGTTTCATCTGTCCACAGAATATTTTGCCAGTAGAACATCCAGGTGCTCTTTTGCAAACTTCAGTTATTTTGGACTGCAGTGGCTTCTTCCGTGGTGTCCTCCCATGAACACCATTCTTGTTTTACTGTTTTACGTTTTGTAGACTACGTTTTTTATAGGGCAAGTCAGCGCTAACCAACATCTCCAATCTCGTCTCATTGATTGGACTCTAGGTTAGCTGACTCGTGACTCCAATTAGCTTTTGGAGAAGTCATTAGCCTAGGGTTTCACACTTTTTCCAACCTACACCGTGAATGTTTAAATTATGTATTCAATATAGACAAGAAAAATACAATAATTTGTGTGTTATTAGTTTAAGCACACTATGTGCAACTCTATTTGCAACTATGTGCAACATAGCTCAGGTAGTAGGAAGCTTTCTCATCCATTTATATGCAGATGATACAGTCTTATAAATGCTCTACAACAAAGCTTTCTTAGTGTCCAACAAGCTTTCTCTACCCTTATCCTTGTTATGAACACCTCCAAAACAAAGGTCATGTGGTTTGGTAGGAAGAATGCCCCTCTCCCTACAGGTGTGATTACTACCTCTGAGGGTTTAGAGCTTGAGGTCGTCACCTCATACACGTACTTGGGAGTATGGCTAGACAATGCACTGTCCTTCTCTCAGCACATATCAAATCTGCAGGCTAAAGTTAAATCTAGACTTGGTTTCCTCTATCGTAATCGCTCCTCTTTCACCCCAGCTGCCAAACTAACCCTGATTCAGATGACCATTCTACCCATGCTAGATTACAGAGAAATAATTTATAGATCGGCAGGTAAGGGTGCTCTCGAGCGGATAGATATTCTTTACCATTTGGCCATCAGATTTGCCACCAATGCTCCTTATAGGACACATCACTGCACTCTATACTCTTCTGTAAACTGGTCATCTCTGTAAACCCATCGCAAGACCCACTGGTTGATGCTTATTTATAAAACCCTCTTAGGCCTCACTCCCCCCTATCTGAGATATCTACTGCAGCCCTCATCCTACACATACACACCTGTTCTGCCAGTCACATTCTGTTAAAGGCCCCCAAAGCACACACATCCCTGCGTCGCTCCTCTTTTTAGTTCGCTGCAGCTAGCGACTGGAACGAGCTGCAACAAACACTCAAACTGGACAGTGTTATCTAAATCTGTTCATTCAAACACTCGATCATGGACTCTCTTACTGACAGTTGTGACTACTTTGTGTGATGTATTGTTGTCTCTACCTTCTTGACCTTTGTGCTGTTGACTGTGCCCAATAACGTTTGTACCATGTTTTTGTGTTGCTACCATGTTTTGTTGCTACCATGTTGTTGTCATGTTGTGTTGCTACCATGCTGTGTTGTCATGTTTTGCTGTTATGTTGTTGTCTTAGGTCTCTCTTTATGTAGTGTTTATGTAGTCTCTCTTGTTGTGATGTGTGTTTTGTCCTATATTTATATTGTATTTATTTTTTAAATCCCAGGTCTCCGTCCCCGCAGGAGGCCTTTTACCTTTTGGTAGGCCATCATTGTAAATAAGAATTTGTCCTTTTAAATGACTTGCCTAATAAAAAAATAAAATAAAAATGTGTCTATTGTTGTGACTTAGATGAATATCAGATCAAATGTAATGACCATTTTATGCAGAAATCGAGGTAACTCCAAAGGGTTCACATGCTTTTTCTTGCCACTGTATATGGGCAGAAAGCTTACGTTCTTGTTAATCTAACTACAATGTCCAATTTACAGTAGCTATTACAGAAAGAAATACCATGCTATTGTTGGAGGATAGTGCACAACAACAAAACACAATTATCACGGCAACTGGTTTGATACATTCACCTCCGAAGGTAAAAAATGTACTTACATTCAGTAATTTTGGTCTGGCTCCTGCAGACTTCATGCAACATATTGTGTAGTGAGGTAATTCTTCACTGTGTCAGTCTGAAACTTTGCACACACTGCTGCCATCTTGTGGACAAAATCTAAATGCCACCTAGGCTCTTATCTTAATGTATGGCCTTTCTCTTGCTTTTCTAAGATGATGGAGAGAAAAAAGAAAATAGAAAACACTTGTTTTGTTGTTTGTATGATCTTTTACCAGATCTAATGTGTTATATTCTCCTATATTAATTTCCCATTTCCACAAACTTCAAAGTGTTTCTTTTCAAATGGTATCAAGAATATGCATATCCTTGCTTCAGGTCCTGAGCTACAGGCAGTTAGATTTGGGTATGTCATTTCAGGCGAAAATTGAAAGAAAGGGTCCGATCCTTACTACTCAATTCATCTGACGTGCATCAATCACTCCAGGGATATTTTTTAATTTCTTCCGTTTTAACTTCCCACGAAACCCCAGATGTTATCCCATTGAGGAGTTTCCTTCTCCGAAGCTCTATGTATGACCTCCGTAACATCAAACCAATTTCCAACTTTTGTCAGCTAACTTTGAACTGTAACCACGGAGGTGACTGCAACCCCCAAAAATGCAAATTTGTCAGTTTTAAGGAGGAATTGGGCTTACGCAAGCATTCCAGGATGTGCAGATGTCACAGACAGGTTACAGACAGAGACTGTAAACAGCTCAAGCCAATGCTCAACGAGGATAGAGGCTCGAGGTTAAATAGTAGATACTCCAGTCCCCTCCAGGTTCTGTGGTAAGTCTCGCCAAGTTTAGTTTAGTGGAATTGCTCCTCATCACAAAAATATGTCTCTGGTTAGAGCTACCCACATGAAAAAATAGCATAGTGTATACAATGGTAGGAATGTTTTTTCATCGGACGAACTGTAGTATTCACTGTAGTATACTGTAGAATTTACAGTTAACTATAGTATAAATACTGTGGTAAAAAAAGAGTACTATATACTACAGTAATTACTGTAGTGTTTTTGCAGACTGTAGTACGGTATACTGTAGTTTTTACTGTAGGGTTTTTGCAGACTCTAGTATACTGTAGAATTTACTGTAGTGTTTTGGGGGGCATTACTGTAGTATTTACTAAACTGTTTTTGTTTTATTATCTTTTACATAGAAGTGGGGGGCTTTCTCCTTGAGGAAACCTACTGCAGAAATACTAAATGAGCTAATTTTCCATAACCTGTAGGTAGGTAGGTAGGACTGGGGTCTGAACGGAGAGTTCAGAGCTTCTGCTCTTTTCTTCTAACCTGTAGGAAACAAAATATATAGTCTGTACTTGGCATGTAGTTTTCTCACTTATGGGTGGCGCAAATTGGGATATAGTGGAGGGGAATGGGCAGGGTATATGCAAATTAAATACTGTAGTATTTACTATAGTTAAAAAAAAATATTTGAGGACTGTATTGTTTTTGTGGACATTTCTGTATTATTTACTACAGTGTTTTTTGTGGATAATAATGTTGTATTTACTATAGTATTCTACAGTATACTACAAAATTCTTTACAAAGTACTACACACTATCAAGGGATACTACAGTGTGTAGCATAGTACAGTATACAACAGTTTACTCCAGAATTATATAGTAAGTACTGGAATATTTTATAGTAAACTGTAGTATTTTTTATATGTGGATAACTACTTTCCCAGGCAATGCAGACTTGGGCTGAATCCATCTGGGTTTCTCTGGTTTCCTGGAATGTGATAGGTTCACTGTTCACAGCAGATTGGTTCACCTTTGTGGTGGACTTTATGAAGTCAATGTCATTAGGGAACAGAAAAGCACCTCCCTAGCCTAGATTAGTGATGCAGAACAGTACAATTGATCTCTGAGAGTTGCCAATGGCTGCCCACCACTACTGGACCCCAAATAATGTTTTGACCTAGAAAAAGGCAAGCCCTAGAAATAGGCAATGCTGCCATTTACACATGCTTTTATCACATGTTGGAGCAGCTGGGCCGTTTATCAGATCAGTTGCTGCAGTAAGGGTATTCAGACATTCTTGACAAAGCAATGAAACATTGAGCTGATTTTGCCAGACAGAATTGCTATTAGCCTATCTTTCGCTATTATGGCCTTGAGGGAGACAACACTGCTCACTGTGCAGGTGGCTGTGATGTTCTGGGTGGTCTGTTCGTTTCTAAGCATTGGCTCTGGCTATGAGCTCCAGGATACCATCCACGCTCTGAAAGAGGAGAATGTCCACCTTCACCACCGCCTGGAGAATCTCACCCGCGCTCTACGCGAACTGAAGCATCTGCTCTTGGATCACTCAAGAGGTGAGCACTTTAACTTAACAAACTACATGCTTGTACAGTAGGTGTGTTGTTCCCACATTTAATATTAAGTTCCAATTCAATTCCATTCCACACAGACACTGGAGGACAGCATAAAAGTGACTCACTGCATACCTGGAATGAATGGACACAACATGGTAAGATCATATTTACAGGATACAAAAAGTATTCTATGTATTCACTACTACATCTGTACCAATCTCCTCAATCCTCCTGGTTTTCCAGGTATCAGTCCTGAGACACGTCACACGTTGGAGCAGGCTTTCTGCTGGCCTGATCTCCACGGAGCTGCCAGTCCTGTCTTCAAAGTACCTGCCCTCTTCCTTTTTACTCCAATCATTGTCTGGCTGAGCCCTCTGCTTTCTGACTTCTGAACTCGAGAATACAGAAATCACTATTGTTTTAGCCTGGTCCCAGATCTGTTTGTGCTGTTTGTGTTGTCTCACCAACTCCGCCAACTCCTATGGTCCTTTTCACACGCATGACAATGACCAAAGGAGTATGCAAGACAGCACAAACAGATCTGGGACCAGGCTAACATTGTGTCTTCTAAAATGATTGCTAGGCATAATAGCACGTCCTGTGCATCACAATTCTTGCACCTGACCTGTAGCCTGTTTCTTTTGAATGTCATGCTTTTAACAAGGATCTGTTCCATATTACAGTTTATTGGGATTTTCAGTACAAACACTGAATTTAACTGTGGCTGTAAGACTAACTATTACAATAATAATAGCAACAACTGAAGACCTTCATCCCTTGGTACTCAAATAAACCATTAAAAACCTGTCAAATCAAAACATCTAGCTAGTTTGCAATTCTGGCCCTGAGAAACACGGCAGTGAATAGGTATACTTGGAATTAATTTATTGTTAGACATATTTGAATAAAAAGTCATTTAAAGCTGATGGTTTGTGTACCAATCAATATATTTATGTAGTAATAGTACTGCACGTTTTTCAGGGTAAGCTGAGTTATTGCTCAGTAGTGTCTGCCTGCTGGTCTACATGGCTTGATTAGAGAGCCGAGAGCTGAGGGTTTGAATGACACCACTCTACACACCCACACCCTGTCAATGTTGAGGAAAGTCCCTTCATCTCTCACATTATCATTATCTCACAACAAGCCCTCTCACTGGGAAGGTACATCAATGCATAAAAAAACAAGACAAACACATTTCTTATAATATTTGTTTTACTATGGTTGTTGGTAAATGCATTTACATTACCGTGCAAGAGCTGCAGAAGTTGATTCACAGAATACATATTCCTAGCTCTGGAGACAATTTGGCCTCAATAAATCAATGACTCGTCTTAGTACATTGCATGTCAATTACATTATTATTGCATTATTGAGGCTTCTGAGTAGAGTTATATTCATAACTAACCAATGACCACATTTCCCCCCCAGGATTTACATTTTATATAGTACTTTTTTTCAACTTTATCACATCAGCAACAAATGTAAATGCTTAGCGTCTAGGCAGGTATCGAGTTGCACACCTCCTTTGGTGAATTTGTGTGTTTGATGTCCAGAACTGACAATATCACGTGCCAACTAAATTAGTCTTTGTCCGGTTAATTAAAATCACCCTCCTTGCATAGATTATAAATCGGGCCTATTTGTACATGAATTTCCATTTTATTGCGCTGAATTGATTGGGAAAAATAAGTCAATTTACATTTGCAAAGACTTACTACAGGTCGACTGAGGTGAGGCTATGTGTGGATAATAGCCATGCCTTTGGATGTGCTAAACAGTGCTACTATGGCCTCAATTCCATGGAGATGAG